>NW_004524773.1:2840529-2897002 GCF_000260255.1 Octodon degus | reverse complement strand
GGGGGGGGGGGTTGGGAGGGGCTGGGAGGGCACAGTTCCACCGTCCCCAGTCACTGGGGGTTGGAAAGGAAGAAAGTCCACCTCCAGCTTTCCTGGGCTAAGCCTGTGGGCTCTCCTGTTCTTCAGGTTTTACACACTTCTCTGTCCACTGTCCCCTGCTCATTACTTTGGCAAACCCAGCTAGCCAGCAGCGCCCTAGGCAGGATGGGATAGGCTCTTAGAAGGCAGGAAGAGCCCTTTTGTTGGCTGGAGGGCAGTCAATGTCGCGTCTCTGAAGGTCCAGAGCATCACTTGTCGGTGGGACAGTGGCCACACAATGGGGCCAGCAGGTGGCTGTGCCCAAACCACCCCATCTCTCCAAAATCCTCTGTGGACCTCCCACCCCCTGCAGCCTGCTTTCTTCAGTTCCTCCCCCCATCGTGCTTCCCCAGAGGTGCCACAGTCCCCGAGAAGTGAGCACCAGAACTGGCCGGGCGTGCCTGCAAGGGGCAGGGGCCGAGTGAGCAGTGGCCTTGCACATGGGGGACAGCCTGAGCAGCGGGGAGGACCATTTGGGGTGGAGACACGCTTGGGAAACACAGATTATGTACCGCACTGAACTGAGCAGATGAGGGCTGGTTCTGTGCAAACTGCGCAGTACTTGACTGAGGATGGGCTCCGGGTTTAAATGAAAGGCAGGAACTGCTGTTTGTAAGCAGGAGGCAACGAGGCTCACACAGGAAGGGAGCCACCATGCTGAGCCGACAGCAGGTACCGCTGGCAAGGGCAAGGCAAGGTACCCGAACGAAGGGGAAGTACTTAATGTACTTAGCTAAGCACAAGCTCTATTTTATAAAGCCCACAGTAGGCATTTAACCCAAAGGCAGGCAATGTAGACAGAACACACGCAGTCACTGCTCAGCCACACACAGCAAGGCCGCCTCACACCACGAGAGAAGCTGAACGGCCCTTACCAGGGGCTTCTTCCTTAGCAGACACTGGTCTCCACCTACCCCCAAGAACTCTGTGCTCCACCCTGGACAGCAGGCTGGGTGCACGTTAGGAGAGTGAAGAGGAGCAGAGAACGGCTTGCATGACCGTGTTTATTTAAACCACCAGCTCCACCCTGACACAGAGCTCTGTGGCCCTGTCTCTCCTTATAGGAAATATCTTGTGGGGAGAGCCACCTGGAGCTGCTGCCCCTGACGAGGGTGGGTGGGGCAGGGCTTCCTAGTGACCTTCAGACCACTCCCCACACCTGTCCCTGCAGGGGACTAGGATGGGCTGTTCATGCCTGGTTGGGGGCGGGATCTCCTGGTCACCCCTGCACAAGCCTCCAGTTGAGGGTGGGCACCTGGCCTTGAGCGTCCTGTGTCTCTGGGCAGGAAGTCGTGGTCCCTCATCCACCAGGCCTGCTCCACTCTCTGGCCCACTGAGTGAAGGACAGGCGCATTTCCTCACTGTCCACTCGGATCCAAGAAGTTCCCTGCATGGCATTCCTCCCTGCAGCCTCAGGCTAGCAGGCGGCTGTACTCTGCCAGGGCAGAGGACTTTTTCACACCATCCCAGATGCGGGCAGCATAGTGGAACCTGGGAGAAGAGGCGGACAGTCAAGGAGGGCAGCCTGACAGGTAGGAAGCCAGAGCCCCTCCCAAGATCCTGCATATAACCCAGAGCCTCTTCCCAGTCCAGTCCTGACTCCTCACCTCAACCTGGGCAGTGACAGAGACTGCCAGGCCCACTTCTGGGGCTGAGCTCCCCCACTCAGCGCAGGCCTTTGTGGAGAAGGTTCTATACCACCCTCCAGGGCTGTCTCGGTGGAAAACATTTAGGAGCAGCTGCACTCTTCTGTTTCCCTGACCCTTCCTCTCCACCCAACCCTGGTTTACACTAAGGAGAGGGTTCAGAGCTGGACGTAAACACCACCCTAGCTCCAGCTCCACTCTGCCAGCCCTGGGCAACTTCCGGTTGCTGTGTATGCACCCTCAGCCCTCTGGCCACGGCCCACAGCAGAGACCCTGGAGACCAACTCAGAGAGGCTGCACTGAGCCAGGTTATTTTGTCTCCAAATCTGTGTCTCTCCACAGTAAGATGAGGCTGCGACCCATCTGCTGTGGGCCCTAGGCACAGAGGCCACGTGACCCAGGGGCAGGGAAACAGGGGACAGAGCCAAGGTGGGGCAGGAGGGCAGTGGTGGGAGGCCACCAGCCAGGGAAAGGCTGTGACCTAGCAGAACTGAGAGCAGCCCCTGTGGCTCTTGTCTGGCTGTCCCTTCAGGTCATCAGAGCACGTCTTCACATCTAACCAGGCTCAATGTTCCTTTCAGCTAGCAAGCAGAACCTGTGTACAGGCATATGATTTTCCTATCTGGTACTTTTTTCTGAGCCTAACCCCACTGCGAATCAGGATGAGGCATGAAAAATATGCTGGCACTCTGGCATGGACCAGGTAGCGACAAAATGGCAGCAATCACCACCGCTCAGGAAGGAAGCAAGGTCTGGAGAGGAGGGGCTGGTGGCTGCCTACTGGTCTCTGGAGAAGCCCCTCTGCCCGCCAGGGGGCCAGAGGCAGGACACCTCCCACTCATACCTCCGCAAGAGCCCTTACCAGTTCTTCTCAGTGAGGATTGTGTGTGATAGCTGTGGCCGAGCCATGGACATCACTTGGCTCCGGAGCTTGCTCACCAAGGACTGGAAACTGGGGTGGCCACGGTACCCCGGCAGCAGGGAGAAGAGTGGGCTGGAACCCGGCCCTGTGCAGTTGGGGTGGGGGAGGTAAGGGAAGAGCACAGAGCACCAGGAGAGGGTCTTCCTCCCTGTCAGTCCTGGCCCTGCTCTTCCTATGCCTTCACATCTCTGACAAATGCATCTGAAAAAGCACTCCCTGGCACAGGTCAGCTGTGTCTTAGATCAGGTGGGTCCCTGGCACTCCCAGCCCGGGACAGGCTGCCACCCCCTGGCCAGATGCCCTGACCCGCGAGTGCACCTGCTCTTGGGGGGTTCTCACTCTCCGCTTCGCTGTCCATGAAGGGCACCAGGAACAAGTTGACCTCAGAGTCCAGGAAGTCAGGTGGGAGTCCCGGGAAGATGTTGCACTGTAACATGGACAGAGTACCTGGGAGAGAAAACGCTTCAGCCTGCGGTACAATGCTACAGATCTGGGGTGGGGGGTGTGTGACAGCAGAGCCAAGACAGGAGCCTAGACGGGGTCTCTGCCATGGGACCACATCAGGAGTTCACAGGAGGCTCAGGGACCCTCACCCTTGTAACGCAGGTGGGAGTGCGCCATGAGCTGGTCAATCATCAGGTGCATCTGCCTCAGCTTCCGAGGACAGAAGTCCTCCCGGCGAGCTTTGTTCTGCAGGAAGACTGGGGGGGGGAGGCAGGCCACGTGAAACAGGCAGTGCCTCGTCTCAGGGATGCCCCTTTCTCACCCCAAAGATCTGCCTTCACTCCTGTGTTCTGATCACCATGGTGGTCCTACATACCGCGGCTCAGCAAGCCACGTGCACTCACGTGGGGGACTCAGTGCCAAGTCAGATCTGGTTTCTGCCCTCAAGGAGCCACCAGCCTGATAGAGACGATAGACAAGGACACACACACAGTCAGAAGCATGATGGGGAGCACTGGGGCTTGGCAAGGGCAGAGGCAGCTAAGGAGACCTTTCCTGGGGTGTAGGTCATAAAATCAGAACTAGATCTCTGCAGAAAAGCAGCAGTGGAGAGAAGGATGTTGCAGGCACAGGAATGACAGGTGCACAGGCTGGAGAGCAGGTACATGAGGGCCTCTGGGATGACCTTAACACTCACTTCCTAGCCCGGTCCCGGGATGGGGGGCGGAAACAGGCAGACCTGGTCCCGTCCCATTCCAATCGTGCAGCCAGGCTCAGACTCAGGGGCCAGGGCTGGACTGAGGCAGTGGGACCGAAGAGGGCTGGCACATAACCCTTTTGGGTTTCCCACCTCACAACTCTCAAAAGCGTTCCTCCCAGATCCCGCTGTTCCTCAGTCCCCACCACTCTAAGAGGTGCTTGGTTTTCGCCCCTTCATTCTTCCTCAGCACCCCAAGCTTCTCACCCAGGTGCGGGTAGTACTCAGTGCCTTCATCAGAGCCCGATGAGCTGCTAGATTCGTGGCTGGGGGACGGGGTGGAAGGCTTCACCATCTCTGCTGTCTGGAGGAACCTGGGTCGGACAGGAGGCAGAGGCTGTTGCTCTTGTACCTGTGCTCCAGCCCGCGGTCTGAGGGTGGGCTCCCCTCAAAATCCTCATCTACAGCACACTTCTCGCAGTGTCAGGGAGTTCAATGATGATCCTCTTGGATCCACAGGCCTTTGTCAACTACACACATTGTTCTGAGCTTACTCTATGTACAAAAGCAAATAGCCAGTCCTGAGGGCATACACACCTACAGCCCCAGTTATCCAGGGGGAGGATCATTTCAGCTTGGTCTGGACAACATAAACAAAACTATTTTTTAGAGTGATTTTAGGTTGACATAAAAACTGAGCAGAAAGCACAGCAGTGCCATCCACCAACTGCCCCTACACACACGGCTTTCCTCTCTCTCAGTGTCCCTGCTGGAGTGGGGAAGTCTCTTACAACTGAGGAAGCAATGTGACACACGGCCGTCACCTTGTCCAGTTTCCTGCTGCCGTATGTTCCATGTATCAACGCGGATGCGCACTGCAGCACCATGCGGAGCAAGTCCCTGCCCTTACGATCCCTGCGCTCTGCTGACTCACCGCTCTCCACCCACAGTCCTGGCAACACTGAATATGCCATCGCCATGGTTTAGCTTTCTCCAGAACGTCATCTGGTTGGGCTTTTCAAACTGGATTCTTTCATTTAATAGCATGGATTTAAGGTTTGTGGCTTGATAGCTCATTTCTTTTTTACACTGAATAACACCATCATGAGCACGTACCGGCTTCTTTATCCACTTGCCAACAGAAAGACGTTTTTCTTTCTCACGTCCAAGTTGTGGCAATTATGAATAAAGCCGCTATAAATATCTGTTTGCAGGTTTTTATATGCACATGCTTCCAGTTTATGCTACTTAAAAATAACCTGTCCAAGCACGTACAAAGTAAACAGAACAAACCTGGTAGGGATAGTGGGGTCTGATAAATCGTGCGGACATTCACCCCATTTGCACAGATTACCTGCAACTTCAGGGCCCACTACGCACACATCCACCAGCAGCTGGATGCTGAGAACCAAGGCCCTGTCGGGCTCACCAAGCAGCACCCTCACCGAGCCCTAAGCTCCCCGAGGGCAGCCCCACCTGCTCCTCACACCCCTGTGCCCAGTGCCGGGTGCACGTACACACTCCACACATTTGGGAAGAGAAATGACTCCTGGCGGACGATGGCTAGGGAATATCTCAATATTAAGTTACCTAGATCTGGTCACAATGACCCCAGAAAATTTTTCCTTTTGCAATTGGCCGGACCACATGTGCAGTGTTACAAATGCAAATGAGAAGCTTCCACCCATAAACTGCTTTCTCAGTACTCTGCCGAGTAACTATACAACACAGTACTCAGGAAAGACACCCCAGCAGGAGCTGGGATTCCAACCAAGATGTGGGCTTAGGAGGCATCGCTTTCAAACCTGGTCTTCCCCTCCCCGAGAGCTCCTCCCCGTTTCCTTCTGCCTAGGCCCTGCTCCCACCAGTCTCCTGAAGGCTGAGGCTGAAAGAGATCTTGTGACCACAGATTCTGAGTCACTCCTGCCAGGGGCCTTTCTGAGTCTTGCAGCCGCTTCAGGCAGGGCTCCTCCAGGCCCACACCACCTCTCGTTTTCTGCTGTCATGGTACCAATGGGATGGCACTCATGTAAGCAGGGGATGGACCACAAAATCCCGCGTCCAACAAGCCGACCAAGGTCCCACAGTTCCTCAGTGGTTTAGGGAGGGCGAAGAGGCTGTGGAAGTCCAGAGGAGACAGGCAGATGGCGTAGGGCTTGGGGCCCAGGCCAGCTCCTTGTGCCATTCAGTTACGAGTTCGTATTAAACACTCAGCTTGTACAGACACTGTGTGTGTGAGGCACGGAGGACCTTCTCCCTGCCAATGGCATACACTCAAAGAGGGAGAGAGAACACTGGACTTACCACCTCCCACCAGAGTGGCAAGGGGTTCTAGAGATAGCTAGGCAGACTAAAGTGCCTGCTTAGGCAAGCTTAGGCAAGAGCAGGGACCAGGTTCCACAAGCCCCACCAGCCCTGCCCCATGGGTGGGCTGAGCCACAAAAAAAAAAAAAAAAAAACCAAAACAGCTGGAGCAGGGCTGGTGAGATGGCTCAGTGGTCTAAAGCACCTACTTAGAACAAGCTTAGCAAAGCACAGGGACCGCGGTTCAATCCCCCAGCACCACATGCCAGCCAGCCCGCCCCCTGGTGGGCTGAGCTGGACACACACACACACACACACACACACACACACACATACACACAAATAAATAAAATTAAAAACAAACAAACAAACAAAAACCAAAAAAACAGCTGGAGCGGCAGGCAGTAACAGGTTGCTGAGACTGTCAGGGGAGGCCAGAGGTTAAAGTGTTTCCAGGTAGGGGGTGGAAGGTGGGGGCAGGAGCACCTCAGGCTGAGCTGCAGGTGAGAGGCCCACTCCATGGAGTGAGTTAGGGCAAGTAAGGACTAGACGGCTGGCCAAGGATGCTGTAGAAAGACCTGAGTACTACTTCAGCAACACAAAGTCAGTGGAGGGCTGCTAGGTGGGGCCTCCTACTTACATCTTAGAGTCCCTCTGCAAGCTGTGTGAAACCTGAGCCCCTGGCCAGAGTCCCGTTAGCCTGCACTCCTCACCTGTACAGACTGAGGTCTGTGAACCAGTCCTGCACGACAATCACCACGTGGCAGACCGTGAAGAGGAAGGCAGCGATCTGCAGTGACTGAGGGCAAACAGGAAGTAACAGAGTTGACTGTCTCCCCTGCCCAGACTGGGGTTCTGAGTTCTAGGACGTGGCTGTGTTAGGCAGCGTCTGTGTTCCCCGTGACAGGGAACATCACCACCTTTCTACAGAACCGGGCCAGAATGGACTCAGGGCCACCCTCCTCTCACAGCCCAGGGGGCACCCTGGATTCTTCTTGAGTGGAAATGCAGTCAGTGAGCAAGTCTAGCTCCCCATCACAGATCTCGGGAGGCAAAACTTCACCCTGGCCAGGTCTGGCTCCCTCACCTGCATCTCCACGTAGGTGTGGGGAAGGTTGTACTCAGGGGGCAGCTTTCGGTCGTTGTTGATGAGATGGTCCAGGATGGAGGGGCTCAGGATGGGCTGCAGCCAGAGAGAGGAGGCGGTGTGAGGGAGCGAGAGCAAGGAAAGCTGCAGGCAAACACAGGGCTGGGCAGCCACAACGCAGCGAGAAGCGGAGCGCGCCTCCGCAGGTCCTGGCCCTGCACCTGGTCTGGGCTCTTCTACTGCAGCCTCAAAACCCCTTTCAGAGGGTGGGTGGGGCTCCCCAAGTGCCACAAGTTGGAGGCAAACACCATGCCTTTCTCAGGACAAAACAAGGTCAGACACAAGTGGTGACTTCTAATTATTACAGCGCTAGTCAGAGACAGAAGGCTGAAGAAAAAAATTTGAAAGCAATACACTTTCCCCAGCTATTTTATAAATCATCACCGCTCTCTAGCGCCTCAGGCCCGGAGAGAAGAAATCTCCTAGTGTTAATAAATTTACCATTTACTTGAATGAGTCACATCTCTTAGAGACTCTTTTGGTCATTTGTTGTTTCATCTGCTTTCAGAACTGTGCTAATTACTTAGGTCAAAAAACAATGATTAGTGTGAAACTTCGTGAGGATTTACAAATTACATCAGTGCAGGTGAAGAATCGGCTCACACTCACCAAACTTTTCTTAAAGGAGCAGCCACTGAAAACTGGCAAGAGCTGAATTAGCCCACAGTCTTACTATGGCAGGGCGAATTCTGGTAAGGGCTTTCACAAGCTCTGCTTGGAGAACTCCAGACATAGCACAGACGGCTCTTCTGTCTTGTTAACTTCCTTTCCCTTCATGGACAGCTGACCCAGCCCTCAGCCACGTCCCTGCACCGGGCCTGGCATGGGGTTCACCTTGAATGCAAGACTAGGTTTTCCATAGTCTGTGTCATCAACGAGAAGTGACCAGAAACCTGAGCCTCCAAGTTCACTGCCAGCTATGGGCCAGGCCCTGCACCTGGCAAAGCCTGCTAGGGGGAGAGCTGGGGTGCAGCAATGGAGGCGATGGAGGCACAGGGGGCAGGGTGGGCATCAGGGAAGGCAAAGCTGCCCAGGAGGCCGCAGTCAGGGCAAGCTGGCAAAACGGGAGACTTACTATGATAACACTGCTACCTGCTAAGAGTGTTTAGCACCTAATTATGCTGGGCACTGAGGCGAGGACCTCCCTCTTCACCGAAAGCCCAGGAGGGAGGCAGGCAATTTATTCCCCCCATGTAGGAGAACTGAGGAATGGAGATGCCAAACAAGACAACATGGTCCCACAGCTCATCAGTGCTTTAGGGAGAGAGAAGAGGATGTGCAAAGTCCAGAGGAGAGAGGCAGAGGGGTGCGGGGCCTGGGGCACAGGCACCCAGTCTACCTAGGGCAGGCTGAGCACCAGGCCTTTGCCTGAGGAGAGCAAGAAGCAGCGAAAGCTGCAGGGAAGGGCAGGACTGGCCAGCTGTAACAGAAGCCGAGGCGAGCCTCAGGCCAGATCCTGACCAGGCACTTTGCCTGGGCTGTTCTACTGCACCCTCCAAACCCCTAGGACATGGAATACAATGCTTATCTCCATTTACACAGGAAAAACTGAGATTTAAGGGAGTTAAAGCTTAAAGTAACTCAGCTGCCAAGTATTAAATGGCAGGATGTGGACAGAAGGCCCCAAGAATCCACACTTCAAAGGGCTCCACCCAAAGAGCCTTTGGGCTGAGTGCAAGGTGAATGGGAGACAGGCAAAGCCTGTCAGGATGAGTCTAAGGACCAAGAATACAGCCACCTGGGACTCCCCCGTCCCCCTCACCCCCGCAGCCTGGGGTCCATCAGGGTTCTCGCTTATCAACCCTCCCTGCTGGCTGGTGAGTTGGGGGCAGGGACCTGTGTGTCCAGGAAAACAATCCGCTCTTGGGTAATAAAGAAGTCGATGCCGCTGGTCTGGTTGCCACCTCGTTCCTTCATTTCAGCACTCTGGGCCCGGAAAACATACGCCCTGTAGAGAAGAGCAGGTTCATACGTGGGTACTGTTTCTTGGCCTTTGTTTTTATTTTTTATTTTTTCTGTATTTAGGACAGGGTCTACAGGGTATGCAGGGTCTCACTATGGAGATTGGACTCATAGTGACCCTTCTGTTTTCAGCCTCCCTAGTGCTGGGATTATAGGCTTGCGCCACCACGCCCAGTCTCAATTGCTGTCTCAGCGCGCCCAGTGGGCGGGGCTGGCACAGCACATCAGAGATCGAATCCCAGCTGCTGCACTCTGCCTAAGCAGGCGCTTTAGTCCGCTGAGCTATCAGGCCAGCCCTGTTTCCTGACCTTTGATGTCTCTGGAGTATGTGCCCAGGAGCCACAGGCCCAGCCTGCCCTCTCAGTTTCCACCTGTGGCCCACATCTCCCAGCCATGTTTACCTACACTCAGATCTGGTGGCTTAGTCACCACAGCCAGCAGAGAGAAGAGCTTGAGAGCAGAGGCTCTGGCTCCTCTGGACTACGTAGTTGTGGGCAATTTCCATCCCTTAACCCTGTTCTCCGTTTCCTCAACTATAAAATGGGGATAACCATAGTGCACAAACTTTCAAACTCCCAGGAGACTAATCTAGGCAAAGTCCTTAGGCTACTGCTGAATGTATAATCAGTAGCCATTAGCTCCACATGTTCCTGCTCCCAGGGAGGCACTGGGATAGAGCACTGAATACCCACCCTCTCTCCCTGTGGAGAAAGTCTGCAGTCTTATTCTCTAGTTCTTGAGAAGGCCAGCCCTCCTCACCCCCACTTGTGCCACCCCCACCTGGGGACAGGAATGGAAAGTAGGCAGAGCCAGGCCTTGCCCCAAACCAGAGTTCAATTTTATACCTCAGACAAAGATTTTCTCTCTTCCAATCTGGAAAATCAGGAGACTAGTACCTGCCTGCAAAGGGTAATTTCCACCTGCCCGAGATACCTCTGCAGGCACCTCCCACTAAGCAAACACTGCACAGACGGCCTCCTCTCTGCAGGGACCAGGACAGACCAATGAACAAGACAGACCAACCCTGCTTCTGTGGGCTTCTGGTCTCGCTGTCTGTAACTGGGGTATCAGAATGAGGTGTGAGACATCTGAGTAGAGATAAGGTAGCTCTTGGAGCTGGGACGGGCAGCCTTGAAGGGGAAGGGAAGTTGGGAGAGAAAGAGGGAGGGCAGTAGGGAGAGTATGTGAGGGGACAGATGCCAAGGACTATTCTAAACAAAAGTGGTCTGCACAAGGATGAGTCCAGGCAAGAGCAGCATGCACAGGCCTGGGGACCTAGGGGACAAGGGAGGAGCAAGAGGAGCCCCTGCAGGCCATCCTGGGGCATGGTCAGGAACTGGGGCTCTGGCCTGCAAGCCTGGAAAAGGCCCTGACAATGCACAAGTGCTAGCAGGACAAGTTTTGGATTGAAAAGCCCTTCCCGCTGCTGTGCGACCAGGAGTGAGTGCAGGGTAGAGAGAAGTGAGAACAGCCCACAAGGCCTGGACCCGTGAGGCCTCCCTCTAGCTCTCTGACCTCATCTCCTTTAACTCATCTGTTTTGTGTGTCTGTGTGGCTTTGCACACTGGAGGCAAACATGCTATCACTGACCCTTTTTGCTCCTCGGCTGCCAGCTGCTGTCAGCGCAGCACCAGGACCGCTGCCACCCAGCTCAGAGGCTTGGCTTGTGCCTGCTGTCTCCCTGAAATGGTCCACAGTCTCCTCGCCCAAGCCCTCCTTGACTGCCCTGTATAAAACTTAGGCCCAACACCACCTCCCTGTAACTCTGCTCCCTTTTGTTTTCCTCTTCTAATGTGCTAAAGGTTGATTTTGCCTACATCTCCCCTGTAAACATAAACCCCGTGAGAACGTGTTTTTGTTAATTTTGTATACTGCTGTGTCTAGCCCCAAGAACTATGTCTGACACATAGTAAGCATTCAATATATTCTTGTTGAATTAAATAGAGACAGAGAGACCATATAAGAGGCTGCTGGCATTCAACAAGGCTTGGACCAAGGAGCAGGAAATGGAGGGAGAAACAGATGACTTATGAAGAAGAGGTACAGCCAATGAGACTGATGGAAAGAGGCCAAAGTCCACCACAGGGCAGGCTGATGGGTCAAAGCACAAGATGCTGAGCCAGGCACGCGACAGGCTGAGGTAGGAGCATGGGCTACACAGTGAGTTCAAGACCAGCCTGGGCTACCCAGCGAGACCCTGTCTCAAAACAATACAAGATACGACACAATACAACATAGTACAGTACTAAAGCAACACAGACTGGACCAAAGGCATTCTCTGGCTCAGGATGAATGAGAGCCATGAAGAAACTTTTAGGGGCCGGGGAGATGGCTCAGTAGGATAAGTGCTTGACTGGCAAATGCAAGGATCTGAGTTTCTGGCTTCAGGTCAGCAAGAAAGGAAGAGGTGGCAGGGAGCTGACCTGGGAGAGGGCACGGGGACCTTACAGCTTGGTTCTGGAGGACGCACATTACCACAACAGTGGTTCTAACTATTTTTGGTCTTCATTACCCCATCCCAGTTGCTGAAAACCAGGCCCTTTCCCTAGACAAAAAGCCCAAATGCAGACATGTACTATAGAAATATAGTTATGAAACAAAAGCCTAAGGTCCCAAGGGAGCAGGGAGCTATAGAGCCCGGGGAGAGCTGCTGTCTCTCACTTGTAAATTCCCAGCAAGCTGGATTCAAGGCTGCAGAGAACAGCTTCTCCTGCAGGCGCCCTGTCCTTTGATCCCTTGCTTGGGATGTTATCGGCTAGCATTTGTGTGGACCTAGTGTTAGGCAAATGGTGGAAGTCAGTAGAGATAGTAGTTTGTATTATGCACATTCCTTAGCCTGCCTTTAGCCCTTAATAAATGTGAGATGCTTCTGAGGCTCGGGGCTCACTTGGAGAGAGAGACATTCTCAGTGAGACCTCTGAAGCTACGTTCATCAGGTCTTCTCGTCGTTTCTTTTGGCACTGACTCATAACACACAATGATACACAAAATTCTGCATACACTGTTCAGGGTTAGTCTTAAGTCTCTGTTCCCTACTACACCAAGTGGCTGCTTTTTCTCCTCATGCCTCCTTAATTAGACTGCGTATTTCCCCCACTCTGTAATCCTTGTCTTTCTTCCTCCTTTCTCTTTTCTGCCCCCAGCTTCAGGTCCTATTTTTTTGTTTGTTTTGAGACAGGGCCTTGCTAGGTAGCCCAGGCATAGCAATCCTCCTGCCTCAGCCTCCCCAGTGCTGGGATTCAAAGTGTGTGCCACCACACCTGGCTTCAGGTCCTATTTAAGTTCCTCCTTTCCCCAAATTCACTTCTGATTTATAAGGATTTTTTTTTTTTTTTTGTTCCTCGAACGCCTTCAGGGCACTTTTGGCCAGCGGGAGAGTTGTGAGGTTCTAACTCCAGCAACCTGAGGCTCACAGCTTTGTGGAAGCAGCCACTTAAAGGCCTGAGCTAGGGCCAGGCCCCCTTCACTTCTGATTTATAATTAACTCCCTCCTTACTGAAGAAGATTGTTGAGGCCAGGGGATCCTCATGCCTCATTCTCTCTAGGCCAGAAAGAAGATGGTAGGGCCATCTTCCCAAGATAACTCAGCAGGACTGAAGCTGGTGTAGGACCCACTCCTTGTATACAGTTCTCTTTCCCACTCTGTTTCCCAGATCCTAATAGTCATTACCCCATGGGCCTAAGTCTGTGCCAGGTGCCTAAAACTTTCCCCTTCTTTACCAGGGATTGAACTTAGGATCCTGCACTTGCCAGGCAGGCGCTTATTCTACTGAGCTATCTCTCTAGCCCATCTTTCCCCTTCTTGATCTTGCTCTATCCTCTAAAACTCCATTTAAACAAGTGATACTGGGAGGTGACACGTCCTGGCCACAGGAAAGCAGCTGGTAATAGCAGGACTGAGCCTGAGGTGGCCTGAACCCAAAGCCTTCATGACTTTATCACCCAACTTTCCCCCTATGCTCTGTACCATTTCCTGGGGCAAGGCAGGAAGGAAGAAGGCGGAGACGGGTTGCCTGGGAGCCATGCTATTTAGTCCACCTCATAATCATCCTCACCCAATAAGACACGGAGCCCTAGGGAGGAGACACAGCTTCCCAAGCTCCTTTGCTAAGACCACCTGTAGCACCGGGGCCTACCCCGCCCCTGCCCCGCTGGGCACCCACCTCCCTCCTGGCCTACTGACCCTCTGCCGGAAGCTGCCTCACCTCTGGTCTTCCTCAGGAGTGTTAGCTGACAACAGTGACATCACCATGGACTTGCCTGTCCCCTGGAGACCCAGGACACCAACCACCAACACATCAGTCTGATCCAACAGGTACTGTGGAAAGATGTAGGGAGATGGATCTGTGAGGAGTCACAGTGATGGGGTGGGGGTCCCCAGAGACCTCTGTGGCTGGCACACTTACTTTATCAGATATGAAAAAAAAGCCTCATTTGTGCAAAAGGTCTCTTTCCTGTGTTCCAGTGGGGTTATGTGGCATATTCTGAGTGCTGGGAACAGCAACTGTGAGAGCACTGATGCGGAAAAGAGCCTGGGATGGTAAAGAAACTGAAAGCGAAGGGAAGTCCGAGTGGTTGGAACACAGTGGAGGAGGGGAGGCTGATCCTGAAGAAGGGAGTGTGAGCCCCAGAAAGAGAGGACGAGATGCAGTATCTACAGGCTACCGGGGCAGGCTCCGCTTCCAGCAGGCTGGGGACACAAGGGAACGCACAGCACAGGGAGTAGCACGCACAGGCAGGATCAGAAATCTGGGCTCCTGGGCTCCCTCGGTGGCATTTAAGAACCCTTAAAGACATTCTTGAGACTTCTGCCTCTGTGCTACAGCATTGCTGACTTTTACCACGAGGGGGCAAAAGAGACACTCTTTAGGCAAACAGCTCTGCCCTAAACTGCTGGGCCTCAGAATTGCCAGAAAAGCTTCTTTTAGAAAACAAAACAAGGGGCTGGGGAGACAGCTCAGTTGAATAAGTGCTTCCCTGGCAAGTGCAAGGGCCTGAGTTCAAGCCCTGGCTCCACAAAAAAAGAAAACAAAATGAAACAAAAAACTTTGGGCTTAAGCTTTAATAAGGTTTAAAACCTTAAAACAGAAGAGCAGCCCCTGTTGAATATGCTAGGCACCGATCTCTCAGCTAAAGATATAGTTTAGAATTTTCTCCTCTAGTTGTATAGCCTGGTATATGAACAGTGACCACTATACCGGACAACACCCAGAACACTGTCATCACAGCAGAAGATCTACCTGACAGAGGGAACACAGAGGTGGCAGGAGCCAGGTAACACACAGGCCCAGCTGTTGTCCTAAGGCCAGGCTGCTAGGGGAGGAGTCACCCCGGGGGACCTGGACAGGAGTTTTATATGACAGGTGTGGGGAGAAAAGGCAGCCAAAAAGGGAGGCAGGTATTCTGGGCCAGGCATGTGAAGTCTGAACCAGAGCAGAGACTACAGGGACTAGGTACCTCAGGGGAGTGGAAATGACAGCGGTAAGTACTGAGGCACCATGGATCGTGACCACTTAGAAGGGGTCCAGGAGACTCTGCCAGGGGATGGTGCAGGAGACCACAGGGAACCTGGGACAGCAGTGAGGGCTCCTTCTTCAAAGTATCTGCATACTTCAGAATGCTGTGTACAGCAGAGCTGAGCTGGATGAAACTCAGCCCTGGTTAGGTGAGAACTTTCCTTTTCCAGCCCTCACTGTTGCAGCTGCTGGGAAGCGAGCTAACGCAGAAAGGTCTGCTAAAGGCTTGAGTGGAGGATAGAGGGCCCAGGCCCCAGTGAAGCTCAGGAAGGGAGCCCCAGTACCTCAATGGCACTGTCGCACCAGTTCATCTGGTCATCCACCAACTTGATGCTGTGCTTCATGCGCTCTGGAGGCAGCAGCTTGGCCTGGCCCACAACAGCTGGACAGGAAGGAGGCAGAGAGAGAAGATGTGGTGAGGGACTAGGTACAGCAGGGGCCACTTCCAAGCCCACCCTGCCCAGCCCCAACTTACGGTCCATGGCTGTGGGCGCAGCAGTGCCCATGCCCCTGTTCTGGATCTGGTACACGGGCTGTGTGGGTCTCTGCCCTTCCTTTTCACCCTTGGGTGGTGCAGGGGCTGCAGGCGGTGGTGGGGCAGTGCCCTCAGGGGTAGAAGCACCTGTCCCAGCCACTGGGCCCTTCCCCTCCTCCCTTGGCTTCATGAGGACGATGGGCTTTTCCAGAGGGGCTGGAGCTGGTGGCGCAGCAGGGGCAGCTGGTGGTGGCGGCTGCTTAGACTACAGGAGGGAGAGCCTTTCAGCCAGTGGAGGAGACCCCTTCCCTGCCTGCTGCCCTCCTCCTCCTCCTCCACTCACCCGCTCTGCCGGGGGTTTCGAGAGGATGATGGGAGTTTTCTGCATGACCGCTGTGTTAGTCTCTTCGCTGCCATCCTGTGGGGAGGGTGGGAGTTACTCAGGACTGCCCCTGGCTCTACCGGCCATGCAGACGGCCTCTCTGTGGTGGGTACTACTTTAAAAACCTCCACGTTATCCCCTCAACCCTGCAAGTACCCTATGAGACTCCCACTTACTCCCATTTTACCAAAGGAAAAACTGAGGCGCAGAGAGGTAAAGGGGCTTCCTCAAAGTCCCACAGTCCGTAAGCAATGGAGCCAGGGTCTGAGCCCAGGCAGCCTGGCTCCAGGATCATCTCCTCCACCATTCTGGTCGGCTGCTCTCTAGGCTCATCCAGTAGGAAGGAGCTGGACAGATCCAGGGTTAAGGACAGAGCCATGCTTTTGCTGGCTGGGTGGACATGAGTAAAGAACTTCCTCTCCAGTGCTTTGGTTTTCTCCTCTGGTACGCAGGGACAGGAGCTCTTCCATCACAGGATGGGTACAAGATGGCAGGAGCCAGAACTAGCAAGTGGCCAGAGTAGCACCTGGCACCGGAGCACCTGGCACCCCAGACCCCTCCTCTCCTCCACCCTGCCCTCGCCCAGCATGCTGGTGTCCAGTCTCCCACATGCTGCCCTCTTCTGTCCCCATTCAGGACTCAGATCTTTTTTTTTTTTTTTTTTAATGTATTCAGTACTGGATCTACAGGGTCTCACTACATAGATTGGACTCAGTGATTTTCTTGTTTTCAGTCTCCCAAGCACTGGGATTACAGGCATTTGCCACCACGCCCAGTCTCAACTGCTGTCCCAGGGGTGGAGCCATGCCCTCTGGGCTGGCACAGCTGGGCTGGGGATCAAACCCAGGCCCCTGCAGCTGCCTCAGCAGGCACTTTAGTCCCCTGAGCTATCTAGTCTGCTCACCCAGATCTTAGGAGACTAGAGAGACCTTCTTCAAGGCCTCTAGAGAGGGAAGTGCCTGAAGGGGAGAGCTACGGGCCAAAGGCAGCGGTTGCACTTGGCAGCCAAGCCAGAGACCAAGACAGAATTTGGGAACTGTGTGTTCAGGGAACAGAGCTGACAGGCGGGATGATGGCACCGCGCCCCCAGAGGACATGTGTGGAAGAGCCCACGTGCTCGCCTGTGCACTGTGTCCCCTGAGAAGGAAGAAGCAGAAGCCCAGCTCACTGTGAATACATCGGTCTTGGGTGTGTTGTTTTATGGCTCAGAAACTGGTCCCGGGAGCCAGGGAGATGGCTCAGTAGAATAAGCGCTTGCCTAGCAAGCACAAGGGCCTGAGTTCAATCCCCGGTTTCGCTCTGCCACGTGTCTGAGGTGGGCAGGGCCTAGAGAAAGAACTGGGGCAGGAGCCAGGCAGGGCCTATGCACAAATTAAGGCCTCTGGAGGCCCCGGCCAAGGCACTGGAGTAGGCAGAATGATACAGGCCTTGGGATGATGCAGGGCCTGGACCTAGACCTGAGCTTGGCCCAGAGCCTGCGACTCCAGCTTGGCCCCGTTCACCTGGGGAGTCACTGCCCTCATTAGTGAAAACTGGATCTATCAAAGGCTCTACTTCACACAAGAAGTATAAGGGATCAGAAAGACCCGAAGGGTGGAGAGCGCTTTGCACAGCCCATGGTACACTCCTCAGTAACAGTGCTGCTGCTACTGCCAAAACTAACTCTAAAACCACACTCAGTGTGAGTGCCAGAGTTCTTTCCAAGGTCCATCAAGCCCTCCAGGACCCGACCCAGTTAGCACTCTGACCTCAGACTCTTCTAGTTTCCCTCCTTCCTCATGCACTGAGCAGACTGGCCTCCAAGAACACACTAGATGCAGGCTGCCCCAGGGCCTTTGCAAATGCCATTCTTGTCATCTGGAATGTCTATCAAGTCAGCTCCCAATGTGATTTCTTCCCTTACCTCCTTCGGTCTCTGTTCAAAAGTTACTCCCTTTTTGGAGGTCTTCTCCCCATGTTATCCTAAACAGCCCCCCTTCCCACTCGTTACCTTCTCACTCCACAAGAGCAATCTTTTAGAGATCAATGCTTGGAGCCTGGCTCAGAGCAGGTGTTCAAGCAACATTCGTGGGGCAAAGAGAAACAGATATGCTGCTCTTAGGCCCACTCACCCGTCTTTCTCTTTCCCATGGTGCGATGTAGTCCCTCTCCCGACCGCCAGGCCCGGAGAGATTCTGGGGACCCCCAGAGCCAGGCTCCTTCCACCGCCGGCGCCGCTCTATCCCGTAGAGCCCAGGCTGGCTATGCCCCGACTCAGACATGGTGGCCTGCAGAGGAGGGACGAGGGGATTTCAGGTGGAGACTCTCTTCCCACTCTGCTTGGTTTCTGCCACCCTCTGAGAGAGCTCTGTGCTGGGTAGCAGCTGCCAACTGGCTCTCTGGGCACTGTTCACTCTGTTCAAAAGAGTGAGACCCAGTTCTGTGCTCCAGGGCTGTCCGAACACACTTCTCAGTTCTGTTTGCAGTTATGAGGGGCCTCATGACTATAAGTATTTTCAGGACAATGATATATACCAGAAGCACGGTTTGGCAGCTTTCAGAAACTTTCCTTTACAGAAGCAGGCATGTGTTTTTTGCTTTTTCCTTTGCTTGGCTGGAAGGCATGTGTATGTGGAGGGTGAAATTCAGGTAGCCACGTTGCGCTACAAGGCATCTTAATGGACAGCATGGCATAACAAGACAGAAAGTTCAGCAGCCCCTTATTAACCTCTGGAGGCAGGGAGAAACAAACATATTTCCCGTTCTGTTCACTAAACTATTTGTAACTACTGAAGTGCTCCAACAGCAACATAAGCCATAGGACAGATTCACATAAAAATATTCTCCCTCCCCACATGCAGCAAGTCAGGTTGGGGATGTAGCTCAGTGTGATAGCGCTTGCCTGGCAAGCAGGAGGTCCTGAGTTTGGTTCCTGGTACAAAAACAAACAAACCAACACCAAATGCAGCAGATTATTTCCTTACAAATCACTGAGTTCTTCAGGCTGAGAACTACGCCTACTGGTCACTCAGTACTGGCATACACAGGGCTTGGGCACCAGCATCCTCAGTCCTAATTTAACCTGGTATCCTGTACATTTCAGTTCGTTTGCCTGCCATCCTGATGGTCTGCCATCCCTCTCTAAATTTCACTTCATTTAGAGCTTGCAGTGTTCATTAACACGTCGTATAAAATACAAAACCCACTGTACCATTTAAATTCCAATGGACATGTTCCTGGGGACAGTTTCAGGGGAGATCATTCTAGGGATGGGTTCTGGGTACTGTTTGTGGGACCATATAGAGTTATGTGTCCCAGCTCAGCAGTTAGACTGGCAAACTGTAGCTACTGGGCCAAAGAGGGCCTGTGTCCTGTTTTTCTAAACACAAGGTCCTGTTGGAACACAGCCACAGCCTTCAGCTTATAAAATGTCTATGGCCTCCTTCTTGACACAACAGCAAAGGTGAGTAGTGAGACAGAGGCAATGTGTTCTGCACTGCTGCCAACAACTGCTCTTTCTCTGGTCCTTTACAGAAAGTTTACTCAGCCCCGCTGAGCTCCTAAAAACCTGTTAAGTCACTATGAATCTGTCCCTATACCGCATCAGTAATGACCTCAACATGTCCCTGTGACAGACACTCCAGAACTAAGAACAACTCTGGCGCTAGCGGCTCTAAGTGACCTTAGGCATCCCAGTCTGTTTCTCGGGCCACAAACGGGGTTGAAGATAGCCTTCCGAGACAGAAGAGAGCAAGGGCCCGTTTATGGAAAATGATTCATTCAGCACTTAAATGACTGTTTACAGTCTTGAAAGGTCATCTCCTCAGAACTTGAGACTCTTTCCTGCCCTGCAATTAAGTGTCTGTTTCCACGTTATTCTGGAAACCTCCCCAGTGCTTAAGTGTCTGTCTTCATCCCCACTGGGGACTTTGCCCCAGTACCAGTGTCTGTTCACGTCCTTGGAAGGATCCCTTTCCTGGCAATTATTTGAGATTATTCGCAGACTAGCCACAGTATTCTGAGTCTATTTAACAGTCCTGGGGGAGTACCCATCTACATATAATCTGGGTACCCCAATGCTGTTTCCAAATTCCCTTGGGGAATCTCCCAAAGTCACCCAGCCTATTTAGTGTCTATTCACCGGGCTCCTATGGTGACCTCCCAGGAAGGGTGAATCTACCTATTCTTGGGAGGTGGGGTGCTTAGCACTTAAAGCATCTCTTCACACATTCCCTTTGGGGGACCTTCCAGAATCAAAGCATCTATTTTCAAATTATTTAGAGGGTTCCCAATTTCCAGCTTTGCTTCCATCTATTCTCTTGGGGCACCTAGCATCCCAGAACTTCACGATAATCTATTCACACCTGTTTCTAAAGGCTCCCTAATACTTCAACTTGCATTTGTAGGTTCCTTTTACAAAGCCTCCCGCGGGGAAGCCAACAACTCAAGTTTCCTTACTTGGAGGGCCCTCCCCCTGAATATTTGAAGGACTTTCTCGGTCCTTTTAGGGCAGGTTATAGGTTTTGCCTATTACGAACTCCAGGGTGGACTTCCACTTATCCACCGCCCCCACCCCGATTGGCCAACCTGTGGATTAATCCGCAGCCTCAGCTCCCTACCCAGCCGCACACCCGCCCCAAGGACTGGCAGAGGACGCTCGCAGACAGGGCGGAACTTGCGACGCGCCCCGCCCCCTCAGGCCCCGCCCCCACTAGTGCGCGTCCTCAGCGCGGGCTCGCGCCTTACCTAAGGTGACTGCTGATTGGTTCCTGAGGCAGGACGCGCGCTCTCCTCTGACGGGATGTGGTGGGGGCAGGGAAATTCCACAACAAGCCACCAGCCAGTAAACGGTGTCTGGGGATCGAGGGTGTGAGAAAGAAACAGGGAAAGTGGACACCGACCACTCCAGAACTGATCTGGGAGTCCCGGAAGAGACACCTAAAGGAAGGCCAGCCTCGAACAGGAAGAGGAGGAGGAGGTATCGCGAGGCCAAGCTGCTATCTGGACCCGTCGGCTGCAGCTCTTGCGCATGCGCCGCGGGCTCGACCCGCAAATCGCGCTGGCTGAGCATGCGTTGGTGGATGTTTTCGGTTTTTTTTTAACACGCATGCGGGTTACGGGTGGGCGGCGGCAGCGCGCCGAGGGCAACGAGTGTGCGCGTCTCGTCTTCTGCGAGGGGGTGAAAAAGTGGAGGAACGGGGAAGGGCTACAGTTGCAGAGATTTCGAGATCGAGGCCCTTCTCTTCAGTGATGTTGGCGGGGCGCGGCGTGCTGAAGCGGCAGGGAGAAGTTGCAGCGTCCCGTGTTGAGTGTTGGTTCAGGAATAAGTTAGACCTAGTGTGCCTTGGAAGGGATCCTGTTCTGTGGAGGGAAGAGGCGAGGGGCTCAGGTCACTTTAGGAAAGAGCGCGAGGTCGGGCAGGCGAGGCGACCTGGAGAGAGGTTCAGGTTTGCACTGAGGGTTCCCCCACCTCGAGTTGCAGGAGGGCGGATCAGAGCTACGTTATAAACCCTTTCGCTGGGGCGGGGGAGATAGCTCACTAGAATAAGCGCCTGTGGCAGGCGCAGGGTCGTGAGTTCAATCCCCGTGCCGGGGAAAAAAAAAAAACAACTTCTGCGGCCCGGGTGAGAGGCGTTTACCCAAGCTCAAAAACCAAAAGCCCGCGGCAGAGCCCTGAAGGCGCCGACGTGGACTCCCGGGTAGGGGCGCGGCCTGCGGGGCGCACGCGCAGTCCAGTGCTGCGGTAGCTGGGGTTGGTGATTGAGAGCCAAGAGACATTTTCCCGCTTTTGATTTGAAATCATTAAGTATTTTCTTCAGTTATATTATAATGCTTGTAATCTCAGCACCCCAGGAGACCAAGGCAGGAGGATTGCACAGTCGAGCCCAGCCTGGGCAATTTAGTGACTTAGGCAGACCCTGTTTCGAAAAGTTAAAGTGCTCGCTTTTGCAGCACATTTATAAAAAGTTTAAAAGGGGAGAAGGGACTGAAGACACCGCTCAAAGGGGGAGGCCTAGGGTTTTGAAATATAAACGAATGTTATTTGAAGAGTTATTTGGTGTACATACTGACTTAATTTAAGCAACCCGGAATACACTAAAAGAATAAAAAAATGAGTCCCCACCCGTCTCGTTTTCTATTGCTGGAGCAGTAGTTCCTACTTTCTGGAGCTGTTACAGCAAAGCAGTGAAGTTAAGAGCGTAAATAGCTGCAGACCTCGGCTGTGTTCCTTAATGCTCTTTACCTCTTCCCCATTTGTGAGATGGAGCTAGTGGCACCTTCCAGCGTTGTTCAGGGTTAAGTGGGTAGAAGTGCCTGGAGCGTATTAGCACTGTGTCATTATATTGCGGTCTACGGTGATGATAGTGGTCGACTGTGAGCTGCTTACTTCTCGCTCATCCTTGCTGTCCCTTTCAACCCCAAGCGCCAGACAGAACTGTTTCTCCAGGCTGCCACAGGCTTGGTGAAAATAGCAGTTGACACAGTCCTGTCACAGTCGGGGGGGGGGGGGGCGGAACCGGGAATTGAACTCAGGCCCTTGCACTTGCCAGGGAAGCGCTTATTCCACTGAGCCATCTCCCCGGCCCCTATTATTAATGTATTTGGTACAGGGTCTCACTATGCAGCTCCGACTCATGATTCCCCTGTCCCAACCTCACCCATGCTGGGATTCCACCGGGTCACGGTCTTGGGGGCCTGCTCATCATGCCCAGAGGCAGGGCCGGCTCAGTATGTGGTGCCTAGTATCGAACCCGGGTCCCTGTGCTCTTACTGTCCATTAAAAGCCTGGTCTGTAGTCTCTTTCGGCACAGTCAGTGACTTAAAAGCCAATTTTGCTATGAACCGTGACTCTTCACTTGGGCATAAAGATGCCCATTAGGTAACCAAAAGCAGAATGAAGTTTGATTCTCATTTCATATCCTCTGGTACTATAAGTGTGGGCTGAATCTCATCTCAGCTCTGCACAGGGGTATGCTGATCATTTAGGAAGCATCTGTCCAAGGAGTTAGCTTGACAAGAGTTATTAGCCCTGAATTTACAGGACTTCACCTCTCCTTCAAAACTAGAGGTGCCAAGATAAGAGGTTTATGAGAGATTCAGGATTCCCAGGAGCCTCCAGCCATGTCCTAAATCCAAGATCACTTAGATTCATGAAAGAGAGCCCTATGTGACTGACACCACTGCAGAGACCATCATTTCCTGGGAATAAAACCATCCCTCAGCCATAAAGATTCCAGAACTGACACAAAGTGCTCCCCATTCAATCCTTAAAAGCTACCTTTGCAGTGGGCCTGGCTGAGCCCCTGCTTCAGACTATGTTCCCTCCTTTCCTGTCTTACTGCTCCCATTCCAAGTAAAGGCTTTTGGGGGCCTGCCCATTAGCTCAGGTGTTTAAGTGCCTGTTGAAACCAAGCAGTCAGGCTCAGGATGCTGTGGTTCAATCCCCTCATCCTCAAGCCAAATCAGACCTGCCCTGAAGGCAACCTGAGCAGTCCCCACACCAAAAAAAAAAATTCAAGTAAAGGCTTTTTCCTATAAATTGGTGTTTTAGTTTTAATTTCCATTCCTACTAAAAGAAAAACCCAAGCGAGCCAGCAACACAGTCTCATAGACTGATCTGAGTTCACACAGATGCATTCTTCTAAGAGATGGTGGCGTTGAACCAAAACTCTGCAGACAAAGGGATTGGAAATGCAAGTAGGTATGAAGCTGTGATGGAGGCTAGGCAAACAAGGACCAGGTCCTGGGCTGAATTTCCAACACTTTGAGCAATTGGGATAGACCACAGTCGGGAAAATATCTGCTGGATGAAGAACTAAGAGTATTTTTGTAATGAAAATTTGGAGAAGAAAAGCATAAATTGTTTATATTGAGTTTACATTGGCTATAGATAAGGTGACAATGTTAAGGAAGGAAGCGTGAGGAGGTTCTTGTTGAGTTCACTGATAGGGTCAGAACGGGATTTGAGTTAAAGTTTCAATATATATTTAAGAATTCCTAATTATCTTTTGTTGGTTCTGACTCTAGACTGTTAACTGATGGGCCTGCCCCATTTCTTTTCCATCTGCTGGTCATTACATTTAGAACATTTCAGAACTTTGTTTTTGCCAGTGAGTGTTTAATGAAGATATATGTGACAGGCCATCCCTGGATTATAGCCATTATCTGTTTTGCTAACCTAAATTCCTCTACCCCATATCACCCTTCATTGCCAGTTCTGCATCCGGGCAACCCCTAGTGGGAGTGACTTGAAAAGGAAAAAAGAGGCCTGGCACTGATGTTGAGCCCACCGCTTACCAGGCACCACAGCCTTCCCACTTGGTTGTTTATCAGATGTAGAAAAACGAGTCCGAAAGAGAGTAAGGCCTAAGTGGAGACCCTGGGTTCCAACCCAAGCGGGCCTTGCTCCAGGAGGGCGGGCCCACACTTTCCCAGTGCCAGGCAGCCGGCCCCACCCTTGAGTCATTAGGGCAATCAGACACCGTGTTAGCAGCAAGGAATGCTGTTGTGTGGACACCCTGTCCTTTATGAACAGTTTCCTATTGATGGACATTTGCATTGTCTCTGACCTTCTATTGTTAACATTTCTTGTCATTAATATCCTTGTACATCTGATTACGTGCGTAGGCCAGTATTTTCAATGGGCTATCTTGTTTGAACTAGAATTTGTGAGTCAAAGGCTATGCACTGGGAATTTTGAGAGCCATTGCCAAACAGTCCATTCATCTCTTTATTAATTTCTCTGTTCATTTCATGCATTCATGTAGTGAATGAGTTATGGGGCTCTGGTCATCTACCAGCAAAGCCGTGGGCGGAATCCTATAGTGAATGGGACAGCACCTTCCCTCCATCTGCCCAGCGCTTATCCTAGTGGCGCGGATGACATCAGGCAAAGAACAGAACATAAGTGGTGGGGGACGGGGGAGATGTTGGTTACAAGATAAAAAAGGAACAAGTTCAAGATGTCCATTGCACCACACGGTGACTGCAGTTAATAATATGTCATATATTTGAATTTTGCTGAGAGTAGATTTCAGGTATCCTGACCACAAAAGAGACCTAAAAATGACTATATGAGGTAAGGCAGGTGTTAATTAGCTGGATGTAGCCATTTGACAGTGTATACATAATTAAAACAAGAGGTACATGTTTACTAGTTAAAAAGAAAACAAACTCAAATCAATAAAAGGGAATTGAGAGTAACAGCACAAAGTGACAAGTAGTTGCAACAGTTACAATGAAGTCGAGGTCTAAAAAAAGATAAGGAAATGAACCTTCAAGAAGATGCTGACAACTGGTAACTGAAGGGACCCTGAGGTGAGTTTAGGAGAGGAAAAAACAAACTCGGTTTCAGGTTCTCCCACCGTTTCTCACAATGGCTTGTGACACCAGCTATGGGCTGCGGGGATTTCCCCACGCACCAGGCAGCAGTCGGTCTGCAGCAGACATCTGCTGGCTGTCCTGCGGTTCAGCTTGGTTGTGACACTGTCTACCTGCTGACCGTGTCAGGGCTCAGTCCCAAGACTGTCCTCTCCCCCTTCAGGTGTCAGTCACAAGCTGCAGGCCGTTTTATCTGGGTTGACAGAAGGGCTGTAAATCGGGGTTGTCAGTCTCCTCCAAGGGTTCAGTTATTTTGCTAATGTGGCTTGTGGAACTCAGAGAAATAGCTTGGGGTTTTTTTATTTTACTTTTTAATAAAAGATACAGATGAAAATATTTGTAGAGCAAGGTGTAGAACTTTAGAGACTTCACTGTGGGACATGACTGATTAAATCATCAGCTACTGTCTATTAATTCAACTTTCAGCCTTTCTCCCTTCCCTGGAGGTTGGGGATGGGGCTCAAAGCCCTGGTGCTCTAATCCTGTCTTCTTCCTAGTAACACCCCCACTCTGAAGCCACCTGAGGGGCTGCTGACCACAGTCAGCTCGTTTATACAGAAAAAAACTCATTCACTTAGAAGAGAGTCCAAGGATTGTAGGATTGTAGTCCAGGACAAAGATAAATGTGTGAGCATGTATGCGTGTGTGCGTGTTGGATATAGGTTCTCTCTGTGTTGCTGGACTGGTCTCATGCTCCTGGACCCAAGTGATCCTCCTGCCTCAGCCTCCAGAGCAGTACCCCCACACTCAAGGACCACATAGGTACCTCACAAGAGCACCAGTGGGCTCTTCAAGGAGTGTCCAGGTAGCCAGAGGAACTAGAACACAGCAGTGGGAAGGGGAGAGGAACAGGATCATTTAGGGACACAGAAGCAGACAGGGTCAGGTTACACAGGGCCTTGTAGGCCAGCATGAGGATTTGGAGCCTGCAAGTGTAAGAGAAGCCATGGCAGTGCCCTGTGCAGGACCACGTGTTCTGATGTGTGTTTCTAAAAGCTCTCTGTAATGAACAGCAAAGATTTATAGTGGTTGCCTGTGGGCAGAGCCCCGAGGAAGTGCTTAAGAATGTGTTAAGGTTTTTGAGCCACAGGACTAGCGACTGTGCCCCAGAAAGTGAAATGGAAGCAGTGCTGGTTGCTGCGGAAGAGAATGGAAGAGTGCAGGGAGGGGACGATGACGCTGCTGCTGATGCCACCGATGACGCCACTCTGCCTGTGCAGGAGACACTCGCGGGCCTCAGGAGGCACACCACAGGTGGCAAGGGGGTCAAGGACGGGCTCCCTTGGGCAGGCAGAACCAGGGATAAGCGGGTGTGAAGGAAGCGTGAGTCAGGGGTGACTCCACAGTCACCCTTACAATCTCCTGTCCACCATGATGACTGGAGTTAATAACATGGTGGTGTGGACCTGAAGACGGCTCAGAGAGAAGGTTTGAAGTGTCCTCACCACCAAAAATAATTATGTGGTGGAAGTACCTGGTAGTTAGCTTGATGGAGCCATTTCATAAAGTACACATATATCAAAACATCATGCAGTGTGGCATTAAACAGTTTTCAAGGTTATGGGCCTGACCAATTAGATGAAGAGTGATACTTTTCACTGGGATGATATTTATTTATTTATTTATTTATTTATTTATTTATTTATTTATTTTTTGAGGCAGGGTCTTACTATGTGGTCCCAGCTGTCCTTCAATTTGTAGCGATCCTTTTTTGCCTCACATCCTGGGACTACAGGTATGTGCCACCACACCCAGCTTGAACTTCTTAACTTTTTTTTTGAGACAGGGTTTCACCATGTTTTTCAGGCTTCCTTCAACTTGCTGTGTAGCCCAGATTGCATGGTAAGTCTCCTGCCTCAGCCTCCCAGAGTGCAGGGATTATGGCTATGTATCACACACCTGGGTCACAACAGATTTTTAAAACATTCACAAAAATATTGTGGTATATAGAACTCCCACATACCCATTGCCCCGCACTGATAGTTCATCTGTGGTTTTCTCCCCATCACCAACACATTTCATGCAAATTAGTAACCGTCTAAATGTGCTAAATTTTAGAATGGCTCCTGTAAACGAGTTTTTATTTATTTATTTATTTATTTATTTATTGTCTTTAAAAAAAATTTATTTATTTGTGTGTGTGTGTGTGTGTGTGGCCAGCTCAGCCCACCAGGGGGCGGGGCTGGCTGGCATGTGGTGCTGGGGGATTGAACTACGGTCCCTGTGCTTTACTAAACTTGTTCTAAGTAGGTGCTTTAGACCACTGAGCCATCTCACCAGCTCCTTTATTATCTTTTTGAGATAGGGTCTCTATATAATTTAGGCTGGCCTTGAGCTGACTTCATAGCCCAGAATGGCCTTGAACTCCCAGTGATCCTCCTGCCTCAGCCTCCCAAGCGCTGGGATTACAGGCATGCACTACCACACCAAAGCCCAGGATTGGCTGTGATCATCCGGGCTGAGGGGCTGGAGAATACAGGAGGGGCACCGGGAGAGAAGCTGAGCAACAGAGACATTGGCAAGGCAGGTCTCCAGAGAAGGGAATTGGACTCAAGGGCTGGAGACAGATGTGGGGGCCACCATGAGAAAGACAAGCCTTTAATGGTCCAGTGCACCTATAATATAGAAACTTCTCACCGTTGTAGCACTGATTCTATTAGGAAAAGCTGACAGCACTTACTTAACTTTATTTTTTTTGGGGGGGTTGAAATGTTAAGTGGTAACTTTAAAGATAAGGTGAATGATTTTTTTTGCAAATAGCTATGCCCGTGAAGATAATCATCTAATGCTTCCAACATCTTTGAGATTGTCCTCCCTGTGCCCTTTCCCTGCCGATCCCCTCACTGTGGAAGCAAGCCCTGACCTGACACCTGTCACCATGGAGTTGCCAGGCCTGTTTTGAACTTCATGTAAGTGAAACGGGACAGTATGTTTCCTCCCTGCTCCTCTTAAATTAGTACATCCGTATGATACATAATAAACACACTCATGGTGGGAAATCAGTACCTACACATACCCGTTTCTGGCCCCTCTGGACTAACAGCCTGTCTTCTGCGTGCCTACTTTCTTAGCTCTTTCTATGCAAATCTCTTTCTGTATGGAGCAGGAGCTTGTTCTGGTTTTCGGTTTGGTTTTTCAGTACTGGAGATTGAGCCCAGGGCCTTGTGCATGCTAGCCAAGTGCTTATCACAGAGCTGCATCTCCAGCCCTTTTTATTACTTTTTAAAAATCTGTGACAAGGTCTCGCTAAGCTGCTCAGGTTACCTCAGATTCACTGTCTTCCTGCCTCAGCCTCCTAAGTAGCTGGGAGTGCAGCCATGTGCCACTATGCACCATGTTGGAGCAGGTTCTTTTATTTCTTTTTTTTTTTTTTTTTTTTCCTTAATGTATTTAGCACATTAAGGAAAGGGTCTACAAGGTCTATGCAGGTGGTACTCATAGTGATCCTCCTGTTTTCAGCCTCCTAAGGGCTGGGATTATAGGCTTGTGCCACCATGCCCAGTCTCAGTCTCTGACTCAGCATGGAGGGGGCACTGCAGCGCTTTAGTCTGCTGAGCTACCTGGCCAGCCCTCCAGAAGCATATCCTTAAGGAAGTGAGACAGGTTGAAGACAGGGCACAGGAGCCACTACCCTTGAACTGAAGGGTCAGCTCATCCTGGTGAAAGGAATGCAAACCTTTCCATTTGACACTCCCAACTGCAAAAAGCACTCTCCTGGCTTTTAGGTGTTGGCAGCTCTTTCCCTCAGCATAAAAGCCCCAAGCGGGTCTTTGCACAGCCAGTTTGGGGCTGGTGTTGAAAGGCTTCCTTTATGAGCTGTAATAAAGAACTGGACAAATCCTGAAGATGCTTGTTCTGGGCAGACAGGCCGGATGAGGGGAGCGCAGTGGGTAGACAAAGGATGTCTGGGAAGGAACAGAAGTCCAGGCTTGGCCTCAGCCAGGACTGAGAAAAGAGAGGTGCCAGGGAGGGGCCTGGGCCAGACCCGGGAGAGCCTGCGAGTAACTAGTAGGGGCGCCGATGCTGGATCTGAGCTTTGGAGATCCGAGCTGCAGGGGTGGCTGCGCAGGACTTCAAAGCCTGGCAAGGTCAGGGCGGCAGGTGCTAGGGGCCGAGGAGTGACAACAGAGCGTTAGAGGACTTCTAGCTTGATCCGAGTAGTGACTGTCCAGCTGAAGGCATTTGTAAAACTTCATTTACATTACACTGAAAATGTGTATTGGGTTGGGGAGATAGCTCAGCAAGTCTAAGCGTCTGCCTAGCAAGTGCAAAGTCCAGGAGTGGGATTCCTAGTACCTCATGCTGTACTGGTCACAAAACCCCTGTAACCCCAGCAGTAGGCAGGCTTGGACAGGAGCATCACTAAGAGTTCAAACTGCATAGAGTGACCCTGTATCAAAAAGGAAAAAAAAAGTGTATTTATGTAAAAGATATCTCAGTTAAAGGAAAAAAGTTGGGCTTTAGAGCTTGACTTGGACAGGAACACTTGGGAGCTGCAGAGCCACAGAGGGGCTTGTGTGAGTGCTCAGAAGGTCCTCAGGGGTACTGGCTGCTGCCACCACGGGCAAGCGCCCACCTCTATGCCCCCTGCGGCCCTGCTGTGAGTGCAGAGCCAGAGCAGAAAAAGGAGAGGGAGCTGGGCAGAACCTCCGGACACAGCCCTGGAGGACAGAGCCCCAGACTCGCTCTGTAGTCTGGCTCCTCAGCAGGGGCTAGGTGTTGAAGACACGATAATGAAAATGATAATTAAAGCGAGTTGCTGCCTGAGTATCTGCAGGAGCCAGGGAGCCAAGTGGCCACGCTCGGGAGCCAGCTCCCCACCTCTTTGCTGTGGCTCCAGGCATGTTTGTGAGTCTCTCTGTGCCTCTGTTTCCTGGTGTGTAAAATGAGCCCTACGGTGCCCTCTTTTGCAAGATCATTTATATAGAGTATAATATGTTGCTTCTTGGCCCAGTAAATATTGTGACAGGGACAGGTTCCTAGAGAGGGCTTCCTGGAGGACCTGACAGCTGAACCAGGGCTCTAGGAGCAGCAGGCGGGGAATTGGAGCACAGAGAGAATGGTCTCAGAGGAATGCTCTTGGCTTAGTAGGGTAGCGGGGCTCCAGCAAGGGTGGGGAGTGGCAATGGCTTTGGAAGCTCAGCCATCCGCTCCTTGAGCTCCTGCCTTTGCTCCCTAAGTGGCTGGCACCCAGGAGGAGGGCAGCAAGGCGCAGTGGGTGGTAGAGGCCCTGATTTAGTGCTGGGGGCTGGGGATTATCAGGGAAATCCAAAGATAGCTCTTGAGAGGACGCTGACTCAGCCTGGGCTTCCCCAAAGTGAGGAAGCAGATGAATCAGCCCTGAAACCAGGATGAAATTGCTGTGGGAGAGAGAGCCGTTCGGGGGCCAAGCCCAGCTGGCCTCTGACTCACTGAGGAGCTTCATGGTAGGGGCTCTGGGCCCAGAACCTCTGCTCTCAGTTTCCACCTCTGTGCAGTGGCATAGGGTGGGCCTCGGAGTGGTTCTGGTGATTTATAGAAAGTGGGTTGGGCGTGGCATGGCGGCACACACCTATGATCTCAGCACTCTGGGAGGCTGAGGCAGGAGGATGGCAAGTTTAAGGCCAGTCTGGGAGGGCAATTTAGATACTGAGCAAGAGCCTGCAGATTCCTCTTGGGCAGATGTGACACAGCTGTGTGGGGTAGGAGGGGCCTGCCTGGTAGTGACTTGCCGTCCAGGCCTGGTGAGGTATGAAGACAGGGAGAAATTAGCAAAAGGGGAGAAGGGCGGGCCGTGCACTGTGTGTGGACATTCATAGCTGTGTGTGGCCCACCCTATGCCACTGCACAGAGGTGGCAGATTGGGGTCAAATCCTGGTTCCGCCATCTACTTGTGTGATCTAGGGTGAGTGGCTCTACCTCTGAAATGTTGCTTCATCTGTCAAATGGTGCTGCCTCCCCACACTCGCTCATAGCCTTAGAGACCTACCTGGGAAACTGAGGTGCAAACAGTGCAAGTGCTTCCCACAGAAGGATCTGCTGGTTTGGAGTATTTAGGAAGAAACAGGAACTGGTTTTGTTCCATGTTTATTACAAAGTACAGGCGCAGAGATTAGTGAGAGTGGCAACCTCCCTCATTCCCGCGCTATTTCTGGGGCTTTGGAAAAAACGGCGTCCTCCTGGCTGTCCACGAGGGGGCGCCGCCTGCCCCGCTCAGACCTGGTTCCTTCAGCGGTGCCGTCCAGCGGTAACTGAAGCTTCCCAGGATCCTGGACTCCTGGCCCTGTCACCTTGGCCTGGTCCCCTCCTCCGCTGGGACCAGGAGTTCTGCCAAAGACACCTACACTTCTTACTGAAAGCCAGAGGTCATCCTCAGCAGCATGGCGGGAGGGCTTTGACGAGGGTGTGTGGGGCTGTAGTGAGCACTTCCGGCTGGGGGCCTCTGGAGGCCCAAGGCTGTCCCCTTGAGCCAGTGTTCCCACGTGGCGCTGCTGCCAGGAGTTGGCCCAGCCCAAGGTCCTTGCACCATAAGGTGCTTTATTCACAGGGCTGGATGAGTAGTCCTTGGCCTCCATCCTGGGAAAGTAGTCAGATTCCTTCTGTGTAGGTCCTGGGGAGACACAGAGATGGGTGGACCATAGGCCAGAGCAGAGGGAAAGGGCAATAGGGAACAGGACCGACTGGGGTGGGGGCTGCAGTAACCAGCTGGGGTGGTGTGTGCACCATGAGGCCAGGGTACAGTTGGGCACCTGGACAGGGATACAGGATAAACAGCTCCACGGTGCTGGGGACAGGCACTGGGGACAGCTGCACAGAAAGTGGCGCCCTAAGAGACCAGCAGGAGAGGAGGAAGCTCCCCCCTGTACTGCCAGCCCAGCCTCAACCAAGAGTCCTTCCCATCTGGCAGAGCCAGAGCCCAAAAGAAAGAGTGGCCTTGTCTCCCAGCCAGAGCCACACCGGCTACTTTCCTCCCGGCCCGAGTCCCAGCCCTCACCGCTACGTGGCCTCCTGCCTGGGTTCTGGAAGCTGCCGAGGGCTCAAGGCAGTGCTGAGCAGCTCACTCAGGGTGTCCAGCTTCCTCCCCAGGGCGTCAATCCGCTTCTCTAGGGTGTCATGTGAGTCACTCAGACGCTGCTTCAAGTCACTCAGGGTCATGTGCATCTGGGTGGGAAGAGAGGGCCTAAGCATCAGGGGCCTGGGTCCCCTCTGCTAAGCAGGGGAGCCAACAATGCGAGGCCTTCCCAGTCCCCAAGGCCCACTCAGCAGTGACTGTTGCCTTTTCCACCAGGCACACCCCAGCCCCTTGCCCAGGTGCTTTGCCTGTGGAGTTTAAGGTCCTCTTAAAAGCTGTGGGGAGCAGAAGCCTTCTCCCATCTTGCCACCAAAAAAACTGAGGCACGGAGCTATTAAATGGCACAACAACGGTGGCACCCAGGGTAGGGCTTGGAATGCAATCAGCGTCCCTTAAATGTGTGCAGTGTTGATGATGCCTGACCTCAAAACCCAGGTAGCAAAACCACCCAAGAACAAAAACCCCAGGTAGCACTCTGGGATTCAGTGTGGGATCTTTGACAGTGAGCTTCCTATGGGAATCCTCAAAATCTGTTGTTCTAGGCGTCCTATCTGCAGACATTACCACCTGCCCCTTCTGGCAGGCCTGCCCCATCACCTCCTCTCACCCGGCCATGCAATTTAGGGACTGTATCTGTGCCTGTGTTTACCATGGCACTGGTGCCCAGGGCCACTGTTTGCATTGTTGTGGACTAGTGAGAAAAAGCAAAGGCAGCCAGACAAAAGTGCCGGCAGCCAAGGGGGTGGGGGTGCCACTGATCCCCGAGCTGCTGGGATCAAAGGTCATGGGGGGAAGAGGAAGCAGGCCCGTCACCTGGAGCCACTGGGGCTTGCCTGGCACCAGCCCCTCCAGCCTTGGCTGTCCCCCTCTTCACAGCAGCAGAGATTGAGCTGTCCTAAAACAATGTCGCCTGTCTTCATGCTGATGTTAAGGGGAATTTTATTGGTTTCACCGTGTATGTTTGGGCTTGGTTTGTAAATTTGCTTTGGCTTTATTGTATAACAGTCATAGTGGGAAGGAATTTTATATCCGTCCACATGTGAATAACTGGATAATAAAGATAATTCAAAATCAATCGTTGGAGTTCTTTGTACCTTTTTTTTTTTTAGTTTTAAAGGGATTTGCACCTTACGAATATGCAAGAAGCTCTTTATTGCTTCATTCCGTCCTTTCTTCAACCATAAGCCTCTGCTTTGCCCCATGTGTGCCGGGCCTTTCCCGAGGTCCCCTACCAGCAGCCCTGGCCTCCCCCTCGTCTAGGGCCCTGGTACCTTAGAGATGTCCACCATCGAGTTCACTTGCTCCCGGAGCTTCCGGTGTTTGAGCCGAACCTGGCGAAAGCTGTGGGGAAAAGTGGGAGTCAGTTCTCCTACACCCTGGCCCCTAATCTCACCTTCTCTCGGGGACAGGCTGAAGGCAGGCGAGACCCACAAAGACCACTAAGACAAAAAGTACTGAAGGGGCCCGAGGAGTGCAGAGGGGCTCCGCCCCCAGTGAAGAAATGACTGCACACAGGCACAAGGCATCACCATCAGACCCCAGGACATCCAGCCATGCAGAGAGGTGACAAGAACACCCACAGCAGGTCCTCACGTGTAGATGGTGGCCAGCAGCTTGCGCTGATGCCTGCGGGCGGCTGCCAGCTCCTTCCTGCGTGTGTGTTTGTAGTACATCCAGGCCTCCTGCAGCAGGCGTGCAGCCGACTCCTTCACCTAGTGGTGACAGCACAGGGTGTCTAGGAAGAGGGAGCAGGGGCCTGGACACCTGGGAACTCCCGGGGGCCTGGATTCCCGGCTCTGGAGGCGGGCTGAATGCTGGGGGCCCCGACCCACCCTCACCTCCTTGGCATAGTGGATGTCCATCATAAAGTTATGCACATGCTTCTCTGCTTTGTTGAACTCCAGCTTCCGAGCCACCACGGCCACCAGCAGGGCTGTACAGCACACCCCCTGCAGGGACAGCACACACAGGAGCATGAGCCCAAGGGACAATGGGCCTAGCCCTGTGCCACCTCCCTCTCCTGGAACCCTTCCAACAGCCGGGGTAGGGACAGCTTCAATCACACCTGCTCGCCTAGGAGACACCATCAGCAGAGTGGCCTCTCTAGTTAGGGCATGACTAGAAGAGGGAGGGGATGGCCAGCTCTGGTCTCCTTCCTCTTAGACATTCACACCTCCTTGGCCATCAGTCATGGGTAAGTGTCCCTCACCCTCCTGCCTCTTCCCAGCTCTGGCCCTGTCCTCTCCCTCCTGTCCTCTCCCTCCCGGCCCCTCCTAGGCCATCTCTAGCCCCCCAGCCACTCTACCCTGACCTCAGGGAGACCTGCTGCCCTCATTCTAATCTGTCCCTGTCCCCTCATCCTAATGCCTGCCTGGCTCCACCTCCCTGCCCTTCTCAGCATGGCTCTCCCTCTGCCCAGCCCTCCTGCAGCATCTTCCCCTCCTTTCCATCTCCCAAGGCTCCTGATCTCCAGGCTCTGGCACGTAGCCTACTTGTCCTGGAGGTACAATGTCCCCTTTTCTGCAGCGCTCCACCCTGGGTGACCCTGCTGTCCCTCACGCAGCACACTGCATGAACCACATACATTGGCTCTATTGGGTCCCTGGTTCCTCATCTAGCTCTGAGCCAGCCATTCAACCTCTTGGGGTTGGTTTTCCATCTGTAAAATGGGCATGCCCTCCCAGCATCACCACAAAGCACTTGGGGCAGGGACTGGCACAAGCACATGTCCAGTCAAGGGAGGCTATAACTACTCCATGGCACCTCAGAGCCTTCAGGCCAGGAGGAGCGGGCAGTTCTGGTTCACACTGTCTTATCTCTCTAGGCCTCAGTGTCTCCTGCTATCAAATAGGGGCAGAGGTGCGAGGTTGCTAGCCTTGGGGAGTGTTCTCCAGGTTCAGTCTCTGCCTCTGTTGTCCGAAAAACAGCTCTGCCACCCTATTCATCACCTGAGGACCCAGGGCTTAGAGACTCAACATGTCCTTCTGCGGCAACATGCGGGGCAGTGGGCAGCACAGTGTCAGTTTCTGGAAAAGAGCTGGTGCCTAGACTCCCAGGTGCTGGGGGAGGGGGCAGGAGTGTGGCAGGAAGGAGGAGGATGTTGAGACTCTGAAGGAGGCTGACTCTGCGAGGAGCTTGAGTCTGAGGCTCGAAAGCCCTTGCCTCATCCCTGAAAGGACAGAAGCTGAACATCTGGGATTTTACAATAACAAGGCCCCCAGCTGCTTTTCCTGAGCACTGTTTATATGTTAGGCCCCTTTGGAAAGCCTGTACTGTACATGGCTTAACTCAGAACCCCATGAGGAGCATACTAGTATTGACATTTCCATTTTACAGATGAGGAAACTGAGGCCCAAGGAGATTATGTGACTTGCCTGAGGTCCCTAGCTGGAAAGTGGCAGAAGTGGGATTTGAACCCATGGAGCCTGGCCCTAAAAGCATGGTCCTGGTGATGACCCAATACCCCTGATGGAGGCTAGGAGACTGGAACTCTGGATCCTGGAAGAAAATGGGCTGGGAGGTCAAGGGCCTGGATCCCTGGGAGGATGAAGATTTAGGTATTGAAGAGCAAGGATTCGGAGGCAGGATTCCTTGGTCTTAAAAAGAAATGGGAGGGGCTGGTGAGATGGCTCAGTGGTCTAAAGCACCTACTTAGAACAAGCTAAGCTAAGCAAAGCACAGGGACCATGGTTCGATCCCCCAGCACCACATGCCAGCCAGCCCCGACCCCTGGTGGGCTGAGTTGGCTACACACAAAATAAATAAATATTTGAAAAAAAAAAAAAAAAAAGAAATGGGAGACAGATATGGTGGTACATGCCTGTCATCCCAGCACTCTGGGAGGCTGAGGCAGAAGGATTAAAAGTTTGAGACCAGCCTAAGAGATTTATAATTTGCCAAGAAAGACCTTATGTCAAAATAAAAACCAGGCTTGGAGATTTAGCTCAGTCCAAAGACCCTGGATTCAATCCCCAGTATTAAAAGGGGGGAGCATGGAGTTGGGTGTCTGAATCCTGAAGAGGGAACAAGGCCGAGGGAGGTCCAGACCCCCAAGTCTCTCAGGTCTCCTGCAGAGCCTGTATCGGCTGTGTAGTTTCCAGGCCCTGAGGCTGAGCGGTGTGGGTAGGGCTGGGGTCTTCGGGGAGCCCACTCACCATGACTCCAGTGCAGAGGCAGACGATCTTGCCCCACATGGTGCCGGGAACCACATCCCCATAGCCAATGGTCAGGAACGTGATAGGGATCAGCCACAGGGTGTCCGAAAGGTGCCCGGTGGCATTAACTGCCTGCCTATGGGAAAAGGTAGGTTAGTTCTGAGCCCCAAACCTGCAGGGGTTGCTCCCCCCTCTCCTATCTCTTCTTTCCCCTCCCCTCCCCTTCTCTCTCTCTCTCTCTCTCTCTCTCTCTCTCTCTCTCTCTCTCTCTCTCTCTCTCTCTCTCTCTCTCTCTCTCTCTCTCTCTATATATATATATATATCCTCCACCCCAAGAAACACTTGAGCAGAAAGCCAGTAAGTTCTGGACTTCACAGATTCCCCCCCTCCGCCGCTGCCCCACCCCCAGCCTCCACCCTGGCTTTTCTACCCGCTGTGTGACCCGGCTGAGATGCTCAGCCCCTCTGGACAGTGGGATTTGGCCCTGAGTCTGGCCAGTCCCAATGCATGTGTGATTGCAGCCGGGCTACTGCCTTCAGAGTGTGTGGATGAGGGCAGAGAGGGGGCTCAAAGCCAACCGACCTGAGGTTTACCTCTTAGACCCTGACACGGGGCTGGGTCCACCAAGCAGAAGGGCCATTTTTCTAATTTCTTCAAAGAGTCTATATGGCCTACAGGTGGGACCCTGAAAAGCATGTCAGGGTTCTGTCCTTTCTCCTTATTTTGCAGAAAGGGATATTTAGGTCTGTCCACATGGGAAAGTCAAGGTTTGTCTAACTGGGTCCAGATCAGCAAAGGATGCTTCACTCACTAGAGTCCCAGATGTTGTGGCCCCACTCAGCTAGCGTATCTACGTGGCTAACCAGCTCCACACCCCTCATTCCCAAGCATATTCTAGTCAGAGGATTCTGCATGGGGATTTGGGATTTAGACTCCTCCCCCATCCTCCCATTTTCCAGAGGACAGGCAATGTTTAGGTTGGGGAGGGGTCATTCGTTCATTCATCCTGATTCTGACTGATGCTCAACTGGGACACAGAAGACACTGAGGAATGAAGGAGTCTGAATTCATAAAAGGATAGAGTTGTTAGGGTACTGTACAGAGGACGGAATTCGACACCCATTATACAGATGAGGAGTCTGAGTCTCTAAGAGGAGACATCCAAAGCTGGGTTTTTCTCATTCTCCAACTTGCCTTTGGAGTCCTTTGCTAGATTCCGAAAAGCAGAGGTTCTCTAACTTGGGTGGGCATCACTTTAAAACACTGCTGGGACCTACTCCCCAGAGCTGTGGATTCCACGGGTCTCTGTGAGGCCTGAGAATCTGCATTTGCAGCAAGCTGCTGCTGTGGCTGGTCCAGGAACCACCCACACTGCCTAAGGCAGCTCTCAGGCCTTCCTCCTTAAACAGGGGTGAGGCTCTGAAAGGGTAGAAGCTTCGTTCAAAGTCTGCAGCCTCAGCCAGGAAGCTGGTCCCAATTCCCTGCAGGCACTTCTCCAAAGCAGCTCCAAATCACCCCTCTCGGCTAATTTGGGAAAGATGTCTCCGGCCTCCAAGGCAGAGGCAGCCACTAGTCAGGTCCCAGAGTGGCTTCCGAGGAGGAGCAGATGCCTGGAAAGCTGAGGCAGGCGGGCTTGAGAGGGGTGTGTGTGGGTGGGTGGGTGGGTGGGTGTGGGTGGGTGTGTGGGTGTGGTATGGAGGGCTGGCTGAGGGAGCACGTTTACTAATCCAGCAGAGAACAGAAGCTGGAAGTGTGAGCTTGCATCGCTGTTGGCCTCAACTTGCGCCTCTCTTCAGGGCTGCCTCCGCTGCGCTCTGCAGCCTCAGGCATTCCTCGCCTCCCACGCCCCAGGAAGCTCTCACCTCTCTGCCACGGACAGCACCCAGGCTGTGGTGAGCCAGAGGCCAAGCGTGAGGCCCAGCAGCAGGCGGCCGGGATGCGTGTTCATGTACAGCTTGGCCACGAACCAGTGGCGGAAGCGGACTTGGTTGAGGGCGCCGATGCTGCGGTAGGACGCGTTGAGCAGGACGCCGCTGCGCAGGAGTACGGCGCGGGGCACCAGGTAGAGGCGCAGCAGCATGGCCAACGACAGCAGCGCCTCCCCTTCGCCCAGGAAGCTCGGCCAAGCCTGCGTGGCTGTCCGAGGCAACCCGGAGCCCTGCGCACAAGGCGGGCCCCGCACGGGGGCCGGGTGCAGCCCGCACACCGCCAGCTCCAGCAAGATCTGCGCCGCCTGCCGCCGGGTCAGCGCCACGCGCCAGTCTCGGAGCCCGTTGTCGGTCATGAACAGCTGCCGGGAAGGGCGGACAGGGGAGGGGGTCAGGTGCAGGTCAGGCGGCGGCCAGCCAGTCTGTGCCCCGAGATAAGGTGGGGCGTCGCTGGCCCTGGAGGGGGAGAGAGAGCGCAGGGCGTGGGGCTGGGGAGGGCTGAGGAAGAAGAGGGCAGGACCTCAGGAGGACTTGGCCCTGCCTGGTCCCCTCCCCTGTTTCTGCCCAAATCCAAAATTTGCAGTCCTGGGTTGGGGTGCAACTCAGCGGTAGAGCACTTGACCAGCACACAAGGCCCTGGGCTCCACCCCAGCACCATGGGTGGGGGTGGGGGTAGAACTTACAGTTCCTTGGGCACTAACTGAGCGCCTAATATACACCTAGTCATGTTCACTAACTGAGCGCTTACCTTGTGCCTGGCCACGTTCTATATGTTGAGGCTTGTCCTGAATGAAACACTCTCTGGAGTCTACATTTACGTTAGAGGCCTCTCCTATCCTGGCTTCTGGGGACTCCAGTAGTAATTACCATAGCAATAACAATAGCAAATGTTTGCAGTCTTTCTTGATATCCTGACTCTACGAATGCTCGCAACACTGATATTACCACCATCCTTTTATAAATTTGGAAATTGAGGTTCAGGTCTCTTGAGTTGGGAAGTGGGGCACTAGGCTACAAGATCAGTGGTTCAGGACAGTTCACTGCTCTTTCTTACACATACACACACACACACACACACACACACACACACGTACAGGACATTTGCACTGGCTACATCCCCAGCCCTTTTTTAGTTTTGACTTGGAGACAGGGTCGCACTAACTCACTAAGTTGCCCCACCTGGGCTTGAACTTGCGTCCTCCTATTTCTGCTTCTAGAGTGCAAATTACAGGTGTGCACCACCACGCCCAGCTTAAAACTGTTATTAATGAAGGTGTTAATGTGTACTTTTTACCAAGTGCCACTTATGGGCCAGGCCTGTTATGTGCCAGGGTTACCACGCATGGCCAAATATCTCCATGTTATATGCCAACGTATGGCGCAATAGGACATGGGGAGATGGAAGGTGGGATGCATTGAGGTGAGCCTGCAGTGGGAGGGGGTGGAGGTGCAGGGTGCCCAGGTTGGGGTGAGATTGGCACAGGGATGAGGAACCCAGGGGCAGGCACTAGGTGGCACCTCGGGTGGCCTGGGACTGGAAAAGTCTGGGGTGGAGTGGACAAAGACCAGCGGGCAGAGGCAGGGGAGACGGGGCTGGAAAGGCAGGACCCCTCAGCATCCCGGACCCTGTGCAGGAGCAAGGCTGTGGGCTGTGGGTTAGGGAAGGGCTAAGGCTTCCCAGAGAGCTGCGGTGCCACTCTCCACCTCTGGCTCCTCTTCTCCCAGAGGACATGGGAGTGGATGCAGCTCTGAGTGGAAGAGCTTCATTACTCAGATCCGGAGGAGGCGGTGGTGGATGAGTGGGCTACCAGGTGCCTAGGGCTTGGGGGTCCTACCTGGATCTCTTTGGCGTGGAAGGCCACAATAAAGCAAAGCAGCAAGATGGTGGACACGCTGATCATGCACTTAACCAGGAACAGGTAGAGCGCCCACTGCGGAGGACCAAGAGCCAGTGAGGTCCAGGCCTCCAGCCAGCCGATCCCTCTGCCTTCCGTTGAAGCCCCTGCCTTTTTCCCCTTCCCTATCTCCAAGCCCCAAACCAGCTCTACCTGAGGTCTGCATTTGGAAGAGGCCAAAACCATCATCTGGCCCCCAGAGAGATGGGCCTCCCCTTTCCTAAATGTCAACCCTAGCCCTTTCCACCTTCCTCTCAGCATTTCTTAGGAGACCCACATCCAGGAAGGGAGACCTTGAAATTCACATTGTTTGTCTTCTGTCTGTTCAGGAAGAAGAGTTGCTCAGCTAGGTGTCCAGAGAAAGACAGCCCGTCTCTAGAGAGCGCCCCTTCCCTACCCACACAGCTGCTCCTGCCCCAGAAACCAACCTCCACTCCCTCCTAATTCCAGAAGAGCTGAAAAAGTATCATTCAGTCACAGAGACATGACCTGCTTTGCTGCTCATGTGGGGACTGAACCCCTGTAACCCAGCTCAGCTCTCAGAGCCCCCCAGTCTTGCCCCTGCATTTTCTCCTCCCTCCTCTTGCCCTGTCTCCTGGCTCTAGGCCCAGGGCAGATCTGGCCGGAAGCTCGGGGCCTCCAGAAACTGTTTTTCCTCTCTTTGTATAGCAGTACCTTGGAGGAATCTAGAATTCTGGAGGGAAAGATTTAGAGGAAACTGGGAGTGCTGGGCTTCCTCAGATGGGTCACTCTCTGTTTGGGGGATGTTGTCAGGGGAAGGGGGCCACCTGGGCGTCCTACTCTGAGCCCTGCACCTGCTTCTCCTAAGTTGCTGCCAGCTCCCCTGGCTGGGCCCAGGCCAGGGTACCGCCTCTGAGCAGAGGAAGAGGGCCAGTTTCCTGCGCCAGGGGGCCCTCCCCTCAGCCCTCCCGGAACAATGGTGTCGTTGTCTCCAGCCTGCCCCACCCCCTTCACCTTCTGGGGCTCCTCGGTTCCCTTTCCCTTGCTCCAGTGGGATGCAGCCCTCACCCCACTTTGCAGTGCAGCTGGCTTCCCCGGTAGCCACCAAAACGGTGGGCCCTTGGCCCCTTGCTCTGCTTTCCGAATTCCCCCTTTTCTGGGGTGGTTGTTTCTGGCTCCAAGATTTGAGGGTCTCTGTCATCAGCCTGTCTCTGTGGGTCTCAGTGGTGTCTTCTTGTTCTCTGGCCCTTTCTGTTTGCCCCTGGGACTGTCCCTGTCCTTCACTGCCTTTGTTACGGTCACCTTTTCCTCTCTGTGTGTCTCTGTCTCTCTCCCAATCTCTCTCCAAGCCTTGCCCTCCCCCACAACCTGTGCCTGGAGTCCCATCTGTATGCCTTGTCCTCCCAGCCTTCTGCACCTGCCTGTCCTGCAGCCTCCGGCCCAGGCAGGGAGCAGGTGTCAGGGCCTCATACAACGAGTCAATCAGACTGCAGTGGAGGTGGGGAGGAGATGGGGAGTCACATGGCAGGGGCAGGGACAAGAAGGGAGCTGAGGAGCAACTTGTTGCCCTGGACTCGAACTCTCACCCTAATTTTGCAGAGCTAAGCAGACACCCCCCCTCCTTCCCACCACCAGGGGCCCAGGCCTGGCAGGTGGTCGAGGGGCAAAGGCTTGTGAGGTGGGGAAGGGGAGGAAGAGGGACAGGGAGGAAGAAGCCCCTTGTCCCTCTTCCCCTGCCACCATGTCCCTACCTCCCCTGCTGGGTGCGGTGGCGAAGCGTGGGAGCGGAGGGCAGGCCCCGGCCATGCTTCCTGTTGGCATGAGCCCGGGTGTCCCACCCCCTCCATGCTGCTGCCCTCTCCTTGCCTGCCTGGACAGAGGAAGCTGGCCCGCCTTGACCCTCCTGCTGGTCACTTCAGAGCTAACCACTTCCCGATCCCTGAGTCTGAGGCCCGGCTTGCAGGACCCCAGAATCCTCCCAACCTGATCCTAGAGCCAGCCCCCTCCCAGCCCACGGCCCAGTTCTGCAGCCTTTGTCCCAGACAGGGCTGTAGGCTCTCCTTTCCTGTTGAGCAACTCTGTCCCCCTCAAGCCTGATGTTTGATCCTTGTCCCCTACCTGCCCCTCTCATTGCCTAGACCAGAGCTACAGTGTTCTGGGCGCCTGCTGAGACTTGTTCCACCCCCTCAACTCCCCACTGTCCTTAAGAGTGGGCACCTCTTTCCCCTAGACTTTCTCAGCCTCCTCCTTCGGACCCCCACCCCTGCGTCCCTGGGGTCTGGGAGTCCGGGCTACTGGAAACTTGCCTCTGCATCCCCTTCTTCCCTGATCTAAATGGCAAGTCAATTCCAGGGGGGCACTGCACTACGATAGAGGTGGGGGCATCTAGCTGAGGTTCATTTCCCAGCCCGGCCCCCAGCCAGTTCCTTCTGGGCTCTGGCCGCTGCTGCCAAGGGCCGGGAACTGGTGGTGGAGGGTAGATAAGAAGCAGGGAGTCTCCCCTGCCACAAGAATTTAGTCCCTCTCCACCCTGCAATCGCCAACTCCAGCTACCAGTTCAGCCTTCTCCTGGCTTTCCCGGGCTCAGACCTCCTGTGGTCTGATCACAGCTTCTCAGGACCCCTCCTCCCTTCCTTCTGCAGTGAGGGTCCCCTGAGAATCTGACTCCTTCAGGTCTTAGGTGTCAAGATCCCCCATCCCTTGTCCCTTAGACCAGGAGTCCAAGGGTCCAGCCCCACCTCCCTCAGACGCAGGGTTCCAGACCTCCAGTCTCTCGTGCCCTAGGGTTAGTGTTCCACTCACCGGACACCCCCCGAACCACAGCATCTCCGCGTGCAGCACCATGAGTCCAATGCCAGTTCCCGCCAGCGCCAGCGCCCAGCCAGCCAGCCACTTCTCCTCCTCCAGCAAGCGCTTTCGCCTCCGAAGGGCCCCCAGGCCAGCCACCGGGTCCCCGCCCATGGCCCCTGAGGTCTTGAGGCTCAGCCAGCTTCCTGCCCAAGGTCCCCCACCTCGCAGTACACAAATGGCAGCCACTTTGGCTTCCAGGCCTCCAGCTGCTCAGCTTGGCTGGGGCTTCTGCTCCGAGGCAGAGGCACGCAGAGCCCTGTGCCCTCTGGGGAGTGGTAACGGCTGCAGGGCAGGGCAGGAGGGGCGGGGAGGGCCCAGGGTAAGGGGAGGCTCCCCAACCCCCCTCCCAGACTAAGGAGGGGCTGGGGTGTGTCTGGGTCAGAGCGGGGAAGAGGCATCCATCCACGTGGGCAAGACACACACTGACACAGAATGAGCTGCGCCTAATACGGGCTGCACCTTGTGACACACACCTACACCACCCCACACGGGACACCCCATGGCCGGAGATGGATCCTCACACACTAAGGCACACTGCACAACCTACACCGAGTGACTCACAGCTCCCGAGGAGCTCTGAAGCCCACAGCCACACCCAGACGCCACACACATGGTGTGTGACACACACCGGCACTTAGCTGGGCAGGCAGCAGCGTCCCCTGGCACACGGACTCCCCAGACATGGTCCACACACAGGCACGAACGTTAGATTCAAACTTGCGGCAGCAGAGAGCCACACCCTGACACCACACACAGGGTGATGCACACCCGTGCCGCACAGCAGCGCTCCCTAAACACAGTCTGGATGGACAGCCAGACCCAAATGCCACCACACACAGCACACACGTGTAAACAAGCCACTTGTGAAGTCCCAAACACAACCACTCCTGGGATGTCACCTGATATTGCAAGCACACAACACTCAGAGACACAGCTGTGATAGCCCTGCCCCCTCCAGGGCAGAGAAATGCACACAGAGAAGTGTCGTGGTCACACATGATCATACACATGCAGCCATCACGATGAGTCACAGTACACACTGATTCATTCACTCAGACACACAATATGCCCTGCACAAAATACGACTCTCACAAATGGTCAGAGAGCAGTATGAATGGACACATGCAGAGACCCACAGTATACAACACAGGGGCCCGACAGCACATGCCCACGGCCAGATAGGACACTGTATTGTGGCTACACAAGATACAACCCAGGATGATGTCCCCAAAGGGCAGGAATCCAGGTGGTATAGACATGGACCCCAGGGTCCTAATGTGTCATGCATCATTGTCTCTGACCCACAAGCCACAACTGAATATCCCATACGATGCCTGTATACGCTATATTCCAACATACACGGTCACACAAACACAGCAGACAGAGTAATACAGATGCAAGGGGACACAGAACACAATACATTTCCCAAGATTCACAACTTTTCACAAAGACCGCCTATCACGTGAAACACCCGATGGTGCTTCAGCTTGGGACAGCATCCCACATGATGCAGAGGAGAAGCGTCACCCGCGGACGCACAAACACAACACACCCTACATAGTGGGCACCCAGACTGTGTTCTTGACAGTGAAAAAAGAGGCCCCTGAGGGGTCTCCTACCACGCAGGTGATGCAGGCTACATCGCTGAGTGGTATGCAGTGTCACACGTGGAAGACCACAATGCATGGACACACAGCAGCGTGGCGTGGTGCCCAGTGACTTCCAAAGGGGCACACAATATAGGATGTGACAGCACACAATAGTACAAAGGTAACACATGGATCTATACGCTGTATATTGAACCACAAATCCAAACTCTCCCATCACAAATTACAGGGACACACTAACGTGGTCACACACAGCACCTGGCAGAGTGGTACACTCTGACCTTGTGACATAGCAGGTGGCCTCCCCAACCTGCACTTAGAAGAACATGAAGATGCAGCCCTTCTCACCTCCCTGTGCCCCACGTCATGCAGTACCCTGGCCCGCCAGCCACAGGGAAACAAGACACTCGGACAGACATGCCTGGCAGCACACCAACGCAACCCACACGGACACACCCAGAGACACCAAACCACACACACAGACACACCCAGTGACAAAAACACAGCCGGTGGGGGTGCCCTGCCCCATGGCACATGCACAATTCCCATTCCGGTGACACACGGTAGAGGGGGGTGGAGGCACACCCAACACCCAGACTACACTTTTGTGTCTGCCGATGAGCGCTCTCTTGAGCAGCCAGCACCCCAGCTGCTCCTCACAGTCCCTGAGCCCTGCAGCCTTCCCCTCCCTTTCTCCTCCCTTTCCCCCTCCTTCCTCTCTCCTCTGCAGTTCCTTTCTTAGGGTCTCCACTCTGGAACCTTAGGATTTGCCTTCCCTGTCTCCTGTGTTTCTCACTTTCCATTTTTCCTTCTTTTCCTCCCAATACTGAGGATAGAACCCAGTTCATATGCACTGAGCCATATTCTTAACCCTTAAAGTTTTTTTTTTTTTTTTTTTTTTTTGGCTGAACCGGGGAATGAACTCAGGCCCTTGCGCTTGCCAGGGAAGTGCTTATTCCACTGAGCCATCTCCCTGGCCCTAAGATTTTTTTTTTTTTTAATTTTGAAATAGGGTTTGCTACATCCCAGAGGCTGTGCTCAAACTTGTGCTCCTCCTGTCTCAGCCTCTCAGAGTACTGGGATTGCAGACCTGCACCGCTGTGCCTGGTACAGTCGCCATTTTTTTCTCCCCATGCCTGTATCCTTTCCCTCTCAGGGGCTCTCTGTGTCTCTCTATCACCAGGCCTTTGTCTCTCCCCACCTCTCCTCACTTAGCCTCTCAGTCTCTTATATCTTTGCCTCTGTCTCCACCTTTGATTCCTCCTTTTTTTTGGGGGGGGGGGTACCAGGGATTGAACTCAGGACCTTGCACTTGCCAGGCAAGCACTTATTCTACTGAGCTATCTCCCTGGTCCCTCTCAGTTTTGCTGTTTCATTCTTGCCTTGTCAGTGTCTCTGCCTCCTGCCCCTCTGTGCTCACCATTCTCTGTGTCCTTGTCTCTGTCCCCTTTATACCTCGTTCTGTTTGTTTCTGGGGCCGTTTCTATCTCTGTTTCAATTCATAGCTCTGTCTCTGTCTTCCTCTCTCTCTATCCCCAGGTCTCCCTCTTATTGCTGCTATTCCCCAGCACCACCTTGTTTCTTCCAGATCTACCACAGCTCCACTCAGGGGCTGAGAACCAGAGAGAGACTGCAGTTTCCTGACAGGTGAAAGCCACCATGCAGCCCCAGCCCCAGGTTGGGCACTCTTGAGAGACAGCACAGAGACTAACAGAGAGGAAGAGAGAGAATCAGAGACCCTGGAGGGGGAAGGGAGTCAAAGCGGGCCAGGGTGTCACGCAGTGTGTGGTACAGCATGTGTTTGGCATGCTCAAGGCTGCAGGTTTGTCCCCAGCACTGCAGAAACAAAACAAAACTCAACAATAAAAAATCTAAGGCAAGGAAAGAAAAGGGATCCAGAAAGGAAGAGAAAGAAAAAAGCTTGAATCAAGACATAGAATTTGACTGTAGGGAGAAACTGGGTCTCCAGATGGACCATGACTGAAAGAGAAGCAGAAAGTGGAAAGGAGGTGCCCAGAGGGTAGTGGGAAGGGTCCTGGGGCGAGCAGGGTATCTGCGTCTGTATAGAAATTCTAAGCAGTGGGATCAGTGGTAGGAAACACCTCTTTAAAGCCAGCTCTCTCCAGTTCAGGGAGGGGCCAGCACGGAGTGGGGGTGACTCAGGGCCCCTGGGCTTCCTGTGACTCAGACTGGGCTCAACCCTTAAGTGAGAGTGAGGGAGAGAGGGGATCTCTGTAAAGAGGGGACAGAAAACACCAGGGGACTTCAGAGTATAAAGGGAAGAGGTCAAGAGGCCAGGGTTTGGGCCTGGCCTGGACCCCTGCATCTGAGGGAGAAGGCTGGGCCTGGATCCCTGGGTCTGAGGGAGGAGGTTGGTCATAGACCTCTGAGTCTGAGGGAAGAGGCTGGGGCTGGACTCCTGGGGCTGAGACAGGTGGCTGGGCATGGACCCTGAGTCTGAGGGAGGAGGCTGGGGCTGGAACCCCAAGTCTGAGAGAGGAAGAGCTTGGCCTGGATCTCTGCCTTTCAAGGAGGAGGAGGTTGGGGCCTGGACTCCTGGATCTGAAGGAAGAGATGCTGGTTCCCACACTTCTGGCCCAGGAAGACTGGGAATAACTGATTCCATAGTCCCCAGGACTTTTCTTTGGCTTTGTCCCAACTGTCCTACCTTGTCCCAGCCTCATCTCCGGGCCTGGAAGTGACCCAGGTGCCTCAGGGCCCTGCCGGAAGGGGCCAAGGACAAAGGGTTGTTTAACTGGCCAGGGTGGTGGGGGGAAGTGAAGAAGCGGGTGTTCAGAAGGAAAGGTCACGCGTCGCCCAGGGCTTGTGCAGCAAAAGGAGAGGCTGAGCCCCAGGGAAGACATCCTGAAAGTCGGAGGCCTGTAGGCCTAAGCCGTCTCTGGGACGGTCACGTTTGGAAGCTCCAGGGAGGAAGAAGACTCCCACCTCGTGGTGACTTTCGGAACTGCAGGCACTCTGCTCGTTCAGCTTCTGCTCTTGCCAACATACAGGAAGTATATAGAGCACCTACAGATGGCGGACAAAACTGCTCTGAAAGTTGGGGATTAGTAATGAAGAAAACAGACAAAATCCGGGCCCTCATGGCACTCCCAGGCTGAAGGAGAGGGACCTCGTAGTCCCGTCAAAATCAATCTTGCAATTTTCACTCTGATTCTGCCTTTCTGACTGGACTTAAATTTGCTATTCTATCTCCAAGTCTTAGTCTAAAAATACACGTCTTTCTCTTTTTCTCCAGTTTTTATTTTCTCCCCTTTTTTGTGTTTTTGAGACAGGGTCTCACTATGCTGTTCAGGCTGGCCGGGAGCTCACTTTGCAGCGTAGGCTGGTTGTAAAGTCCCACTGAACCTCCTGCCTCAGCCTCCTGAGTTCTGGGATTACAGGTGTGTGCCACCACACCCAGCAGTATGTCCTCCTTTATATCTGTGTTCTCCACCAACTGACACGCACACGGCTATCATAAAGCTACCACACGCGCGTGTGCGCACACACAGGGGTGCAGCTACACAAGCACACAGAAGCTGGGAGTCCAAGGCCTCTGTGTTAAGCCTTGCACAGCCACTGGCTTTGTCTCTGCGTGGAATGTAACATACAGGCAGCTGTTCAGAGGCAGCGCTGAGGCCAGCGAGCTGCCATCCTGCGAGCTCTGTCAGGTGGAAGTGGCAGACAGGCGTTGGGAGGGTGAGTGGGGTGCGGGAGGGGAGCTCTCAGCACCAGCCTGGCCTGTGTCAGGCACTTGTGGGCTGCCGGAGTCCTCCGCCACGTGGCTTCTTCTGTGAGGAGGCAGAGCCAGACCTGTTGCTTCAACCTGGCTGGCTTGTGACTTTTTTGTTTTTGTTTTTGCTTATTTGTAGTGCTGGGAGTTCAACCCAGTTCTTCGCAGTGAGCTACGTCTGTGGGCCTTTTTTTATTTTGAGACAGGCTCTTGCAAAGATGCTAGGTTGTCCAGACAGGACTGAAATTTGTGATCCTCCTGTCTCAGCCTCCCAGGATGCCAGCACGTAGCACAACACCCGGCTTGTGATTTGCTTTGACGGATAGAGTGCAGCTGAAAAAATGCCAACTGCAGGTCCTTGTTAAGGTGCCAGAAACTTCCATTTTCATGCTCTTAGAACTCTACAAGCACTATGCTGTGAGGAAGCCCAGGCTTATCCCCAGAGAGGGGCCATCTGGGAATGATGCGGCTGAGTGAGGACTGCAGCTCGGGCTGCAGGATGCAGCTGTGTGAGACCTCAGGAGACGCCAGTGGGAGGGCCCAGACAACCCTCAGAATCGGGAGAAAACATGGTTTTTGTTTTTGTGCACTACCTTTTGGAGTGCTTGGTGGCGTAATAATGACACATGGTGTACTCTTCTGTTCCTCTTAGTGTTCCAAGTTTTCCATGAAAATTATGTGTGTGTGTGTGTGTGTCTGTGTGTGTCTGTGTGTGTATGAATGTGTAGATAAATATTGCTATGGCTTATATCCAGATGTGCCCCTAAAGTCTCATGCAGTCATAGATGGGACTTTAGGAGCTTGCCGGATTTAGGGTGTGTGAATATGGATTAAGGGTGTGATACTGGGTAGCAACAGTCAGTAGATCTAAAAAGGAATAGAAAAGGACAGAGGGAAGGCAGGCTTGCTGCCTCTGCTCGCCATGGACTGATCCTCCTCGGCGATGCCCTCTGCCAGGCTGCTCTGGCTTAGAGCCAGCCTCCTAAGAACTGAAACCTCTGTGAACTCTGGGCTACAGAAACCTCTCCTCCCTTAGCTTGGTGGCAGCTGATTTGTCTCAGCGGTGCAAATAGTAACTAAGACATACATGGATATGTCTATAAATGAGTTGGTAATGTCATTGTTGTGCCTAGGTGTCTCCCCAAAGCCTCCCGCAGTCATTGGGGCGGCTTCTAGTTTGCGATTAATTCATGATCCAATGCTGGGATTATGGGAGTGAGTGCTGCTGGGATTACGGGTGTGAGTGCTACACCCGGCCAGGGCAGAGGCCTGCGTGCAATTTGAGTAAGCCAGACAGCAAGGCCGACTTCCGTTGGTGCGCTTGCTGCTCCTGCAGCTGCCGCACCTCCCACCGCTGCGCCTTCTTTTGCTCTCCGCTGTTCTCCACCATGTGTCACTCTGCCTTGGAACCAGCTGAGCTTGGACCTGAAACCTCCACTAACCATGAACTAAACAAACCTTTCCTTCCTTCCTTTGGGGTGTCAGGTATTTTGTCCCAGCAATGCGAGAAAAAGTAACTGAGGTAACAATGGAAACGGCACTCCGTAAATTAAATTCCTTTTGCTCCTTTTTTTTTTTTTTTTTTTTGCCTTTGATCCCGTCTTGGTCAGCCTCTGCTGTCTCACAATTTCTCATCCTTTCCTGTCTCTTTCTGTGTTTGAGCTGCTCCCGTCTTGTCAGAACTCCTCTCCCCTCCTTCCTTTGTCTTTGCTTTCCTTTACCACATGATCTTTTGGCTGATCCTCAAAACTGCCAGGCTATTTTTGCCTCAGGACCTTGGCATTCTCTGCTTCCTGGGCCTGACTGCTTTTCCTTCCACTCTCCTAAGTCCCTCTCGTCATTCAGTTCTCCATTCAAATATAATTTCTTCCTTGATCATTTCTTCAAAAGTGCCCTTACCGTCCTCTCCCATCACCCCTTGTCCCATGCCATTGCCCTGTCTTGTACAAAGTGATGCTGTTTTCCTCCGTCTATCAGTGTTTACACACGGAGACCTCGCAGTTCGCAGTGTGTAACATAGTGCCTGGCCCATCATGGGTGCTCGGTGAATCCTTGCTGAAGGAATGTTCTTGTTCCGTAGTACTGCCCGGCTCTTGTCCAGCTGTGGCCTCTAGTGCTCCCTGCACTGTCTTGGAGGAAAAAAAAAAAAAAGGCCACATCTCTCTTTCCCTTTCATTTGCACCCCGCCCCTTTCGTTGAATTGTTCCTGGAGGTTCTGAGATCCAATACTATGGATCTGTCCCTGTCCTTGGTGCTGACCCAGGCTTCCACTTCCCTTAAACTGGGAAGGGCGGGGACTTGGTGCAGGGGAGGACTATGAGTAAGATTCAGGCTTTGCATCATTTTCATCACCTTAGGAGAGCTCTGAGCGCTCCAGGGAGGGCGTGGATGGGTTACCATGAGTTCAGTTGCATTTGATTTATCTATTTGTTGATCTTCCAGGCCTGACACTGGTCTGGCTATGCTTGAACTCCCAGACTCTAGTGTTTCTCCTGCCTCAGGCTTCCAGGGTATGTGGCCCAATACCCACCTATAAAATAACATTTTCTTCAATCCCAGGAATTGAACTCAGGGCCTTGGACATGTTCTACTAAACCCTTCAGTTGATTTTGCTTCCCCTCTCCCCCGGCACTAAGAATCAAACCTAGGGCCTGAGCTACATCCAAGTCTGTTTTTTTATTTTTATTTTTTGGCAGAACCAGGGATTGAACTCAGGCCTTTACTTGCCAGGGAAGCACTTATTCTAGTAAGCCATATCATACTGAGCCATACAGGCCCTTGTTTTTTTATTTTGTATATTTTTGATTTATGTATTTTGTACAGGGTCTTGCTACGCAGCTCAGAGTCAACAATCCTCCTGTCTCAGCCTCCCCAGTTCTGGGATTACAGGTATGCACCATCACATCCAGTCTTGGTCAGCTAGGTGGGCCCAGGGCAGGATAGGTAAACCCAGGTCCTTGTACTTGCCAAGCAGGCGCCTAGACTGCTGGCCTATCTCCCTGGCCCTTCCCTTTAAAAAAAAATTTCAAACAAGGTTTTACTAAGTTGATAAATCACCTGGGCTGGGCTTAAACTTTCAATCCTTCTCTACCTCCACACTCCAGAGTGCTGGGACTACAGATAGGTGCTAGCCTCAAATGTACTGTATCTATGGCTCTGCCTATTTCCTGTGTTATTTTAATGCAAATTCCAGAATGATGTCATAGTTATCATCGTATTTAAATTTTTCTCCTGTTGAAGTATGACTTATACATGGCAAAATTAACAGATCTTAAGTGCGAGGATTAAGTGCAATTCTGCCTATTCATGGACATATGTGACCACCTCCTAGGTCACGCTATCTCTGTCTTCAACACACTGTCATTCTCTCTCTCAGAGGCAGTCTCACTCTATAGATCAGGCTGTCCTTGAACTCACAATGTATCATAGTCTGGCCTCACACTGGCTGCAATCCTCCTGCCTCGGCCTCCTGAGTGCTAGGATCACAAGGGTGCGCCACCACACCCAATACTGACACATTCCCTTGTACCCTTTCCCAAGTAACACACCAGATATACCTGGTGTTCTGATCTTTACCACCTAAGTTACAAGGCCAAGACCAGCCAGGCTATGTGTGGCACTGTGTCATCCCAGCTGTTGAGAAGCTGAGGCAAGAGGATCACAAGTTCAAGACGGGCTGGAGTAACTCAGCGAGGCCTTATCTCAAAACAAAATAGCAAGGGCTGGAGATATAGTTCAATGATAGAGCACTTGTCTAGCATGCTGAGACTCTGACTTCAGTTCCCAATACTACAACCACTAGAAACACGAAAAAGCCAACACACAGAAATTAAAAGGCATTGACTATTAAAAAGAAAAAGGGGGGCTGGTGAGCTGGCTCAGTGGTCTAAAGCACCTACTTAGAACAAGCTTAGCAAAGCACAGGGACCGCGGTTCAATCCCCCAGCACCACATGCCAGCCAGCCCCGCCCCCTGGTGGGCTGAGCTGGCCACACACACACACACATACACATAAATAAATAAATTTAAAAAATAAATAAATAAATAAAAGGCATTGACTTTGATTCTGACTTTTTTTAAAAAAATGAAATATGCACTAGATGCAAAAAAAAAAAACCCCATAGAATATCGAGATAAATTCTGAACAAATTATAGTGACTCTCCATGGAATCAGAAGGCACACCAAGGAAGAATACTACCCTGTATTGCCCTTTGGGATCAGGTCCCCTCCCAACCAACCTCACACAGAAGGAGCTCCTCCTGTCCCCACTCTGTCCACCTTGGGACCCTTCCCATTGCCAGATCTTCTAGGCCAATCACCTCCTTTGCTTACTGTTCAGTCCCTCTGGGGGCTGTGGCCCTCTGGCCCTACTATGTCGGCGGTCAGCCAAGACCTCTTCAAGGGCAGGGGTCTCCAGGGTCACCCAGCACAGAATGAAAGATGAATGTTTGTTGAATTCCCCCTAAGATTACTTCTCTCACTGGATCTCTGTCTCCACAGGGGCTTGTCACTTTGTCTGGAATGCCACTCCCCTCCCTCCATCTGGCATGCTGTGAGAGCTGTCCCCAGCCTCTCCTCCCTATGGCACCATCCTCATTGTGCCCCCCATGCTCTGCTGCGACTCTTGATCCTGCTCAAACCCCATCGCAGGCTTGCAACTGTCCGAGGGTGGCTCTGTGTCTCTCCTCACACTGGGCACTCTTCTAGATCTAGGACTCACCTCTGTGGCCTCAGGGGCTAGTCTATGGCCAGGAATAGGGGAAGATCTCAATCAATGAGTGGTGGACGCGGATGCAATGTGACGTGGGCTTGTGACAGTAGCCCCCCTTGTATCGGGCCACTTCTGTGTCTCAGGCGCTGCAAGCGGGTCTCGTCACGTTCTCCCCACAAACACCGGGAAGCAGGTCCTGTCATCATCACGAACTTTACTTTCACCTCCACCAGACAGATGAGGAAATGAGGCACAGGGAGTATAAACACCTTGTTCCTGGTCAGCCCCCGGCTGAAGGACAGAGCTGGGATCCCACCCAGGCAGCCCAGCTTCTCACAGTTAGGAAACAGCTCTCTGTGCTACTCAGGAGGAAGATGCTACTAGAAACACTATGCTGGCTGTTCTACAGCTGTGACAGGGAGCCCAGGAGACTGTGTGGCAGTGCCTGGTGTGAGTAACACCTACTATCAGGACTGGTCTTCAGGTGGGTGGGACTCGGGTGACTGTCCCACCCCTGGGAGGCAGTGAGAGTGTCCAGTTTCTTCCAGACCTGCTGACCAGCTGCAGGCAGGGTAGGGGTAGGGAAGCAGGAGGGAGGGAGGTGAAGGACTATGGCTGAAGGGGCAGGAGCAGCCTCTGTGCACTGCATTTGCCAGTGGCCACGACAAAGGCTGACACAGTGAGCAGCAGGTACAGGGACCGGCCCCAGCATCCTCTATGTGGAGAGCCCCAGGGATCCTCCCAGAGCACTGGCCAGCAGGGCAGTCACAAGGACCAGGCCCAAGGTGTGGGGTGCCCCAGGCAGAGTGGGGGCCGCAGACATGAAGACATTCAGGGGATCCCTGTTGCACAGGTTGCCCTCACAGCAGGAGCCGTGGAGGTAGATGTCTGTCCAGGGGCTGGTGGTACCCACAGCAATGCAGGAGGGCCGGTGGCAGGTTCGCAGGTACACAGGGACTGAGAAGTTGCCTGGGCCGGGCAATGAGCAGAGGTCAGAGCGAGGAGGCATCTACGCCTGAATCTTACCAGACCTAAGTCTCCTCCTGAGGCAGGAGCCCTGGTCTCCCTGTCAGTCTTGGCTGGTGCGCTACCCTCCGTCTTACCCGACCTCCACATCCCTTGCCCAGCCTTTCCACCTTTCCGGCTCCTCACCGGTGTTCATTCGGCCACTGCCCTGGTAACAGACGCTCTGGTCCTGGTGACACTGCACTAGGCGGGATTTCTCCACCGAGCAGTCCTCGGGGTGGATCCCCAAACACACGTAGCACTCCGTGCCGCTGAGCTTCTGTGGGTACGGGGCTGCCAAAGAGTGGACGCGCGCACCTTCAGCCAAGAGCTCCCCGCGCTGCGCACTGCACCCGGACACTAGTCTAGCCCACAGTGGAGGCTGGAGCTAGCACAGCCGGAGAAAGTGCTAGACGAAGGCCACGCCCCACTGGCCCCTTCCTGCTTCCCTCCCCCTTACCGCTCCCGCACACCTCGGCTCAGGTCTGGGATGATGTCGTGGCTCTGGAGGTGGGTGTTGCAGAAGTCAGCCGCGCAGCCACGCACCACTGTGTAGTCGGGCGGCAGCGCTGTCCGAAGCGACTGCATGTTACCGGTCATCGGGCCCTCCCAGCAGCCCTTGTGCACCGCGGTCAGCGGGGTGCGATACCCTGGGCGGTGGGAAGAGGTGCTTTGAGCTCTGCACCCGACCCACCTCGCTCCCTCCCCGACCCACTCCACTTCAGTCTCACACTTCACGCTGTGTTTTTCCCTTGAGCCTCTTTCTCTTCCTCCACCCACCCCCATGCCCCACCCATAACTACTTTCTGTTCCCTTTGAGTCTTACCCTTTCTCTCTTCTTTGTTTCTGTGGCTCTAGTGATTGAACACACCCTCATTACCCTGAGCTACATCCCCCAGCCATTTATTTATTTATTTATTTATTTATTTATTTAATTTTGAGATGGGGTCTCCCTAAATTGCTAAGCTGTGTACGTTTGCCATCCTCCTGCCTCAGCTTCCGGGAGTGCTGCGATCGATCGCAGGCCTGTGCCACTCCCCCTCCCGCCCCTTTCCTTCCAATTCTGCCAGACCCCCTCTCTTTCTCACTCATCCTGCTCCCCTCCCCATGCCCTCTATCTCTTCTCATCTTTGCCCTTCTCCTCCCTTCTTTTTCCTCCTCTCTTCCACCCCTCACCAGTGTCCAGGGCCATCACAACTTCAGAGCACGCATGGGGACAGGAGATGTTGGGGAGCGGCATGGCATGGAGGTCGAAGGGTCCAAAGTAGATGTGTTCCATGCTGTAGCACTGCAGGGCTTGGGACCCTGGGGGTTGAGAGGGGAGGCGCTCAGCCGGGCCCAGACCATCCCCAGCCCTGCAGCCCACCCACGCGGCTGTGCTCTGCGGGAGCCACCGCCTGTCCTGGGAATAGGGTCCACAGCTGCCTCTGGTTACGGCTGCAACCCTGTTGATACAGCATAAGGGACTCTGCAGCTGCAAGCCGAGATCTTCCTTCGAACCTTTCCAGATCCCCACCCTCACTGTGGAAGCCCTGGGAGATGGAGATAAGGGAGGAGGAAGTGGTTCACTCCCTCTCGCTTTGCCCATCCCTTTCCATATTAAACTGTCACCGCAGGGACAGAGCAGGGCTCCGCCAAGGGCTGAGGGAACTGGGAGCAGTGCCACAACTCACACGCTTAGTTGGCCCAGCACCACCCACAGGGACACAGCTCCTGCTACAGCCCCAAATACACAGCAGGACACAGCCCATGGTGGGACCCTGCAGGGTGGATACCCAGCACCCAAGCACACTGAGGTGGGGCTGGGAGGATGATGTATATGACAGTGACACATGCAGAGGGACCGGGAAGCACATCCAGAGAGAGACAGAAGTAGGAGACAGGGAGACTGAGAGAAAGGCAGACTCAAGAGACACAAATGCACAAGATCAGAGATATGTGGAGATCAGCCCATAAAAATAGAATTTAGAACCATTTATGTGTACAAAATAAATGCAAACTAAGCAATGCAGATATGCATAGAGGAAAACACACATCAAATACTCAACACATTACAGAGCACTCCCCCAAACCGGAAGTATACAAACACACAGTGTTGTGAGCACACCTTCTATAGAGACCATGAAGTTGAGAGATAAACAGATTTGATAAAATCATTTTTTCTACCCAGACATTGAAATTTGGTTCAGAGAGACACCAGCAAGGAGACTTGTAAGGACACAATGACACACACAGGAATCAAACTCTCACAGGTATGTACAAGCACAAATTGGTTGTGTGTAAGAAGACAGCTGCCAGAGAAAATGAAAGATGGGAGGGATGGGTGTGTGCATGCTGTGGGGAAAACACAGCTTATCCCTAAGATGCAGGGTCCAGGCCCAGCTTCCTCCTTCAGACCAAGGGTCCAGGCCCAGCTTCCTCCCTCAGATCAAGGGTCCAGGTCCAGCCTCCTCCCTCAGAGCCAGGGTCGAGCCTGGTTCCTCCCTCAGATCAAGGGTCCAGGCCCAGCCTCCTCCCTTAGACCCAGGGTCTGGCCTGGTTCCTCCCTCAGACCAAGGGTCCAGGCCCAGTCTCCTCCCTCAGACCAAGGGTCCAGGCCCAGCCTCCTCCCTCAGACCCAGGGTCCAGGCCCAGCCTCCTCCCT
>NW_004524773.1:2836350-2840429 GCF_000260255.1 Octodon degus | reverse complement strand
CTCCTCCCTCAGACCAAGGGTCCAGGCCCAGCCTCCTCCCTCAGACCCAGGGTCCAGGCCCAGCCTCCTCCCTTAGACCCAGGGACCCAGACCCCCAAGTCCTTTTTACCATTGTACTCAAAGTTTAGGTACCTGTCAGGCAGAGTAGCATGGTTCCAAAGAGACAGAGCAGAATGTTCCTGGGACCCCTCATTATGAGCCTGGAACTGAACTGTGACACCCAGAACAGCTGCTTGGACTCTGACCTGCTGTCTGGCTGGTTTTCCCTGCTATGCCTGGGACATCCTGGCCATCCAGCTGGGTTAGGATTCCTCACCCCACCCTCCTTTGTGTGGGCTGGTTTCCTTTTAGGTAATCTCTTTGGGGCCCAGATGAGTCCTGGGTCTTGAAGGTGAGGGGGCTTAGGGCCCCAGCTCCAGAGGTTGGATTAAGGTCCTATAACCTTTACTTTGATTGGATTTGTGTTTTGCTGATTTCTCCCTATCCTCTTCTCTGCTTCTGTTCTAGTATGAAGTTGGCCTCTTGATTTCTATTCCTCCACCTCAACACATACCTCCCTGACACCCAGACATAGTTTCCTATCCTGGGGCCATGTGTCCAACTCTCTCTCTCACACACACACATTGTCCCTTCTTGCAGCCTTCTCTCACTGTCCCCACTCAGCTACAACACCTTTCTCAACCTCAAACACTTCGCTGTCTCCTAGCCTTAATCAAAGGAGTCTGGGTTGGTACCTGGCTTCACCAGGCTTTGATTTCCTAAGGACTGTCCAGGAATATTTGTGACACTGAATGAATGAATGAATGAATGAATGAATGAACAAATTAACCAACAGAGAGGCATTAAGAGAAATAGAGATGAGAGAATCAGAAGAGGGAAAGAGAAAGGCGGAGAGAAAAAGAGAGAGGGAGAGAGAGGGAGAGAGAGAGAAAAAAGAGAGAGAGACAGAGAGGAGAGAGAGGGAGAGATAGAGAGAAACAGAGACAGAGAGACAGAGACAGAGAGACAGAAAGCAGACACGGTTACACCCAAGTTGCAGACAGATACAACCTGGTGTGACCACATATAAATGGAGATGCATACAAACCCAAAGGGCAACAGGGACTCCGATGAACAGGACTCTCCTATTGAAGGTGTTCAGGAAGCAAGGCAACTTTTCTTTTGGCAGCATGCATTTTACATTTGATGATGATTTGGAAAAGCAAAGGCATTGGTTGAGGCAGTCCCTGAAGTAGCAGCTGAGGCAGAGAAGAGGGAGAAGGCCAAAAGCCCCGTGAGCTCTGCCAGCTCCGACACCCTCTTTGCTGGGAGGGACCACGGAGACAGCAAACAGAACAGACGGTGTGGTACGCGGCTGCTCCTTCTGGCTCCATGCCCGCTGACAAAGTTGTGCTTGAGGCTTTCCAGGAACTGGGAACAATCTCAGCTCCTCTCAGTCTTTGGCTCTTCCACCACTGATTTTATTTCAGGTGGTTTTATAGTTTGCTTATAGGGAGGTGAGTAATCATGGGTGAAATGATGATTAATATATATTTTTTGCAATGTTGAAGATGGAACCCAGGGCCTCACCCATGGCTAGCGTGTGCCCAACCAGTAAGCTACACCCCTAGCTCAAGTGGAAAACTCTGAAAATAACTTTTTAAAAAAAAAAATTTTATTTATTTGTGTGTGTGTGTGTGTGTGTGTGTGGCCAGCTCAGCCCACCAGGGGGCGGGGCTGGCTGGCATGTGGCTCTGGGGATTGAACCGCGGTCCCTGTGCTTTGGGAAGCTTGATCTAAGTAGGTGCTTTAGACCATTGAGCCATCTCACCAGCCCCTGAAAATAACTTTTTAAAAGAATAAAATATGATTTTGAGAATGGCAAGCAGCTGTGGTGGCGCGGAGAGGTGCCTCAGAGGTTTTCCTGGTTTTGGACCCCGGTGGCCAGTTGGTGAAATCCTCCCTGCAGTGGATCCTCAATAGCCACTGCTTCACCAATAAACCTAATGCCTCCATTCACGCCAGCCACACCATGCCACTTCCTAGTCTACATAGCCCTGGCGGCCGCAGCAGCAAGAGTTCCAGGGTCTCCGTCAGTTGCTGTAGTCACCTGGGTCCAGGGCCTCTGTGGTGTTCCTGATGTCCCTTCCCCACCCCAGAAGATCCCAGGTAGGCGAGGGAATAGTCAGTGAGATCACAATCTTTCAGCTAACTCATTTTACTCTGATAATCAGCTGAATGTAACAGAAGAACTAACGTCTAATAACAAGATGAGGATTCTAAATATCCAGTCCAGGCTCACGGATGCCAAACATATTACCTGGAGAGCCATGTGGAGCGGTGGCAGCCTCTACATTGAGATCCCGGGTGGCCCTCTGCCCGAGGGGAACAAAGACAGCTTTGTAGTTCTTGAGTTCACACAGGAACAGCTCTATGCCGACCACGTCTTTATTTGCTTCCACAAGAACTGGGAGGACAGAGCTGCCTTGCTCCAGACCTTCAGCTTTTTGGGTTTTGAGATTATGAGACCAGGGCATCCCCTTGTCCCCAAGAGACCCGATGCTTGCTTCATGGCCTACATGTTCAAGAGAGAGTCCACTGGCAAGGAGGAGTAGCGGCCCAGCTGCCGAGGGAGCCCCCGTGATGGCAGTCCCCTCAGTGTGTTGCACTGGGGAGACAGACTCAGTCTTCTGGGTTTGTCTGCTTGTGATTGTGCAAATAAATGTTCCTTTCAAATTAAAGAAAAGAATAAAATGTTACATCTTAATAATCAGATTAAAAATGGGTGAAATAAAAAATTCATCAGAGAACTAGAGGCACAGCAGACATCTGGAGGGACACTGTCACCTCTTTAGACCCAGGCAGACCCAGGTGGGTGGTCAGATGCCAAGCAGGTGGGACAACCTCAACAGTGCCTTGGAAGGCTGCTGAAGCGGGGGCAGAGAGGCTGGGTCTCTAGACCTGTGCTCCTTGCTGCCTGGAGATGCTGCTACCAGGGTCAGAGCCATTCACTATGCCATGCAGGGTGGACACTGGGCATGTGCGGAGGCCTAGGCTGATGGATCCCCAATGGGTGGGATTCCACCAATGTAATGGAAGAGACCAGGAGGGCCTTAAGTGCCCTCAGCTCCACAAAATTGTAGGCAAATAATAGTAGTGTTGAGAGAGAGAGAGAGAGAGAGAGAGAGAGAGAGAGAGTAGCCAAATTCACAAATATATATTTTAGCCAGCAAGATAGACCATTTTAACCTTTATAATAAAAGTTATATTGGGGCTGGGGCTAGGGAGACAGCTCAGCATTCTAAGCACCTGCCTAGCAAGGCAAAGGCCAGGTTTGATCCCCAGTACTGTATCCTATGCTGGCCCCAGAAACCCTGGGTGCATAGTGTCGGCCACTGAAACTGGGCATGGTGGTGTATGACTGTAGTCCCAGTACTAGGGAGGCTGAGACAGGAGGATCACTAAGAGTTCGAGCTGTGTGGCAGGATCCTGCACCAAATAAAAATTAAACAAGAAGAAGGAGGAGGAGGAGGAAGAGGAGGAGAAAGAGAAAGGAGAAGGAGGAGGAGGAGGAGGAGGAGGAGGAAGAGGAAGAAGAAGAAGAAGAAGAAGAAGAAGAAGAAGAAGAAGAAGAAGAAGAAGAAGAAGAAGAAGAAGAAGAAGAATCATCGTCATATTGAAGCGATAGGCAGCAGGATCACAGGTTTCAGCCCAGTTTGGCCAACTTATGACTTAGTGAGACCTTTTCTCAAAATAAAACTTCCTAATTCTAAACCTCTGACCTCTGATTTCCTAGAGCACCACTGTAATTTGAATGTCTCCTGAAAGTTCGTTGTGATGGAAACTTAATCCTCAAATTTATATGTGAATAGATTTTGCAAGTGGGGCCTTTGGGAGGTCATTAAGGTTAGAGAAGGACATGGGGTGATTTCAGGAGAAGAAGGTGAAGAAGGAGAAAGGGGGAGAGGAAGAGAAGAAGGAAAAAAGGAGAAGAATGAGGATGAGGAGGAAATGAAGGAAAAGAAGACGAAGAGGAAGAGGAAGAATGAGAAGGAGGAGAAAGGGGAGGACAAAGCAGCTACCTTGCTGTGTGATACGCT
>NW_004524773.1:2794490-2834611 GCF_000260255.1 Octodon degus | reverse complement strand
TCTCTCTCTCTCTCTCTCTCTCTCTCTCTCTCTCTCTCTCTCTCTCTCTCTGAGACAGGGTCTCACTATGCAGTTCAGACTGACCTTGAACTCACTTTGTAGCCCAGGCTGGTCTCAAACTCATAATGATCTGCCTGCCTCAGGCCTCCCAAGTACGGGGATGACAGGCATGAGTCACCACGCCCCGCTTGGCTTATATTCTAACATTCAATATTTATTAGCGCCATGAGTGCTATCTAAGAGACCTGTTACCTTGATTTTCTTGCCCAGGGTGTGGTGGTGGTGGGACAGGGGCGCAGTAGGAGGGCTCACACCCAGGGCCTTAACACTGAGCTACATCCCCAGCCTCTTTCTTATATTTTTTATTTTAAGACAGAGCCTCACTGAGTTGCTGAGCTGCCCAGACAGGACTGAAATTTCTGATCCTTCTGCTTCAGCCTCCCAGAGTACTGGGATTACAGGCACATGCTATTGTATCGAGTGTGACTAGAACTCTTAGTGGTCTGACACTACCAAAATAACCTTTTTCTTTACACTTGAAAAATTTCAAATTTAATTTTTCAAGTGTGTTTTTATGCATTCCAAATTTATTAGAAGTTTTTTTTTTGTTTTGTTTTTTGTACCAGGGATCGAACTCAGGACCTTGTACTTGCCAGACAGGCGTTTGTGCACTGCGCTCTATCCCCAGCCAATTCAGACTTTTTAAAAATAGAGTATTGGAATGACCTTTAAAATTTCAATAGATCTGGAGGCTTTTTTGTTTGTTTTTAAAATTTATTATCCCTTAACCAGCATTAAAAATATACAGAATAAGGAAGCTAGAAGGGAAACAGATGAGAAGACCCCGCCCCATGCCCACAGCCTCCTGCCCTTGGGAGCTCCCGTCTGGATGCCCTCATCTGCCCGGATCTGAGTGTGCACGTGAGTCCGTGGAGCACCTGGATTGAAATAAGGCAAGATCAACATCAGGCTACTGACTGCTGAGTCGGAGTGATACATGCATTGTTCTCTGTACATTTGCTTCTGCTTGAAACTTTCTGCAATAGTACATTTAAAAACAGTACCAGAGTCCCAATGTCCTGAATGCATTTCAGGACATTCCTTTGCAGCCCATGAGCTTTCTCACATCTCCATTTCCATGCATACTTTTTTTTTTTTTTTTTTTTTTTTTTTTTGGTCTTTTTGAAATGGAGTCTCACTATGCAGTTCAGGCTGCCCTTGAGCTCCCATTGTAGTCCAGGCTGGTGTTGAAATCGCAATGATTCTCCTGCCTCAGCCTCCCTAGTGCTACAATTACAGGCGTTCACCACCATGCCCCGCTCCATGCACACCTGCAAAAGTCTGGCCTCTCATATTATTTTTTCCTAGATTTGGTTTTGGTAAATAGGTTATTAAATGTGTGAGTCATTTGCCTCTAGCTATGTCATTTAGTTGACAAAATACCCCCGTGTTTACTTGCAGAAATAGATACAACTTGGACACTTAGTAAGTTAGCCAACATTCCATTGATTACTAAAAATCTCAAGCATAATAGCTCCAGGGATGAAAAGTTTATTTTGATTCAAGGTTTCAATTCATGGTCTCCTGGTTCCACTACTCTTTGGCTTGAAGAATAGACTTCATGGTGGAAAGGTATAGCAGAGGAAAAACTGCTCACCCAGGACAGCCAGCAAGGAGGGGGCCGGGGAAAGATATAGTTCCTAAGAGCGCACTCCCATGACCCATTCCTTTCCACTAGGTGCCACTTCCTGTTGCTGTTACCTTCCAATAACACCAGCAGATCACAAATCTGTCAATGGATTAATCCATGAATGGAGCTAGAATTCTCCCAATCTGGTCACCCCCACCTCTGAACGTTGTTACATTGGGACCAGCTGTTCAACACAGGTGCTGCTGGGTGGGTGGGTGGCATGTTCCAGATCCAAAGCACAACTGCTCTAGTTTTAACAGAACATTTTAACAGAATTTTTTTTTCAGTATTTGCATAGGCTTATTACCAAAGTTGCTTCAGCTATGCATGAACAGAAAGAGGAGAACTTAACACACCCCACAGCTCAGGCATACAGGAGGCTTTACAACATACATTGTGTTAGCAGAGGAAACACCCTCTAATTCATAAGAATTGAACTCACAACCTCACCCTTTTGAGGCGGGCACTGTGCCACTGAGCTATATCTCCAGCTTTTTTTTTTTTTTTTTTTTTTTTTTTTTTAAGATTTAAGGAAGGGTTGGGCTCCTAGCTTCTTCCCAGCCTCGTTGCAGCTGCTTTGCAGCCGTATTCAGCATCCAAACAACTGCAAGCCACTGTTCCCAGGATGGTGATCCGCGTGTACATTGCATCTTCTTCTGGCTCTACAGCGATTAAGAAGAAACAGCAAGATATGCTTGGTTTTTTAGAAGCCAACAAAATAGGATCTGAAAAAAAAGATATTGCAGCCAATGAAGGGAATCAGAAGTGGATGAGAGAAAATGTACCTGAAAACAGTCGACCAGCCACAGGGTATCCCTTGCCACCTCAGATTTTCAATGAAAGCCAGTACCGTGGGGACTATGATGCTTTTTTTGAAGCCCGAGAAAATAATGCAGTATATGCCTTTTTAGGCTTGACAGCACCACCTGGTTCAAAGGAAGCAGAAGCCCAGGCAAAGCAGCAAGCCTGAACCTTATGCATTCTGACTTAAGCATTCTGCCTTAAGCATCTTGAAAATTGAGTCCCTATTGCTTTTATAAGTTTTCAAATAGCAAAATTATCTTGATTTCAAAAGAAATTGCTTAAAGTTAAAATAATTAAGTGGTGTTTTCATGTATCATAAAATGAACGCATAAGTAAAATATGAACGTTATGTTGAGGATAATAGAAGATTATGTTAAAATTTTAAATACATATGGGATAGTATTATGTGCCAAGACATTTTTGTACTTCAATGATTTTTACATAGAGAACACTCTTTTTGATACTGTTGCAACTTAATTCTATCTGCAGCTCACCAGTGAGAAATTGAGCAAAAGAGATTTTTTTTTTGAGAAAGAGAGATTCTGTCTCTTGTTTCCAAACTGCTTCATTAGTATTGGTGAAGAATAATGTATATGTTTTTGAAGTGAAGTTGTGATTAAAAAGTACTTACAGGCAATGGTACTGATATTTTAATTTTGGTAATTATAACATTTCCATTCTTCTGTAGAAGAAACTTCTATGTCCTGATCCACCAGTTTTTAAAGATTCATAGTGTAGGCTTTCACGCCACATTAAATGAGCAGATCACATGACCCCTCCATAAAAACAGTGGGTGCATTCATTGGACAAGTTCTTTATTTAACTGCATCCTCATGATGAAATCATGTTTCTGAGTTGCTTACTTTAGTGAAAATATGCATGTTTTGTCATGGAATTGGGATAGCAAGTAAGCTTAAAGAGTCATCCTCTTAAATAGAGCTCAGATTTTAACTATTAAAAAATATAGGGGCTGGTGAGATGGCTCAGTGGTCTAAAGCACCTACTTAGAACAAGCTAAGCAAATCAGAGGGACCACGGTTCAATCCCCCAGTGCCACATGCTAGCCAGCCCCGCCCCCTGGTGGGCTGAGCTGGCCACACACACACACACACACACACACACAAAATATATATATATATATATGTATATAGATATATTGCCATTTATTATCCAAGATTTGTTTTCCATACATTTCTGCTAAAAGAAATTTTAGTGGATTTCCCCTTTTTAAGACACATTGTAACTGTGAATGTCATTGTGTTTTGATACTGGGCCTTTTTGTTTCAGGTTAGTCATAACTTGTTTGAACAAATTAAATCAAGCAGAGATAATATCTTCTGTGCACCTATGCCATGAAAATGTATAAATATCAAGTAAAAGGGTTATGTTAATCAGAGTTCCATTGTTGTGACAAAACATCTGAGATAAAATTTAAGAAGAGAAAAGGTTCTATTTGGCTCTTGGGTTTGGAGGTCCTCATCACTTGGCCTTATCATTGTGGGCCTGCAGCAAACGAGAGCATGAACGTGCTGGGGAGAGCACGGAAGAGGAAAGCTGCTCACCTCATGGGGCAGGGAAACAGAGAGAAAGGTCTCTTTTTTCAGCAAAGCTCCTACCCCAAAACACATTCCAATATGAATTCATCAATAGGTTAATATAGGTTAATATATTGATAAGTTTAGAGTCTCTGTTATCCAATATTTTTTGAAAGGCTTCACGGCCACCTACTGCTGCTATGGGGACCAACCTTTCAACACATGGGCTTTTTTTTTTTTTTTTAGATTATTTATTTATTTATTTTGTGTGTGTGTGTGGCCAGCTCAGCCCACCAGGGGGCGGGGCTGGCTGGCATGTGGTGCTGGGGGATTGAACCGTGGTCTCTGTGTTTTGCTTAGCTCAGCTTGTTCTAAGTAGGTGCCTTAGACCACTGAGCCATCTCACCAGCCCCAACACATGGGCTTTTTGAGGGACACTGTAGATACAAACCATGACAAAGAACATCTTTTAAAATATTATTAAAGAAGGGCTGGTGAGATGCCTCAGTGGTCTAAAGCACCTACTTAGAACAAGCTAAGCTAAACAAAGCACAGGGACCACGGTTCAATCCCCCAGCACCACATGCCAGCCAGCCCCGCCCCCTGGTGGGCTGAACTGGCCACACACAAGATAAATAAATAATAAATTTTAAAAAAATAAAATATTATTAAAGAATTCTAGACAGGGAATTCATCTAAATCACTTAATTCAGAAAAGAAAGCTTTTTGTATTAGCTCTGTACTAGCTATTTCTAAAAACCACAGCTCTTTAGTTTATCCTATTTCTTGTTTTCCAGTCTGTACTCTATAAAAATCAACATATAATGCAAAATGTCTTTGTTTATTGATAATGAAATGACGTGATGCTTTAAAATAAACTCAGTACTTTCAGAAAAAAAAGATTTAAGGAGGGGTTTCATTATATAGTGCAGGCTGGCCTTGTGCTCACATATGTAGCCCAGGCTGGCCTCCCAACACACCGCAGTCCTCCTGCCTCAGCCTGGAGAGAGCTGCGAATACAGGCGCTCGCCGCTGCCACCCCCAGCTTTGCTTATGCATATTTTCTAAAATATTATCATGACAGAGTGCACAATTTGGTCAAGAAAATTTTCCCCACAATTCTAACAGTCTTTTAAGAAAATCTGAAAGTCTCTTATTTGCTCACACAGAGTCTCAAAATGTTTGATTTTTATATCAGAATATCACTGTGCAACTTAAATTTTTTGCCATATATGAAAATTTATTAAAAATACCCTGATGGGTTTACACTAATTGCGACTATATTTAAGTTAGGTCAAACTCTTTTACCAGATTCTTTATAAAATACCACTCGTCCTATGTAAAATGCATTAAAATGTCACAAACCACAGAAATGTCATCAGAATCAATGAAGAACATTTCTCAATAACGGAACTGAAATCCACTAAATCTCTTGTCAGTTTCAGCTGCAACAGGCTACCTTCTAAATATTCTCCCGTCAGCTTCGGTCACTGGATCTGAGACCGACGCTCTGTCCGCCTGACTCAGCCCCTCTCCGCTGCTGAGCCAGGGCCCGCGGCGCTCAGCTCTTGCTTCCACAGGTGAGGCCGCTGCCCGTCTCCCTGAGCGCGCAGAGAGAACAAACTTCGGCTGCTGCGGCCGCCTGGGGTGTCTTCTCCGCCAGCGCACACCCTTAGCCTCCACTCGCATTAGGACAGGAAGGCGCTGATGCAAGAAATCCAGCCCCCTGAATGATAAGCGCAGTGGGTAGATCTGTTTCATTCTTTCAATATTCGGGCTGCTGGTTCAGTAATGGTTTGGGATAATTAACTCGTAGCCAACACTTGGCTACTTTGGGACGCCTTCCGGTGCATTCCGGGCACCACAGGTATATTTTGCAGCAGAGCCTCTTAGGACAGGCAAATGACGCCTGACATAGTCTCCGCTGGGATCTGTTCTACCCAAGCCAACATGGCAAAGGCAGTGAAAAAAACTATCGGAACAAGGAACTGCAGGATATCATGTCCCGCAAGTCCCTTGTTCCCCTCTTCCCAACTAACTGCAGGTCCCCACTGTGTGTCCGGCTAAGGGGTGAATCCAACCTTCGGGATGCTGAGTCATGACTGCCACAATCCATGGAAAGCCTGTGCCTGTCCGGCCTTCTACCTGTTTGATGAACGTCCTGGGATTCTTTTTTTTTTTTTTTTTTTAGTACTGGGGACTGAACTCAGGACCTTGTGCTCGCCAGGCAGCTGCTTGTGCCGCTGAGCTGCCTCCCTGGCCCAGCCCTGAGACGGGAAAATCCACATAATAACAATGGCCTGTAAGGAGAAGGGGGAGGGGACCTGCTTGTGATGTATGGAAATTCCTACGACTGGGTATTGAACTCAGGCCCTTGCGCTTGTCAGGCAAGCGCTTGTTCTATTGAGCCATCTCCCCGGTCCCTGTAGCCTGTATCTTAATAGCTGCATCCCATTCCTTTCCAGAGAGTTCAGAATCACACTCAGTTGAAAGTTTGGCGATATTCCACTCTTTGAATAGCTGGGGAACACATTTGCATGTCATCCATGAACCACAAACAGGCAATAATTGAATTTCATAGATTGGCATCAAGATTCTCAAAGGCACTGAGGAAAAAATTTTAATAAAGAGGACTTGGGGCTGGGAGATGGCTTGGTGAATAAGCGCTTCCCTGGCAAGCACAAGGGCCTGAGTTCAATCCCCAGTTCTGCCAAAAAATAAAAATAAATAAAAATAAAAAGAAGACTTGGAACTAAGTTAGAAAAAACAGGAGAAGATTCCGCCAGCTGTTGATCCCCATTTTGGAGAAGCCGCAGAACCAGGAGTCAAAGACGTAGTCACACCATGGGGCATGATCCACTGTGTCCTTAACTGACTTGTTTTGTTTTGTTTTTAGAGACAGGCTGGTAGTTCAGGCTGGCTCACTTTGTAGCCCAGGCTGGCCCACTTTGTAGCTCAGGCTGGCCTTGAACTCAAAAGAATCCTCTTGCCTCAGTTTCCTGAGTGATGAGATTGCAGGCATGTACCACCATGCCTGGCCCTTAACTGACTTTATTTGTTTGTTTGTCTGTTTATTTATTTATTTGTCCTGGGAATCGAACTCACAACCTTCACTTGCCAGGCAGGCACTGTACCACTAAGCTATATCCCTGACCCTTTAACTGACTCCTAAACTATAAATACTGTTTGTGATACGAGTAGTTGGGAAACACTCAGTATTTCTTGTCTTGCTAGGAGATAATTCCATTAATCAAACATGTCATAATTGAAATGTCTCTTACACATGTTAATCCCTCATAATGAGAGGTCACTTGTTTGCGGCCTCTACAGGCTGCAAAAGAGTTCCCCCACTCGTTATCACAACTGTGAATTTTTTCTGGAATTCTAATCATTGCCTCGCTGGAAACTGAATCACACACATGGGGTGCCAATGTTTGCTTTTGTTGTTTTCACAGACTCTGCCTGCAGCATCAATATTTCTTTCTCAAAGCAGATCTTAATATTTTTGTCATTCAGTAGTGTTAAGCATATTCATATTGTTATGCAGCCAATATCCAAAAGCTGAAATGTTATACTCATTAAACAACAGCTTCTCTTTCTGTCATCCATCCTGCTCAAGTCTCTGGTGTCTTAGTCCATTTTCTAGTACTATTTATTTATCGTTTTTGGTACCAGGAATGGAACTCAGTATCTTGTGCTTGCCAGGCAGGCACTTGTGCCACTGAACTATATCCCTGGCCCCTCTTGATTCATTTTCTGTTGCAATAGCTGAATACCATACATTGAGCCATTTCTAAAGAGGAGAAGTTTATTTAGCTCATGGTTCTGGAAGTTGAGAAGTCGGAAAAGAATAGCACAGTGCTGGCTCTGGTGAGGGCCTTCTTCCCGCATCTGGAGACCCGAAGGGTATCGTGCACTGATACAGACCAAGCTGCTAGCAAGGATTTCTCTTCCTCTTATAAAGCTGCTGATACCATCAGGGAGACCCCACCCTGATGACTTCATGCATCCTAATCAACTCTGAAAGGCCGCCCTGCCTCCAAAACCCACTTGCCTGTGAACTTGAAACTTGACATTCCAACACATGAACCTTTGGAGGACACATTCCAACCACAGCACCTAACAATCACTTTGTCTCTTTGAAAAGACAGCATACCTCATGAGTATAGTCAGACCTAGTTTCTTGGTACAATTGTACTTTGGGTTTTTCTGGCTGGCTTATCCATGTTGTAGCATGTAGCAGGATTTCCTGCTGTTTAAGCCTGAAGATTATCACTCTACAGCTAGACCAGATTTTGTTTTTCTATTCATCCACCACAGTATATTCACATTGTTCCCAGCTCTGGGCTATTGTGCTGCTACAAACATGGACATATAAGTATCTGTTTGAGATCTCACTTTGAAGTTTTTTGGATGTATGCCAAATCAGATCATGCTTGGGATCCTACACACGATTGCAAAATGTCAATCATTGCCACCCATCTGTCATGGGTGGCTGTGGTTTGTCCCTCAAAGGCTCCTGTGCTAGAAACCTGGTCCCTAGAGTGGCATGTCGAGATGAAGCCCTAAGAGGTGGGGCCCAGGAGAATTAATTGGGTCATAGGGGCTCCACCCTTGTGAATGGACTAATGTTGTTTCTGTGGGTGGGACAGGTCTTATGTGACTGGAGTTCTCAAGAATGCATTTCACTCTTCTACATGAGAACAGTTGCCTTTCTGCTTCTCCAACATGGTCTTTGTCTTTTTTTGAAAGAAAACTTATTTTATTTTTTGCGTCAGGGTCTCACTAAATTGCCCAGTCTGACCGACTCACAGTCCTGCCTATCAAGTAGCTGAGACTACAGGTATGGACCACTGTGTCCCATTCTCCATGTTTTGATGCACGTGGGGGCCCTTCCTAAGTCTCTGATGCCATGCTGTTTGGACCACAATTCCACCAGAACTGTGGAGCAAGTCAACCTGTATTCTTCATAAAGGACCCAGTCCTGGGGCTGGCGTGATGGCTCAGTGGTCTAAAGCACCTACTTGGAACAAACTTGGCAGAGCACAGGGACTGCGGTTCAATCCCCCAGCACCACATGCCAGCCAGCCCCGTCCCCTGGTGGGCTGAGCTGGCCACACACACACACACACATACACACACACACACACACACCCCACACTAAATAAATAAATGTAAAAAAAAAAAAAAAAAAGGACCCAGTCTTGAGCATTTTATTACAGGAGCATGAGCAGGAGATTTGTCTGTATTTAATTAAAAGATTGTTCAGGCTGGGGAGATGACTCAGTAGAGTAAGTGCTTGCCTGGCAAGCACAAGGGCCTGAGTTCAATCCCTCATTCTGCCAAAAAAAAAAAAAAAAGGTTGTTCGTTTTTCCCCTTTTCCCAGTCATTTTTTAAAAATTATTTATTTATTTTTGTATTTTAGGGAAGGGTCTACAGGGTGTTCAGGGTCTCACTACTAGATCAGACTTGTAGTGATTCTCCTGTTTGCAGCCTCTCAAGTGCTGGGATTACAGGTGCGCACCACCCCACCAAGTCTCAACTGCCCTATCAGCGCCCCCCCCCCCGGGGGGCAGGGCCAGTATGGCAGGCCCAGAGGTGGAACTTCCGGCCCCTGCGCCTGCTTGCAGGTGCTTTAATCTGCTGAGCTATTTGGCCAGCCTTTTCCCAGTCATTTTAAAATATTTTCTTCTTAGTTTAGTTGAAGTGGAAGGTAAATTCATATTTGACTGCTTAATCTTTAATGGGTTTGTGATGCATTTGGCCAAAATAGCAGCTGTGGAAATTTATTTCATTCCCACCCAGTTTCCTCAAGATATTTCTTCAGTGACCCAATTAATTTTTAATAGTTCCCCATTTTTCTGATCCTAATTATTTTTCCTTCCTGATACATGTCTAATATTTTATCTTAGAATGTTAACATCTTAAAGTAATATGTGGTAACTAGCCATTAGAATTTAATAATACCTTATTTCATAATGATGACATTTCTAAGGAAATAATTAATTGCCATGGAATGTAGCAAATCAACTACGACATAACACCCTTTCATTTCTCTCCATCTACATTTTTTGTGGATTACTAATGGTAATGGGATGTTAGTTAACACAGTAATTGGTGGTGAGTCAAAGGACTTGTGGATTTGAGTTTGGAAGGTCACAATTTCGGTCTATATTGGTAAACAGATTAGCTGAACCTTTGGATGGAAATATGAAATATCACCTACAGCCAAGGTGCCAACACTCATGTATCTTTTTTAAAAGATGCTTTGTGTATCCGGTGAAAAAACAGCTCTTTGCTAAGAAGTGCAAGATAGTTTATTTTTTATTTTATTTTGTTTACTGGGGATTGAACTCTGGACCTTGTGCTTTCCAGGCAGGTGCTTAAACCACTGAGCTATCTCCCCAGCACAAGACAGTTTAGCTGATAGGAGATCAGCAGGTCTTCCTAGTCCCACACTGATGCCTCCTCAGGAAGCAGAAACAGAGTAGGATCTATAAACCCTGTTGGAACAAGACACTTCACTGTCACTTGCTGGAACATAATTGCAATACATTATCAGTCCCATAAACTCTGTAAGGAAAGAATAACACAAGAACCAAAAATTTCTAAAACTTTGACTTCAAAATAATAAAGATGTCTGTAACAAAAGTAGCACCTCTTTAGGTATGATGTTCTTGTGCAGTGCCCAACACAAACAGCTGCTTCAGTGACAGTGGAAAGCCATCCACGGAGTGGGGTGGATGTGGAAATCTGGCTCATGACAAGGCAGGCAACATGAGAAGGCTTTCATAGGAAGACCCACCCACAGTCAACAGTGGTAAGACTCAGCAATTAGGTAGGAATGGATTTAAAGAATATCTAAAGGGATGTTTGGGGTCAAAGGGCAGCAAGTGAGGGTAATAAGTATTGTGGGGAGATATTGGATGTGGGCCTGGGGACCCAAGCTCTACCCTGCATACACTGTTCTTGAGAAAGTCCTACTCCTTCTCTGAAGGTTTTCTTTTTGGCTGGCTCAGGCTGCCTTAAGGGTGGGTCTGGTAAGGCAGGTAGAGGAGGGGATCAAAGCTCAGTATCCTATGCCTGACTGCATTTGCATGAGCAGGCACTTAAACAACTGAGCTAACCAGCAGGCCTCCAACTTTTGAACCATCTGGATGTGTTGAAGGACAACTGTCGCCTGACCATCACTCAACTGTCATGAAAGTGTTGCCTTCTGCTCTCCATGGGCTCAGAGACCTGAAAAGATCAGGGTCTCCAGGACCTGGGGGTTGGGTGCTGTCACTGAAGTTTTGGTCTCGGCATCACTGGTGGCAGTGGCTCAGGGGGGGCCCGGCCCTGTGGCCTCCTGTGGCTGCTCACGCTCAAGGTCTGCACCAGTGGTGAGGACCCAGCAGGCCTCATACAGATACAGAAGAGTCTTCCTGTGCTTGGCCCCCTCAGCCTGCAGTGCCCTCCCTCTCCCAGATGGCTCTCCTCCTCCGAGGATCCTGTTGTCTGCCCCTTCTCCACCCCTCTAGCTTTCTCACACTTGTGTCCTTGGCTTCCCTCTCCATCCCTGGGTTGGCCCTTCTTCTGCCACAGACTTCCTCCTCTGACTTCCCCTCCACTTCTAGAGCCATTTCCCCTGCCTCTCTTCCACCCTAGCACTCCTCTCTTTGCCTTCCTCAGACTTCCAGTCTCTGCTCACATCAGTTCCCCTGTCTTTCTAAGGCTTCTATCCCCCCTGCCACTTCCCTTCCCTTCTTTCCTAAGTTGACCTGACTTCCCATTGCCTAGTGTTACCAGATACAATACAGGTTAATTTAACTTTGAATCTCTTATGATAGGGTCTTGCTGTATAGGTCAGGCTGGCCTTGTACTTACTATGTAGCCCAAGTTGGCCTCAAACTCATGGCAGTTCTCCTGCTTCAGTTTCCCAAGTACTTGAATTATAGGCATGTGCCACCATAGGTAGCACAATAGGTAATTTTTATTTTTATTTATTTATTTATTTATTTATTTATTTATTTATTTATTTTTGTGGAACTGGGGATTGAACTCAGGCCCTTGTGCTTGCCAGGCAAGCACTTATTCTACTGAGCCATCTCTCCAGCTCCAGCCATCTCCCCAGCCCCAGCCATCTCCCCAGCCCCGATAATTTTTAGAAGTATGGTGTCAGGCTGGGGAGATAGCCCAGCAGCATAAGTACCTGCCTGGCCAGCCCAAGGTCCTGAATTCGATCCCTGGTACTGCAAAACAAACAAACAAACAAACAAACCAAAAGAAATATGTGTTGAGTATTTAATGGCATGTTGTACTTATTTTGGGGGCCTGAGGGTGTGGCTCAGTGGTACAACACATGCTTACTATTTTTTAGCATCTGTACAACCCCCAGTACCAGACAAACTTATTTTTTAAATTCAGATTTTATTAGGTACCTTGCAGTTTTATTTGCTATACTGGGTAACTCCACTGTGTCTCTGCCCCACCTCCCCAGGCATGTGCCTTTGCCCAGGCTGGTCTCTGTGAGAACACTACAGCTCTCGGACAGGTAGCTCAGCATCACCAGCGGCTGCCCAGCTTAGCTCCTCCATAGCTACCCGGGCCTCCCCACAGCCCAGCACCAGGGTTAGCACCAGGCAGTACATGGGACCTACAGAGCATTCATTACTCCAGCTCCATTGCCAGTACTGGGTCTATCTGGTTGGTAGCTGCCAGACTGTTTTATTTTATAAAGAAAATGAGGTTTACTTGGCTTATAGTTTGGAGCATGTTTTCTTTTTGAGACAAGTTCTCACTATGCAATTCAAGCTGACCTTGAAACCACTATGGAGCCCAAGCTGACATCAAATTCATGACAATCTTCCTGCCTCACCCTGTCAAGTTCTGGGATTACAGGCATGCACCATCATGCCTGGTAATTTTTTCCAGTCTACTATATTCTAGGTTTTTGTGTTTGTTTGTTTGTTTGTTTTATTTTAGGGAAGGGTCTACAGGGTTTTCAGGGTCTCACTACTAAATCAGACATAGTCTGTTTTACAGCCTCCCAAGAGCTGGGATTAGTTGGGATTTCAGGCGTGCACCATCACGTCCAGTTTCAATTGCCATCTCAGCACACCCCAGGGATCGAACCCCTGGCCCCTTTGCCTGCTTACAAGTGTTTTAGTCTACTGAGCTATTTGGCTGGCCCTACTACATCTACTAGCTTAATCTCATTATATGTTTTGTAGAGCCCAGGTCAAAGAGAGGAGGATATAATAGGGATAAACCACTGTTCTCCCTCCAAATTTATAGTAAGGGAATAATTCTCTGCAACTCCTCCCACAATCGAGGGTTTAGTTTCAAGTGTTTTCACTTATCATTGACATCATAATTACGACCAGTTCCTGGGTTTGGAAACTTCCAGCTGATAAAGCTTATCTAGCCCAAATATCTCTTCAAGAGAGGAAATGAACCTTAGGGTAGGTTCATGGAGTCACTGACCCCACAGCCGGACAAATGTGGGCCGAACTGGGATAGTCAATCAAACTTGAGGTCATATTACAGGGTCTGCTGCTAGAAGCCTCTCTTGTAAACAAGTCTCTTAGTTTGTGTTCCCCACGGGGAAGATCCTGAAAAGAAGTTTGTGTTCCTGTTTCCTTGAGGAGCACAATCCCAGGAAGCAGGAGGGAGGGAGGAGGAGTGGAAGGAGGAAGGCAGGAGAGCACCTTTGTAGTTACTTTAACGAGTGGGTTGCTGCTCACCCTCCAGTATGAGTGTCCCTCTGGGAGGCTGAGGCAGAAGTTCAGGCAGGCAAAGCCTGGGCCACTTAGTAAGACACAGTTTCAATATTCAAAAAGAGCTAGGGATGGAGCCCAGTGCAGAGGATCAAGGTTCAATTCCCAGTGTCACAAAAAAGCATGACTCATTGCATGATTTTGCATTTCATGTCCATGTGCCTGAGGAAAAGGAAAAGGAATTTAGCCCTGGATCCCATTTTTTTTAACTTAAAAAAAAATCTTTTATTTATTTATTCATTTGGTACAGGGTTTTACTACACAGCTTGGACTCATAGTGATCCTCCTGTCTCAGCCTCCCCAGCACTGGGATTACAGGCATCCACGCCCAAGGTTCAGGGGCTGGCAGGGTTCCAGGGCCAGCATGGCATGCAGTATCAGGGAATGAACCCAGGTCCTTGTGCTTGCCAGGCAGGTGTTTAGACTGCTGAGCTATCTCCCCAGCCCTGGCTCCCTTTGTTACCAGGGGAACAAGTTTTGGGTTCTTGGTATCCCAAGGAATTGAATAGGATACGCAGGAGTAACCAGAGGGAAACTTATAAAAAGTGAAAGACACTCCCCAGGGAGGTGGGGGCCGATGAAAAGAGCTCATGCTCCAATAGGGCAGGCACTGCTATCTCTTAAGGTCCCAGGATTACGGGAAGACCCAGAGTCAGGGATCGACAGGAGCCATGGCCCAAATGGGTACTTGATTCCATCCACCTGTCAGGAGGACCAACCAGGTTTTCAGAAGATGTGTCATGGCAGCCAAAGCCCACAGAGGGATTTTGGAGGTTGGGGTAGATGTGCATGGGATCAAACCCACAATACAAATGAAGTTGGATGAAGGCCAGAATCACATGCTTTCAGTTTTACCCATGCTTGGCCATCTTGGAGGATAGGATGACCTTTATTTGTTGTTTATTTATTTATTTATTTATCTATTTTTGGTGGTACCAGGGATCGAACTCAGGACCTTGTGCTTGCCAGGCAAGCACTTACTCCACTGAGCTATCTCCCTGGCCCTGATATTTTGATACAGTTGTCCCTGCTCTGTCTGGTTTCTCTGTTTTTACCCACCAGCTTCTTGTTTGCTGGTGCCCCCTCTACCTCCTGCCTCATTCTTGCCAGTTGCTTAAAGCTTTGCCCCAGAAAATATGAACTACTACATCCTATGCAGCTGTTCATGTTCCTGGGGAGAAGGACAGTCAGAGGATGAAGAAATAAAGATAAGAGCTAAAAGCTGAGGTCAGGTGGAAGGATGGGGAGGAAGGAACTCTGCCCAGCCACACAGGTGCATTTATTTATACATTTGATAAAGTCAGTATGGACACAGGGTTACCTAGCAACTAATGGCTGGGATTGTCTTATGAGCTCCCCCCCCCCCCCCGTACTGAGGATCAGACTCAGGACCTTGCTCTTGCCAGGCAGGGGCTTATGCTGCTGACCTATCTCCCTGGCCCTTGCCTCAGGTGCTCTTTGTTCTCCACCAGCCTTGCCTTGCCCCCACCCGCGTGACCGAGTTCCAGCCTCAGCTGCTCCCTGCAGTGAACTTCGTTACACACCCAGTGTGCGCACACCTAGGAGCTGGCCGGGCTCTGTGCAGTCTTGGGCGGCAGAACCAACAGGGAAGCTGCAGAGTGTGAGGCACGAGCTCCGTGAGCAGACATGTGGCCTGGAACTGCTGCTGCCTGGGCCACGAGAGCAGGTTTGTGTTGGAGTGGGGACAGCGCTGCAGCCAGCGATCAGGAGAAACAAGTTTCCAAAGGCCTCGGGCACAGGTGGGGCTGAGAAGATCAGAAGTGACACAGAAGATATTTGAATTCTTTCCTAATGATTCAAATTTAAAATCTCAATTACTGACACTATATTTTTAATAGTTAGTTGTCTAATAAAAAGTCTCTGTTTCTTCCCAATTAAGTAATAGCTTTTGAGGAAAAATGACCAGTTCATCTGCTGCAAGTTTATTTTAACTGAAAAATGTCTTCTATTTCTGTGTTTTGCTTGCCATATTTAACATTATTGGTGGCTTTTAAAAAATTAATCAGGGGCTGGGGAGATGGCTCAATGGAATAAGCGCTTCCCTGGCAAGCGCAAGGGTCTGAGTTCAATCCCCAGTTCAGGAAAAAAAAAAAAAAAAAAAAAAAAATTCATGCTTTGGGGCTGGTGAGATGGCTCAGTGGTCTAGAGCACCTACTTACAACAAGCTTAGCAAAACAGGGACTGCAGTTCAATCCCCAGCACCACATGCCAGCCGCCCCCCCCCGTGGGCTGAGCTGGTCACACACACACACACACACACACACAAATAAATAAATAAAATTAAAAAAAAATAAAAAGAATAAAAAATAAAAAATTAATCATCTGGGGCTGGTGAGATGGCTTAGTGGTCTAAAGCACCTACTTAGAACAAGCTAAGCAAAGCACAGGGACCGCAGTTCAATCCCCCAGCACCACATGCCAGCCAGCCCCGCCCCCTGGTGGGCTGAACTGGACACACACACACACACACACACACACAAATAAATAAAATTTAAAAAAAAATTAATCATCTCTCATGATCCTTAGGTTCATGAGCGTGATGACTGGGTGTTCATGCTGTATACATAAGCTGTGCCTCCCTCACACCTTGTTACGATGCAGGTACCTTACCTGTCTGACGTGAAAAAAAAAAACTAATCATCTCAGATATGGACCACGTCAGATAAGCAGTGACCTGTTGGCATATAGCTTGTCTATTGCATAGTTGCTCTATATTTCACTAATTTATGCCTATTGCCAACTTCAAACCATGCTCTTTGGGTTTATTCTGTTGCTTTCTTTCTAACTTGCCAAGTTGGACACCACCTAATTTTCGTTTTCACTTTTCCCTTATTAGGAGCCATATGTATGTTACATATTGTAGCAAACACATTTGTCTTGGTTACTTTTCTCTCCTCACTGGGACAAAATACATGACACCCAACATTAAGGAAGAAAAAGTTTATTTAGCTCAGTTTGTGGAGGTTTTTTTCACTTTTTTTTTTTTTTTTCCGGAACCGGGGATTGAACTCAGGCCCTTGCACTTGCCAGGGAAGCGTTTATTCCACTGAGCCATCTCCCCAGCCCCTAATATTTTTCTTTTTATCAGCCTCCACTTTAATCTTATCTTTTTCACTTTTTTTTTTTGTGGAGGTTTTAGTCCATACTCAGCTGGCTCCAAAGCAGAGTGGCACATGGCAAAGGGCAGCAGTTCATGGTGGAGGAAAACAGTAAAAGCAACAAAAGCAAAAGGAGAGAGGCACTTAGGCAGAGTGCAGCAGCTGGGGTTCGATCCCCACTGCACACCATGCAGGCCTTGACCCCGGGGCATGCTGAGATGGTGATTGAGACTGGGTGTGGTGGTACACGCCTGTAATCCTAGCTCTTGGGAGACTGAAAAGAGGAGAATCACTATGAGTCTGATCTATGTAGTAAGACCCTGTAGACCCTGTACTACATTAAAAAAGAAAAAAAAAAGAAAGAGGGGGAGAAGCAGCAAAAGCCACTGATCTTTCCCTCCCTTATATTCACTGTATGCAGGCCCACAGTGGGTGTGACACTCACACCCATAATCCCAGCATTGGACCATGAATCAATCAAAAACTCCAGAAGCTGCCCCATGATTGCATGAATCTCGGGGCGGGGGTGGGTCACAGCTAGACACAAACCATAACAACGCTTACCACCTAAGGTTCTTTGTGATCCACATACTGCTAGTTTTTGTTTTTGCTGCTGTAATCCATGATGGCTTATTGTTTTATGGTCAGTGTGGGATTAAAGCAAAAATTCTTCTGATATGAATGGAAATTACAACCCTCCAGAAGTTTTCATTTCCTTTTTACTACTTTATGTTTGCAGTACGCAATGCTTATGTCCCTTGAGGGGAGATGGTAGACATACAGAACACATAGTAATTCCTTTTTTAACCTCTTTCTTACCCTTCCCTACCCCCTCCTTCCATCTCTTGATCCACTTTCTCTTTGAGAAATCTCTGTCTCTATGCTTCCTATTATTTACCTTCTATGTTGCTCTTTACTTAAACTTTGGGTTTCTGATATAAGAGACTCAGGTGATATTTAAGCTTGTATGATTGACTTTGCTTAACATTATAGTCTCAATGTATATTTATTTTCACATAAATGACTCAAGTTTGTATTTCTTTAGAGCCAAGTATGCTTCACTGGGCGTAAAATGCATTCTCTTTATTCATGCATCTATTTTTGGAAGCATAGGCTACTTCCAAGACTTAACTATTACAAGATGTATTGCTATGAACCTAAGTATGCAAGTATCACTATAGTATGATGTCTAACTGTTTTGGGAAGATGTCTAGATAATAGTTTTTTTAAAACATGTATTTGGGAAAAAAATGATCTGTATTTGGTACAGGGTCTCTCTACACAGCTCAGACTCCTAGTGATCCTCCTGTGTTCCCTCCCCAGCACGGGCATTATAGGCGTGTGCTACCACAGCCGCTCTACGTGGCCGCTCAGCACGCCTGGGGGCGTGGCGGGTGTGGCGTGCGATGCCAGGGATAGAACTCCGGTCCTTGCACTTGCCTAAGCGGGCATTTAGTCTGCTGAGCTATCTTACCAGCCCAAAGAAGGGTAACTGAGTCAAGTAGAATTTCTAGTTTTAGTTTTTTTGAGGAATCTCCATATTTATTTCTATAGTAGTTGTACTGGTTTACATTCCTGCCGACAATGGAGAAGGTTCCTTTTCCCCACAGTCTTGCCAGCATTAGCTATTATTTGACTTCTTGAGGACAGCCATTCTTTTAGGGGTAAGACAGAATCTCAACACTGTTTTTTGTTTTTTGTTTTTTGTTTTTTTTGCTCCAAATGCCTTCAGGGTAGGTTTGCCTGGCTTGAGTTGTGGGAATCGAACCACAGCAACCTGAGCCTGACTGCTTTGTTGAAGCAGCCACTTAAAGAACTGAGCTGGGGCCAGGGAGATGGCTCAGTAGAATAAGTGCTTCCCTGGCAAGCACAAGGGCTAGAGTTCAATCCCCAGTTCTGCCAAAAAAGAAAACTAGGGCCATTCTTTGGGCCTGGGAGATGGCTCAGTAGGATAAGTGCTTGACTGGCAAATGCAAGGATCTGAGTTCAATCCCTGGTTCCGCCCTTAAAATAAAATAAAATAAAATAAAGAACTGAGCTAAGGGGCAGGCCCCCTCAACACTGTTTTAATTTGTATTTCTCTAATGGCCAGAAATTTGAGCCTTTCTCCATGTATTTGTTGGCCATTTGTACTCCTCCTGTCAGTGTCTATTCATTTCACTGCCTAGTTTTTGATTGTGTTTTTAAATTTGGGGGGCATCTAATTTTTATGTATCCTAGATATTAGTCCACTGCCTGAGGAGTAGCTGGAAATTTTTCTCTCTCTGTTGGTTGTTTCTTTTGCTGTACAGTAGCTTTTTTGTTTACTATGATACCATTTGTTGGTTTTAAGTAATATTTCCTGTGCATCCAGAGTTCTGTTCAGAAAGTTCTTACTATGCCTATGACTTCAAGAGTTGTACCTACATTGTCTTCCAGCAGATTAAATATATCTGCTTTAACATTTACTTCTTTTTTTTTTTTTTTTTTTTTTTTTTTTTTTTAATTTATTTATGTGTGTGTGTGTGTGGCCAGCTCAGCCCACCAGGGGGCGGGGCTGGCTGGCATGTGGTGCTGGGGGATTGAACCGCGGTCCTGTGCTTTGCTGAACTTGTTCTAAGTAGGTGTTTTAGACCACTGAGCCATCTCACCAGCCCCACATTTACTTCTCTGATCCATTTTTAGTTTAGTTTAGTACATGATATGGGTGTAGATTCAATCTTCTGCATGTGGATGGCCAGTTTTTCCAGTATCACTTATTAAAGAGTCTGCCTTTCTTCCTATGTATGTTTTTGGCCCCTTTGTCATAGATCTACATCTTCTTTTCTGTTCCATTGATCCTATGTCTGTTTTATTGCCAGAAACATGCTGTTTTTATCACTGTAGTTTTGCACTATAACTTCAAGTATGGATTCTGATGCCTTCCACTTTGGTTTTGTTACTCAGGATTGTTTTTGTTATTCTGGTCATTTCTGGTCCCACATGAGCTTTAGGATTGTTTTCTCTAGTTCTGTGAAATTCTGTGAAGATGTTGTTGGAATATTGATTGAGATTGCATTACTCAGGGTAAATCCTGAGGGGATTTGACTGACTTTATCAGATCCAAAAGCTACAATTCTTGTTACATAGGTCTTGCTTTATCTTGATCTTAACCATCCAGCAGAAAAGTATAAAAACAAAGTACATGAAATAAAGCCATGTTGTTATGTTGAACTGTAGGGGACTCAGGTCAACAATTTCTGACATTGCCAGTCAAGTGGAAGACCCAGTACTATTATGGACTACTGGGCTATTTTGGAATATTTTGCTGAGTTCACACACCTATAATATTTATATGATAGAACTAAACAAAAAAAGGGGATATAGATGAATGACCATTTTGTATCTGTGTACTTAAAATGGTTAGGATAGAAATATAGCTACATTCTCTTAATTCAAGGAATAGAGGGATTTGTTCTAATAGTGTTTGAAAATAGGATATCATGTCTGCATCTTGTACAACAAATAACCACTAGGAAGGCAGTATGCAATGTGTTAATTATTGGAACTGTCCAACCAATTTGATTTAAAACTATCTCATTGCTATTTATTTCTCAATAAAATTATGGAAAAAATAAAAAAGAGACTGCATTAAATGTTTACTTCAATTTTGGAAGTGTGATCATTTTGGCTAGGTTGGTTCTGCCTGTCCAGGATCACGGGATATTGTTCAATTTTCTAATATCCTCTTCAATTTCCTCTTTCAGAGAATTGTAGATGTCATTGTAGAGATCTTCCACCATCTTGGTTTAATTCCTGAGTAATTTTTTTTTTTTTTTTTTTTGGTATATTGTGAATGGTATTTTTCCTAATTTCATTCTTGATGAGTCCATTATTGGTATACAAGAATACCACTGACTTTGTAACCTCCTACATTGCTCAGTTTGGTTATTTATTCCTGGAATATTTTGGTGTTTTTTATCTTCTAGGTAGAAGATGATGTCATTGAAAATAATGATAATTTTACTTCTTCCTTTCCTGTACACATTCCTTTCACTTTTCCTCTTGCCTGATTTTCTTGCTAACATTTTTAGCACTATGTGGGACAAGATTGATGATAGTGGACACCCTTGTCTTGTTCCTGATTTTAGAGAGAAAACTTTCAATTTCCCCTCACGTAATATGATGTTGGCAGTAGGACTGTCAACAGTGGCTTTTATCAGCATGAGATAAAGTCCTTCTATATCAATTTTTGTCAATGCTTTTATTATGAAAGGATGTTGAATTTTGTCAAAAGTTTCCTCTGCACCTATTGAGATGATCATATGATGTCTGTCCTTGCTTCTGTTTATGTGATGTATTACACTAATTGATTTGTATATATTGAACCATCCGTGGATCCCTGGGATAAAGCCTGCTTGGCCATGAAGTGTGGTCATTCTGATGATTCATTACATTCTGTTTGTCAATATCTTCTTGAGGATTTTTGTATCTATACTCCTTAAAGAAGTGGGTTTGTCATTCTCTTTTTTGGTTTGATCCTTGTCTGGATTTGGAATCAGGGTAGAAGTAGCTTCCAGGAATGACTTTGGGAATGTTCCTTCCCTTTTCATTTCATTAAAGATCTTGAGGATTATTGGTGTTAGAATCTCCCTGAAGTTTTTGTAGAATTCAGCAGTGTGTCCGGGATTGGCAGTATCAAGACCACTTAGGAACTTATTGAACTGCAATTCTTGGGAACGTGTTGGGAAAGCAAATTTTGGCCTACTAAAGTAGAAACTCTGGAGGTAGGGCCCTCAAATCTGTTTCAATAGATTGTGCAACTGATTCTGATGCTTGCTTAAGGTCAAGAACCACTGAGGTAAAACACTCACATGGTGCCAGCATCTCCTATTTCATATTTTCCTGGTAATGTTTGTGGAGATACATGTGGAAGAGTTGAAGGATTTGAGGACAGAATGCCCTTGTCAACTTGCCTGAGGAGGGAGAATACCAGACTTTAATTTGATATTCTTTTCTTTTTTTTTTTTTTTTTTTTACCAGGGATCAAACTTATGACGTTGTGCTTGCCAGGCAAGCATTTATTCCACTCAGCTCCTTTCCGTCCCCTTTTTGGTATTTTAGGGAAGGGTCTACAGGGTGTTCAGGGTCTCACTACTAGATCAGACTTGTAGTGATCCGCCTGTTTACAGCCTCCCAAGAGCTGGGATTACAGGCATACATCACCATGCCCAGTCTTAACTGCCCTCTCGGCGAGCCCCCCGGGGGGCGGGGCCAGCATGGCAGGGGGGGGGGATCGAATCCCTGCCTTGCTTGCGGGCACTTTAATCTGCTGAGCTATTTGGCCAGCCCTCTGGCCCTTTGATATTCAAATTTTGAAAGCATAATTGTGCCTTCAGGAGTTATGTTAATCAATGACAAAGACAGAAGCATATTAATAAAATCTGTTCAAAGGATCAGAGAGAAAGAAAATGCAATGTATTTTTTCCCTCTGAGTCCTTTTACAAGGTAACAGTTGAATTTGACTTAAATTTTCTTTCTTTTTTTTTTCTTTAGCAGAACCCGGGATTGAACTCAGGCCCTTGAGTTTGCCAGGGAAGCGTTTATTCCACTGAGCCATCTCCCCAGCCCCCTGACTTAAATTTTCAAGCAACGTATTAATTCTCTCCTTTCAGGGCACTTGGGGCCTTACTTCAGTAAGATGCATGACTATTCAAAGCCATTACTACCTTGAGTTTTCTGGGAAACAATTGAGATTACAAAGGCACATCTGACATATTCACAACATGATTCAAAGTTTTACCTTCATATTTGACCTTAGTATGACATTTAATTATAAAATTCAATGACAATTTGAACAACACTAGACCATACAGGCAGTGCTTTGTGCTCTGTGTGTTGACCTCAGCAGCAAACAACTCTCGTTTTCTTGCGTGGTCTCCTCTTAGCTTCATGGACACAACCTAGTTCTGTTCTCCTGTTCTCGGTCTATCTATCCAGTTTCTACTTCTCCCAGCCCTACTTTGCTAAAAGTTTTGTGTCAGGAATGATTATTCAATGTTACTACTTATTCTACCAATGGGGAAATAACCCTGACCTTTTCTTTACTATTTTCGGGGGGTCACATTATCTAGATTTCTTTTCTTAAAAAATTTTTTTTAAACATTTATTTATTATTTTTGTGTGTGTGTGTGTATGTATGTGGGTGTGGCCAGCTCAGCCCACCAGGGGGCGGGGCAGGCTGGCATGTGGTGCTGGGGGGTTGAACTGCGGTCCCTGTGCTTTGCTAAGCTTGTTCTAAGTAGGTGCTTTAGACCACTGAGCCATCTCACCAAACCACATTATCTAGATTTCTTGATGCTAAACCTAAGAGGTTCTGGCCCCAGTACAAATTGCTGAATTACTATGGTGGTCATCTAACAGAGCAGAAGCCCAGAAACAGCAGCTTATCTTCCTAATGACCCCTTCCTCCTCCTTTCCCATGCCAGTCCTGGATACCTTTCTCGCACACACAGGGCAGACCCCAATCAGCTACTTACATGTAACTAAAGCTGCCCCTCAAGCTCCACCTGTAGCAAAAGTCCCTAAAATTCTCAGCGTTCTTTGTCTCAGGCCAGAGGGTCCCCCATCTCCCTGCTGTCCTCTCTGTGTCTTCAGAGTCAGTAAAGGCCCCATTTATCTGTCTTGTCTCTGTACTGCACCATGGAAAAACCTAACAAAACCAACCAAGAATTCCTAAAATAACTTCAATTTGGATTTAGTATTAAAAAAAAAAACAAACAAAACTTTTAAAGAATAGTTTCAAGCCCACAGCAAATCTAGCAGATGATACTAAGAATCCCCATAAACTCACAGCTTTCCCCTTACTGCCATCATCCTACATCAACATGGTAACTTTGTTCCAATCAATAACTTGACACTAACATATCATGATACCCAAAATCCATATGGCAGCAGTCTTTTGGCATGAATTCTGTGGGTTAGAAGTACATGAGCAAGGGCCGGCCAAATAGCTCAGCAGATTAAAGCATCTCCAAGCAGACACAGAGGCTGGGGGTTCAATCCTCGGACCTACTATGCCAGCCCTACTCCCGGGGCGCACTGAGATGACAATTTTTTTAAAAAAAAATTTATTTATGTCTGTGTGTGTGGCCAGCTCAGCCCACCAGGGGGCGGGGCTGGCTGGCATGTGGTGCTGGGGGATTGAACCGTGGTCCCTGTGCTTTGCTTAGCTTGTTCTAGGTAGGTGCTTCAGACCACTGAGCCATCTCACCAGCCCTGAGATGACAATTGAGTCTGGGTGTGGTGGTGCGTGCCTGTAATCCGAGCTCTTGGGAGGCTGTAAATAGTCAAATCGCTATGAGTCTGATCTAGTAGTGAGACCCTGAACACCCTGTAGACCCTTCCCTAAAATACAGAAAAAAAAGAAGCACATGACCAGTACAGCATCATACAAAGTAATTTCACTGCCCTAAAAATCTTCTGTGCTTTGCCTAGTCACACTGTTCCCTCTAACCTCTGACCACCACCGATTCCTTTTGATACAGGGAGAAAAACTGGTCTCGGGTGGGTGACCTCCAAATGATATAGGGAACCTCCAAATGACATAGAGAAAAAACGATCTCTGGACCTGACCTGCACGAGTTCGTGTTCTCTAAAACTGAAGAATGAATTTTAGGAACAAACGGAGGTTATGAGCAGAATATATTTATTGAGAGAAAGAAAGCTCCTGTCCAAGAGAGGGACAGGAGGGGGGCCCGAGTGGGTAGTTCCCTGGAAAGCTGTCTCATCCAGGGACTTTTATAGTGTAAAACCATGTGAGGCTAAGGTAGAGAGAATGGGAACTCGCTTAGGTAGGTAGGAGGTGGGAAAAAACTATGGTCAACCAATGGGATTACATATGGGACAGGGTCTTTTCCTGTTGGGGGTTGGAATGCGGGACAGGGTCTCTTTCTGTTGGGGGTTGGGCTTTTTTTTTTTAAATTTTATTTATTTATGAGAGAGAGAGAGAGAGAGAGAGAGAGAGAGAGAGAGTGTGGTGTGTGTGTGGCCAGCTCAGCCCACCAGGGGGCGGGGCTGGCTGGCATGTGGTGCTGGGGGATCGAACCGCGGTCCCTGATGCTTTGCTAAGCTTGTTCTAAGTGGGTGCTTTAGACCACTGAGCCATCTCTCCAGCCCCTCACTTGGGTCTTTCCAGGTGATTGATACCTATTTAGAATATCAATCCCAGGTGCTACTCGTTTAGCATTTGTTTGGCCTTTAGGTCTGGTTCACAGCAGGGGTATCTGCCCCTCCCACAGTTGTAAGGCATCTCATCTTGTGTTCTGTCTCCTTTGAGGGCCTGGCCCTGTCTGACTGCCTATAATATTTTTATCTAACTCAGCTGCCTACAATACTTTTACTATTGCCATGTGGAGGACCACCTGAGCAGCTCTCCTTGAAAGAAGAGCGACTGTCTCCATTTTGCCTGAGCCTGACCCTATTTCCTCGTATTGTTCTGTACAGAGCTGGCTAGGACTTCTGTTTATCCTCCAATTGGCCTTAAGCAATGTGTATTGGTCTAGCTGAGGTGCTGGTGATAGTCTTTGAAGGTGGCGTGCGTGTTTCCCTGGTAACCTATACCTGCTGCTCTTTAATGTGAGCCAGGTTGAGACAGGACGGTAGAGCTAATGCTCCGCGTTGCCAGCTGGGATGGAGCCTTGAGACAGAGGCCATGACTTCCTGGGGCTTGAAAGGCTGCACCAGAGCTGAAGCACCAGATTTACCAAAACATTAGATACTCTATAATGCAGATTACTCTCTCTGCATGTCCTCTCTGCATATCGCAGAGGTAAATTGAGGCCACCCACCTAGCTCAGCTCACAATGATCACCTACTTCCCACAATTCTCAGTCAATCCTCCTCAAGCCACTCCCCTACTGAATAAAAACCGAGTGAGGCCCTGGGTCGCTCTCTTGGTTCTAGAAAGCTGTCTTCATGGCTGGACTTAGAGTCTCTGACTCCCCGAGGATTGAAAATATAATTTAGTGTCTTTATGTTCGCCGTGGGTTGCATTGTAAGTGGTAGATTGGAATCAACTTGATGGGATTCCAATAACGTAACTTTGGGATTACAAATATTGGCTTCTTGGACCGAGACAAGGACCTGGAATTGTCTCCTACATTTCCACATTTTGCCTTTTCCAGAATGTGAGGTGCTTCAGATTGGCTTCTTTCATTCAGTAATTTACATCTGAGACCGCCGCTACCATTGCATGCTTTGGTAGCTCATTTCTTTTGATTGCCAAACAATATTCTATTGTCTGGATATACTACATTACTTTCTCAGTCCTGTACTGTAGGACGTCTGGGTGGCGTTCAAGTTTGGGCAGTTTTGTTTGTATTTTATGGCCCTGAAGAGATCTACCTTGGTGCATTTTCCACGTGAGCTTGAGAAGGATATTGCGGTTGTAGGAGCCAGAGGCGTCCATTATGTCTAGTTGATGGATGGTGTTACTGATTTCAGCTATGTCTATGCTGAGCTTACTCTTGCTGATTCTTTCCTTTTCTGATACAGAGTTGTTAAAGTCTCCAACTGTAATAGTGGATTATTCTATATCTCCTTGTAGTGCTATCAGTTTTTGACTCATATTTTGAATTTTGTGGTTAGGGGCACACAGGTTAGTTATAGTCATGTTTTCTTGGAGAAATGACTCTATATCACTAGGTGGTATCTTTCTTGATAACTTGATCCAAAGTCTGTTCTTGTCTGGAATTAATAGATCCACCCCTGATTTCTTTTGATAACACAAGATATCTTTTCTCCATCAATTTACTTTTAAATTGTCTGTATATTTAAAATGGGTTTCTTTGAGACAACATATGAGTGAGACTTTTTAAAATTTTGGGTATTGGGTATTGAATCTTTACACTGAACTACTTCCCAAGCTCATTTTACTTTCAATGTTGATATGGTCTTGCTAAGTCCCTAAATTGCCCAAGCTATGTTTGAACTTGAGATATTCCTGCTTCAGCCTCCCAGAGGGCTGGGACTATAGGCGTGTACCACCTCATCTGGCTTGAATCTTTGTGCTTAAAAACAGATTCTAACAATGTACTGTTTCCTTGGTGCATTTAGATCAGTGACATTTAAGATGATTCTGGATATAGTCCCATTACTATGTATCATATTCATTACCTTTTTACATTTTGAGATCAAATCCCACTATGTATGTAGTTTAGGCTGGTTTTGAACTTACTAGGTAGCCCAGATTGGACTTGAACTTGAAGCAGTCCTCCTGCCTTGGCCTCTTATGTGCTGGAATTATAAGCATGTGTGACCATGCCTGGCTCCATCACTATTTTTAAGGTTTTTTTTGTTCATTGTTGTCATGGTTAACAAGGGAATAGATTTAATGCAGGACACATAATTTATATGTGTCTCTAATATGTATACTATAATATATATACTATATATAGTAATTTATAGTATTATTTTATAGGAATTTATAAAATAATGTATCAGGAAATCTGCCCTCACACTAAAGACCCAAAGAATCCAGCTGAGGGCGAGGATCCCATGGCAATGTCCTCCGTGATTTCAACTGGAAGCCCAGAGTCCACAATAATATCTCATGCAAGTCTGTATCAAGGATCTGCACTGGGAAGGCCCAAAGGGCCTGACTGAGTTCAGCTGGGAGTTACAAGTGACCATTAATTACTCCACCACACTGCCCTTGTTCTTTGTTCCTCTCTTTGTTTTCTGCTCTCTTTTTCTGCTTTTGTGGTTTGGGACATTTTATACCATTTGACTTCTGTTACTTAGCATATCAATGACACATCTTTTATTTCTCCTCACTTTTTAAAATGTTTGTCCTAGAGTTTGTAATATACATTTACGATTAATCCAAGTCCACTTTCAAATAACACTGTACCCCTTCATGGCTAGTGTATTGTACAATAACAATATAATGAGGGGGGCCAGGGAGATAGCTCAGTAGAATAAGGGCTTGCCTGGCAAGCGCAAGGGCCTGAGGTCAAGCCCTGGTTCCACCAAAAAAAAAAAGGACATTTATCATTTACCAAAAGCTGGCAATAACGATGCCATGTAATGAGCCTTAAAGACACGACATCAAAGTCATTAAGGTCCCTGAAAATGGTTACATCTTAAAAAAAAAAAGATATAATTTATAACAATATATTTTATAATAATATAATTCCTCCCACTCATCTCCTATATTACTGTTTTTGTTCCCTTATTACCCATAGAAATGATGTATACATATGTAACTGACTATATTGCTGTTATTTTGAACAAACTTGTCAGATCAATTAAGAAGTAAAACATAAAATTTTCATTCAACTTTCAGATATTTTTTAATGTTCATTTCCTTATGTTGACCCAAGGTTATTGCCTGTAAAATTCTTTTGCTCTATAGAACTTATTTGACTATGTCTTACAAGGCAGGTGTACTGGCAACAAATACCTTGAATTTTGTTGTCTAGAAAGTCTGTATTTTTTCTTCCCTTTTGTATTATAATTTTTTCATGTGCAGAATTTTAAGTTGCTTTTTTCTCTCAACTCTAGTTTACCTCTTTTTGCTTGCAGTATTTCAGAAAAGTTAATTTTTATCTTTGTTCTTCTATAGGTTAGCCACCTCTAACTTCTTTCAGCATCTTTTCTTTTATCCTTGATTTTCCATAGCTTGAACACGACATGCCCAGGCATAGTTTTCTGTTTTGGCATAATTGTTCTTTGGTGTTCTCTGAGCTTGCTAGGCCTATGACTTGGTATCTGACATCAGGAGGAAATTCACTGCCATCTTTTCAAATGTTTCTTTCAAATACTTTCCTTTTTTTTCTTTCCTTCTGTATTTCCATTACACGTGTTACACTTTTGTTGTTGTTGCTATTTTTTTTTAAATTAATTTTTTAAAATTATTTCTTTGTGTGTGTGTGTAGCCAGCTCAGCCCACCAGGGGGCGGGGCTGGCTGGCATGTGGTGCTGGGGGATTGAACCGCGGTCCCTGTACTTTGCTAAGCTTGTTCTAAGTAGGTGCTTTAGACCACTGAGCCATCTCACCAGCCCCTGTTGTTGCTATCTTGAGGCAGTTTCACTGCACAGTTCAGGCTGACCTTGAATTCACTATGAGGGCCAGGCTGGTGTCAAATTCACGGCAATCCTGCCTCAATCTCCTGAGTGCTGGGATTACAGGAGTGTGCCAGCAGGATTGTCTTTGTTACACTTCTGTAGTGTGCAAGGGTTTTGGATATCTCCCCCCCCCATCTCTCCAGTGTCTCTTTCAGTTTTTCAAGTTTCTATTGAGATATCCTGAATCTCAGAAATTCTTTCCTGTTATGTTCAGTCTACTAGTATGCTCATCAAAAATATTCTGCACTTCTGTTAGTGGTTTTTTAAAAAACTTAATTAAGTTTATTGGTACATACTGGTCACATTCGTCACAGGAAATTTGTACCTGTACATGATGTTCCTTGATTCGTTTCTTTTCTGATAGGTTCTGGTTCTAGTATCAATTGCTAAAATCATCATGGTGGTCATCTAATATGGCTGAAGCCCTTAAAACAAAGCCCATCTTCCCCAAGACCACCTCCCCTCTTCCTCTCCAACTCAGCCCAGGACATAATTTATTTTCACCCTCCCTGCTGCCTCAGGGAAGACCCCCAATCAGTTTCTCAGGTATATCTACACATCCCCTTCAAATCCCACCTCTGGGGCCTGCCCATTAGCTCAGTTGCTTAAGTGCCTTTTAAGTAAAGGCAGTCAGGCTCAGTATACTGTGGTTCGATCTGCAGATCCTCAGGCCTTACCAGACCTGCCCTTAAGGCAGCCTGAGCCAGCCCACCAACAAAAAAATCCCTCAAATCCCTCCCCTGGTAAAAGGCCATTAAAGCCTCAGCCTCCCTCTGTCTAGTGAGAGAGAAAATTCCTCATCCTTCTCCACATTCTCTCCCATGTCCTCAAAGAAAATAAAGCCCCTTTCCCTTTGCCTGTTTCTCTGCTGCACCTATCACCTGAAAACACCTATCGTTTTCCCCTTCACTTACCCTCCCTTAACCTCTCTTCTTATTGTCCTTTACAAAAGCTTTGTTCTATTTTTTCCTTCTTGTTTTTTCTTTTCCTTTCCCCCTCCCTAGTTCCCTTTCTCATCTGAACATTTTCTTTTTATCATTTTTAAATTGTTATTTTAAAAAGTAGTATGTTCATGCTAAAAAGCTTGGAGGGGATGCAGTTGAATAGGAGGAATAACTTCCAATGTTCTACAGAACAATAAGATTATTGGGCCGGAGAGATGGCTCAGTGGAATAAGTGCTTCCTTGGCAAGCACAAGGGTTTGAGTTCAATCCCTGGTTCCGCAAAAAAAAAAAAAAAAAAAGAACAATAAGATTATTGTTAATCACAATTTTAAAAAAATTTGGTACCACGAATTGAACTCAGGACCTCAAGCTTGCTGCGTAGGCGCTGGGCTGCTGAGCTATATCCCTAGCCCTAACAGCAATAAATTACATATTTCAAAATAGTTTGAGAGAGGATTTTATGTTCCCAAAATAAAGCCAGGGTAAATGTTTGAGGTGATACACACAGCAACCATTCTGATCCAGTCATTACACCACATTCTACATATACTAAAAATGTCACATTGTGCAATTATTGTGTATCAATTAGAAATAAAAATGTATTTTAAAAACAGGCAAATATACTAACAAAAAATATTTTTGTTCCTAAATTCAGAGAAGTTTTGATACACCGTGTATTCAGATATTCACAATGACGGAGATCGCAGGCTCCACACTCAAGGGCCCATCTACACAGTTGTTCTGGGTGGTCCAACTGCGCTCAGAACTGAGCCCATTCTTGCATTCTCTTTTGGCCTTACAGACCACTGACACTTGCTCTTCCTCCTCACTCGCCACACTGAGGGGAATGCGAACACCTACCCAATGTGTCAGGCCAGAATTCAAAGTTCAGAATCCTTTGTTTGACCTGCAATGCTGCCCATCTCCTCAAGGAAGCCTCTTCAGAGTCTTCCAGCAGCCAGCTCCTCTTCACGGCTGTGCTATTGTAGCAGCAGATGACATGAGTGAAGATAAACTTCCATAAAACAGTCCAGGTGTGTTAATGGTTTGTGTCTAGTTGTCCCTCGAAAGCCTCATGCAGTCTTGGGGCGGGGACATCTAGAGTTTGTGATTAGCTCATGATTCACTGGGATTATAGGTGATCCAAGGCTGGAATTACAGATCTTAGTGATAGGTTCTGGCCCTAGTATGAATTGCTGAATTATTATGATGGTCATCCAAGATGGCTGAAGCCCTTAAAATAACAGTTTATTTTCCCAGAGATCACCTTCTCTCCTTCTCCAACTCAGCCCAGGGTGCAGTTTCCTTTCACCTTTCCCGCCACCTCAGGGAAGGCCCCAGTCAGCTCCTCAGGTCTATCTAAACATCCCCCTCAAGCCCTACCCCTGGCCAAAGGCCATAAAAGCCTCAGCCTCACTTCGTTCCATCCAGAGAATTCCTTATCTCCCCAAATTCTCTCTGTGTCCTCCAAGATAATGAAGCCCTTTTCCCTTTATAATAAAGCCCCTTTCCCTTTTTCCTTCTGCCTGTTTCTCTGCTGCGACACCGTCAAAACCTATCACTTAGTCCTGCTGGGATTATGGGTGCACGTACTTCCCCCAACCTGGGCAGAGAGCCTGAACATAACATAAGAGACAGACAGACAGACTCCCTGTTGCCATTGTTGTTCCGCTGCCACGAACTGGATGCTCTCTGCCCTGTGCCACTCTGGCTGGAAGCCGGCCAAGTATGGACTGAAACCTCCACTAACTGTGAGCTAAAGAAACCTTTTCTTCCTTCATCATCCGTGTTGGGTATTGGTCCCAGCAATGAGAGAAGAGTAACTGAGACAAAGCGCTAAGAACAAAGAAGCTTTTATTGCGAACACGGACAGACTGATGCCCTCACTTTGGGTCAGAACTCCCAAAATTGTTGGTACCCACCTGAACTTTGCTTTCAGGTTATATACTTTTTAAGGTTTCCGTAGCAACCACATTACCTCCTTTTCAAGAATTTTATAGGAATGTCACACAATTGCCACAAAGTTTACATTTTCCAGACATTGTTGACCATCTCTCTGTCCTGGGGTATTTTAGTGTAGTTTAGTTTAACTTAATTTTAGTTTAGCTTTAACCTAGTCCCCAAGTTGTTTTTAACTATTTGTTCCTATTTTATAACACTGGTTTTCTTTAAGTGGGCTTATGGCCAGCTACATAGGAGGGGGGTGAGGAAGTGAGTTTATCTATAACTTAAGTGAACATAAGTGACTCTCATTTAAAATGGAGTCTCTTTTGCCCCATCACTAACACATTTGAAGTGAATGTCTTTTATTTCTCTGTGCCTCCTTACTCCCACTTGCTCTGTGGGGAACAGGCTATTGCTATACCCAATAGCACTGAAATCTGCTCGGTCTAGAGGATGCTGGCTTGGAAACATCAGCTTAAATTAGTTATGATTCTGGGAAGAACTTCTTTAAAGATGAACCCTACCAAAAAAATCCTATAGCATCAAAGGATCAACATGTCTGTCTCCTGCTTGATGGCCAGCTACACCTTGTGTGTGAGCCACAGCACAGCTTCCGGGTCCTCCACAGTTCCAGTTCTTCCTCCATCTTCCTGCAGTTCATCCCCTAGCTTGCTCCTCCCTCAGCTCCCCCACTTCCCTCCCGCTGCCATCCAGACCCTCCAGTTGCAACACTGACTAGCCCGGGCTCTGTCAGTCAGCCCAGCACTTTGGGAAAGCTGGGCACTGAATATTTTTTTTTCCTATTTCACAAGATCTATTGTGCATTTTGGTCCCTACTTACACTTTCGGTTTCTCACAAAAGAGACATAATGTGATATTTATACATTTGAGTTTTTTGTTTTTTTGTTTTCTGAGACAGGGTCTAGCTCTGTAGTTCAGGCTGGTTTTGAACTTACAGTGATCCTTTTGTCTCAGCCTCCCAAGTGCTGGGATTACAGGTGTGCACCACCACATCCAGCTGTTATGCTGTTTTTGATCACTAGTATTTTTTATTTCCTAGAACTTCAACCTACATCTGCTTGTTCAAAATTCCTGACTGGATAATTCTAATATTTCTGACATATATGAATCTAGCTCTGATCCTAGTTCTGTCTATCCAAAATTGTGTTTTTTCCTTGTGGTATATCATTGTTACAGTTTGTGCCTAGTTGTTCCCTCAAAGTCCCATGCAGTCAGGGGGCAGGGACTTCTAGAGTTTGTGATTAATTCATGATCCACTAGGATTATGGGTGTGAGTGCTGCTGGGATTATGGGTGTGAGTGCTACATCCAGCCTGGGCAGATAGCTTGAATGGAACTTAGGGGAGACAGCCTTGCTCTCTGTTGCTATTGTTGCTGCTACTCCCTTTGATCTCTGCTCTTTGCTGCCACCATGAAAGGTTGCTCTCTGCCATGCGCCACTCTGCCTTGGAGCCAGCTGAGTATGGACAGAAACCTGCCATATCTGTGAGCCAAATAAACCTCCCTTCCTGCATTTTGGGTATCGGGTATTTGTCCCAGCAATGAGGTAAGAGTAACTGAGACAAATATGTACATTTTTGTGGAGAGCTACACTTGATGTGCTGGGTGAAAAGAACTGCTGTAAATAGATCTTTAATAACGGGGAGGTATGGTAAAGGGGAAGGAAAATCGGTTCCTACTGAAGACTTGGCCTCAGCCCTTCGTGGGTCCAACCCTCTAGCAGTCTGTGAGCCTCACTGATCTGAGCATCTATATCACAACAGAAATACTCCCCTCTCACCAAAACAAAAACTTTAGTGTAGCCCTGGGAATGGAATTCTTGGATAATACTAGAACTAAACAAGAAAGATGGGAGAGAAAGAGGGAAGCAGGAAGGGAGAGAGGCAGATAAACATAACTTCTGTTTCTCAGCAGAGTCCTCTCAAATCCTGTCATACGCAAAGCACTTTCTTTCCTAATTTCACACACCCACACAGTTTGTCACAGCTATAGAGAAACACTCACAAGGTCACAAGCATAGATTTGCTCATACAACGGGACATTTCACACAAGCCCTGGCCATGTCAGCTGGGGTGGGAGGGAGCAGGGCAGTGAGTGGATGGGAAAAATAAAGATTAGAGAAAAAGCTCGGAGGCCCCTCTCCATACTGGAAACTTGTGCAAACTCACTACATTCCATCTGTCATGTGTTATCACGCAAAGCCAACATCACAGCTCACACAGCCCATCTGACACATCCTTGGTCAGTCATATGCCTAAGATTCACTCACATCCCTACACTGAATATGCCACTCACCTTCAGGGAAACACTTTAGTGCTGGACCATCTCTGTTTCATGAAGTCAGGGAGACACAGTGAGCCTATTGCACCCACCCCTCTCTCAAACTGGCCATACTCCATCCCACCATCACCTTCTCAAACCACTCCTGTTCACTTCCAGGGCTCCCCAGTTCCCACCCCCAATGCTGGCTTTGTGGTATGTGCCTCTTCACTGCTCTTGATCTATGTTGGGTGGGTGGAGGGGAGAAGGACAGTGAGAGGATGAGAAAAATAAAGATTAGAGATAAAAGCTGAGATCAGGTGGCACTCCCTCTCCGGATTGGAGGAAAGGAAACTGCTCAACCATGGCAGCGGCATTTATACATTTGACAAAGGTAGTGTCACATGACACAGGCTTGCCTATCAACTAATGGCTGGGATTGCCTGGGCCTTGCAGCTTGATTGTCACAGGTGGTCTTTGTTCTGGGACTGGCCTTGGCTCGCCCCTCACACTTGTAGTCACTTTCCAGCTTCAAGGACTCCCTATACATCTTGATTCTAACTGTGTATCATTATGCACACATTCAGAGTATGGAAAAATTTGAAAAATCCTTAAAAGTGTTAACCTTGGTCACTTGTATAGAGAGGGAATGCATAGGGGGACACTTTCATTTCTAAGATAATTTAGTATTTGTGGTTTAAATATTTAAAATTGCAACAATGTTACAAAACTATATTTTTATTCTTCATTTTAAAAATTTTTTTCCTGCTTTATACTCTCTTGGACATTCTTTCTTAGAATATGAAGCCACTTGGGCTGGGGAGACAGCTCAGTGGAATATGTGCTTGCTTGGGAAGTGAAAGGTCCTGAGTTCGATCCCTGGTACCGTTAAAAAAAAAAAAAAAAAGAAAGAAAAAGAAAAATGAAGCCACTTTAACTGAAAAGACCTCACTCATTACAGTTTTATACCTCACTGAAAAATATTAGAAAAAGGAACTATTTGATTAAACAGTAAAATAAAAATTGTCATATCAGAAAATATGAGACACATTTGATCAATTTAAAATGACAACATAGTATTTTTCTAAGCAGTCTTCTTTCATTTTGTAGTTAGAATGACATATTTATTATATAAAATAAGAAAATAAAGTGAATACATGAACAGGAAAGATACACAGTATTCCATCACTGGAACCAGCCAGCAACCAACACTGTCAACATTTTATATATCAGGCTTTCTCCCACCACTGAAACACTTTGTATTCTAATACTTTTAAAAAGCAGCATTATTGGATGTAAAGCTTTACCAGTTACATCTTAATTATTAAGATGTAATAATTATATATTAGATAATATCTAATACTATCTTTATGTTGAACAGGTAGCTTATTGGTATTTTTCTTCATATCCAATCCCAGAGGCTGGGAAGATGAAGCCTAAATGGAATAAAGAAGTGAAAACGCTGGGTGTGGCACTGCATACCTGCAGGTCTCCACACTCTCTCTCTTTTAATGAATGTATTTAGTACAGGGTCTACAGGGCCTCGCTATACAGATCAGTCTCCTAGTGATTCTCCTGTTTCCAGTCTCCCAAGCGCTGGGATTACAGGCCTGTGCCACCACGCCCAGTCTCAATCGCCGACCTGGGGGAAGGGGCGGCACGGCAAGCTGGGGTTAGAACCCCGGTCCCTGCATCTGCCTAAGCAGGTGCTTCAATCCTCTGAGCTATCTGGACGGCCCCACATTCTCTCTCTCTCTGTGTCTCTCTCTGTCTCTGTCTCTCTGTCTGTCTCTGTCTGTCTGTCTGTCTCTCTCTCTCTCTCTTTCTCTCTCTCTCTCTCTCACTGGTGATTGAACTCCGGACCTTTTACGCTTATTCTACTCAGCTATCTCCCCAGCCATTCTCTTTCACTACCACTTATTGTTGTTTTCTATCAGGGGCATATAGTCTCTACCACTGATGGTCTCACACCTAAAGAAGCAACGATTCAGGATGGAAAGACTCAGAAATCATCCTATCGCCATAACTGCACACAGAGAATCAGGTTACCAAACCAAAGGGAAGTCACATCCATCTGTTCAGTTGCCAGACAGTGCTCCCGGCGCTCCACCAGGTACTCTAAGTCTCCATCAGGATCTTTCCTACTGACTCGCTCAGGCAGTCCGAGTTCCAACTTCCCAGGATGCTCCAGATGTAACTACATTTCCCAGAAGCCTCTGGATATGAACTACGTTTCCCAGAAGTCTCTGGAGCACAGCGCTTTTCGGCAAGGGCCCAGCTTGCAGGCGGAGAGCTTTTTCTAGGATCCGGTTCCCAGCTCTGGACTGTTTCACTGTCCTCAAATTCTTGGATTTGAGCGGTGAGTTGGTCGCGTCGGAGGAATTCATCAACGCCAGGTGAGGACAGAAGGGTTCAGAGGTCCCTAACCGAGCCAGATTAGAGCAGTCAGTGAGGATGGTGGGGGCTGTGGGAGGCGCTGATGGTAAAAAAGGCTGGCATTGTGTATGCTGTGTCCAGAGTATCAAGCGTCCCCGTGCGCGAACAGCTGAGCGGCACGGTGTGTGACGGCGTGACAAGGCTGAGGGGTGTCTTCGTGATGGTGGGTGCGGCTGGGAATGTGTGACCGGGAAGGGGGCGTGGTCTTATTCGTAGATGTGGTTTACTTTAGCTGTGTGCTTAGCCGTGTGCTTAAGGCTACCTCGAGGCTGTCTTGGGCCTGCCACGGGTATATGACCCCATGAAAGAATTGTCTGTTAAGCTCTAGGACAGTAGTGGTGCGCTCAGGCAGGCCTGCAGCAGCAGGCTATTTGTATTGTTGAAAATTTAAAGGTTTGGCACACTACCTTAGGATGTACGTTTCAAGCCAGGATGAGAACTTTAGATCTGAAGGTGCCGTCATGACGAGCCCCTAGGAAGACAGGAGGAGGAAGATCGAGAGATAGGATTTCTAGAAAAGGTGACTCTAGGAGCCCCTTAAGAGCCAGATGTTTCAGGGTCGCTGCAACCAGATTGCTGTTCCCGAGAATTGCTGTCCACTCAGAGACAGACTCCAGCTGCCATTTTAATTGTGTGGATGAAGGTAGATGTGGCCTTAGGTGTTTCTGCTTTTGCTTTGTTTTATTTCTTTTACAACTAAGTCTGTTTGTACTTAGAGAAATGCTGGCATCTCCTGATTTCCCCTAGGGCTGCCAGGTTTCCCCCAGGAGGAAAAAATTTATTCCTATTTGGAAATCAAGGATCTGCTGAAATTACATTTCTCTTTTATTGATAGTTACTTTTTCTTTAGGCCATGAGAGCCTCTACTTTCCTCGGGTTGAGATATCTTGGCTCTTCAGTTTGTTATGGGTTTTATTTCAGGTGAATGACCCACCGTACAGGGCATCTTTCTCCTCCATGGAGATCTATTTTTCTTCTCCCTATTACTATTACCAGTTCATATGACAAATTGTTCACATCCTCTACCACATTATGTTATAAAAATACGCCTTCTGGAGATTAACGTTGGAACTTTTTTATTATTTTTAATGTATCTGTTTGTTGCAGGGTCTCACTACGCAGCTCAGACTTGTGGTGATCCTCCTCCTTTCAGCCTCCCCAGCACTGGGATTACAGGCATGTGTGCCACTACAGCCAGACTCTGTGTTTGGCTCAGCGCACCCTGGGGGAAGGGCTGGCGCGGCATGCAGTACCGGGATTGAACTACAGTCCTTGCTCTTGCCTAAGCTTGCCTAAGCAAGCGCGTTAGTCCGCTGAGCTATCTTGCTGGCCCTAGAGCTTTATTTTAGACCATGATCACTTGAGATGAATATTTAAGTGGTGTTGTGTGCAACTTTAAAAGCAAATCTTTCCCCCAGTCATGACTTTTAAGCAAGGCAAAGTAGAAGTTTTAAAGGAAGGCAAGGCTTCAGTCACTGAATGATAGTATTGTCTGCGTTGTGAGGCTTTAGGGGCAGAAATGTGAGGAGCTTCTCTGTGCAGAGATTGTTGGTTTCCCCACTAAGGGCAGGAGCTTTGAGATAACCTGTGGGTAGAAACCTGTAACATTGCCAAGCATGAGTTGTTTCAGATCTGGCTTTGTGTGGCTTGTGAGAGGCAGCGCTGTGTTGTGGTCTGAGGAAGGGTCTGACTCCAGTATATCTGTTCTTAAATCCTGGCCCTGCCTTTTGTGAGCTGTGTGAGTTTCTCAGCAGGGGACTTCTACCAACAAAAGCTTCCCGTGGACTAAGGACGGCCAGGAATTAGTGCGCTCATTCAAAGGACATGGCTGTTTCTGAAGGAGTGCATGTTCCGCCTGTTAACACCAGATATCCTCATCAACTTTTGCTTTTCGCTATTGTTTTTTTTTTGAGTTAAAGTCTTAGTATCTAGCCCAAGCTGGACCTGAACTCACTATATAGCCCAGACCAGCCTCAAACTTGCAGCAGTCTTCCTGCCTCAGCCTCTCTAATGCTGGGATTACAGATGTGAGCCACCATGCTTGACATTCAGCAGTTTTTATAGATTAGGATCAACTATGAAGGTGAACATAATGGGTACTTGCAAGTTTAACGTGGTACGCCTGAGACTGTCCCATTAGGTGGCTTGGACCACCCCAGTGCAACTGTCCCATACAACCTGATAAGACAGTCACATGTGTACCTGTGTACACTGCCAACAGTGAGACATTACTTACAGCCCCATTGTAAATGTGTTTTTAAAAAAGTGATCAGATGCTCAACTGGTCCAGGTCAGGAAATCTTAACCTGAGCTCAATCTTATTCCATTGATGAGCTTCTGGGTGGCCATAAACCCTCAAAAACTGAAACTGTTTTGAGGAAAGAAAGATTTATAAATGTGCTTCTTTTATTCTAGCACCTTGGGAGGCTGAAAACAGGAGAATCACTACGAGTCTGATCTACATAGTAAGACTCGGTAAACCCTGTCTTAAATACAGGAAAATAAAATAAAATAAAAGTGCTTGTTTTGAGTGGGAAAAATGTCTATAACTTATGATTGTCAAATGCACTTGAACCAGATCTAGCTATGTGATGGCCAGGATTGGATATACTGTCCATGGGATGCCAAATTATAGGAATTACAAAGCCTTTATTAGCTGGCAACCAGTGTGTTTCCCCTTTCCAACTTGGAAAGCACAAAGGCCGGGTTCTTCGTTCCCCACCTGCTTTTGTAGTTTCTTTGTTGCTGTATGTGGTGCCCCCTATATCCTACGGGTGCGGGGTCATGGCAGAAATGTGATATCCCTGTATCCTATAGGTGCAAAGTCTCAGGCAGGGAGATTTATGGCTAAGCATGGGCAAATAGTCTGGATCTTACTGCCCTAAATGGGTCCTGCCCCATCTCCTATATGTTTGTGAAGTTCTCACAGGGCAGGGGTAGGCGTGAGGAATGGGGTAATTTAGGCAAGGCTTTTTCCATGTAAATACTTCAGGCAGGGGTCAAACTAAGTTGAATTCTGCCTCAGTCTCTTCTACTTCTAAAAGTGAACAGGGTATTATGCTGGACCCCATCCCTTACGGCTGCACTGGTCTAGCACAAGACTGTAATATAAAAATATCCAGAAATATGGAAACATTAAGTAAATTTCAGTGTATCTTATGATGGGATAATCTATACCTAGGGGAATTATTTTTATAAATAATAAAATGAAGGAAAATTGAAATGATGTCATATTAAGTAATCATTATAGTTAAGGAGTTTTTTTGTTTTTTCAGTACCAGGGATCGAACATTGGATCTTGTGCTTGCCAGGCAGGCACTTAAGTCACTGAGTTATATCCCCAGCCCCTAGTTAAGGACTTTTAAGTGGGCAAGAATATGTTATATATGTTATGCAGGGTTTTCAAACATTTTTTAAAAATTTATTTATTGTGTGTGTGTGTGTGGCCAGCTCAGCCCACCAGGGGGCGGGGCTGGCTGGCATGTGGTGCTGGGGGATTGAACCGTGGTCCCTGTACTTTGCTA
>NW_004524773.1:2783059-2794390 GCF_000260255.1 Octodon degus | reverse complement strand
TCAGCCCACCAGGGGGCGGGGCTGGCTGGCATGTGGTGCTGGGGGATTGAACCGTGGTCCCTGTACTTTGCTAAGCTTGTTCTAAGTAGGTGCTTTAGACCACTGAGCCATCTCACCAGCCCTCAAACATTTTAAGGAGTGTATCCAAAATGTTATTTTGGGGCCTGCCGGTTAGATCAGTTATTTAAGTGCCTGCTTATGCAAACACAGTCAGGCATAGGATACCGTGGTTTTGATGCCCAGACCCACCCTTAAGGCAGCCTGAGCCAGCCCCTCACCAAAAAAAAATCCTTCAAAATGTTATTTTATTAGGTCATTTAGTGCAGAAGTGGAGATGCACAGCCACACTTACCAAACATCTGCTGTGTACCAAGTACTGTCCTGTGTGTGCAAAGGATATTTTCTTCTTCAGACTTTGAATGCAGCTTCCCTGTGGTCATGCTGGCCAAAGGAGAACCTTGACCGTGGCGATGTCTCCTCAATTTCTGAGTGACAGCTACAGCATGCAGCATGGTCAAGAGCAGCTGGGTATCCTGCACTTCAGGCCGTGCTGATTTGCAGTGTTAGTCCTGCTGGCTCTGTGCTCTTAATGATATGCCTCCCTGTCACACAGTTTTGTTTTTTTTTGTTTTTTTGTTTTTTGTTTTTAAACTCAGCTGTATTTATTACCTCTTAGCAGAATGTGACCTGGGCACGCACTCCCACTCACAGGCCCTGTTCCGAATAATTTTTGAAATAGCTCTGCGGTATCCCTAGAAGTTGTCTCTCCCTTGAAACAGTACTTTTCTTTGGAAAACAAGCCCGTGCAGCTCTTGGCGTCAAGTTTTCAGTATCACACAGTTTTTTTAAATATTTGTATGTGTGTATTTGTGTTTCTTCTTATGCAATTAATGCAGGCCTGGCACACACGCGTGCACACACACACACACACACACACACACACATTAGCAGCCCAGAAGACATACAGAGAATGAAGTTAAAATTACCTATCTTGGCCCAGCGTAGTGGTGCATACCTGTAATCCCAGTGCTGGGGAGGCTGAGAGAAAAGGATAACTAGGAGCCTAAGTTGCATAGTTACCCTGTACCAAATATATACATCAAAATATAATAACAAGATTTTATTTTAATTCATTTTGTCTTTTTGAGATAGGGTCTTTCTATGCAATTCAGGCTGTTCTTGAGTTCACTTTATAGTCCAGTCCAGTCTTGAACTCACAACAGTCCTTGGTTGGGGCTGGTGAGATGGCTCAGTGGTCTAAAGCACCTACTTAGAACAAGCTTAGCAAAGCACAGGGACCGCGGTTCAATCCCCCAGCACCACATGCCAGCCAGCCCCGCCCCCTGGTGGGCTGAGCTGGCCACACACACACACACACACACACACATAAATAAAGTTCTTAAAAAAAAACAACCAATCTTTGGTTGCTGGCATGGTGGTGCACCTGGGTTCCAGAGAACGAACCTGGGTCCTTGTGTTTGCTAGGCAGGTGCTTAGACTGCCAAGCTATCTTCCCAGCCCTGTAATCTTTTAACTTTCAAGAACTTCTGTACTTTCTTTAGTGGTGGATTAAATGAATAGAGTAGAATGCATTTAAAACTAAAGTGAACATGTTCCTTACAATGGATCTGAAGTTCAAAGTTACAACCTATGAACTTTGAACATTAACAAGTCCTAAACTGTCTTAGAAAATGTCCTGTTTTTGTCCTTAGAAGATAACAACAGTAGTAGAACAGAAAAAGAAAAAGAAAACAACATTTCAGTAGCAAATGTAATAGTAATTAGTACTGTTCTGGGAAGTAGGCTTTGGTTTTTTTTTTTTTTTTTTTTATACCAGGAATCAAACTTCAGACCGTGCACTTGTGAGGCAGGCTCTTATGCCACTGAGCTATATACCCAGCCCTTAGGCTCTGTTCTAAGCGGTAGAAATATACTTAGTTGACCTATAAAACATCCTCTGATGTAGGTACCATTTTATCCCCATTTTGTAGATTTAGATACTGAGGCACATGCAGTTTATTTATTTATTTTTTATTATTATTTTTTAGGTGGAACCAGGGATTGAACTCAGGCCCTTGTGCTTGCCAGGGAAGTGCTTATTCTACTGAGCCATCTCCCTGGCCCCAGCACATGCAGTTTAAATGACTTTCAAAGTCATAGTGCTGGTGGGAGAGGAAGGCAGGAAGTAAACCTGGAAAGTGTGACCACAGAGCTTGTTCTTAGTGGCTGTGCTGTATTCGCTTTAAGGAGATGGAGCCCTGAGTGAATCTAAAATAAGATCACTTTGTAACTGAGGTGATCACATCTTTTCTTTCTTTCTTTTTTTTTTTTTTTTTTTTCCTTCTTAGAAGTCTTGCTGGGATATGGCTCAGCAGTGCAGCACCTATCTGGCAAGCACAAGGTCCTGAGTTCCACTCTCGGTAAAAAAACAAAAACAAAACCAACAACACCCTCAATTCAAAACACAGGGCTGTGGAGCACAAAAGATGGGAGGCAGAAAAAAAGAAGTCTTTATCTTTGCTTATTTCATTTATTTATTTATTTATTTATTTAGTTTTTATGTATTTGGTACAGATTCTCACTATGCAGCTCAGACTCATAGTGGTCCTCCTGTTTCAGCCTCCCCAGCACTGGGGTTATAGGCGTGCACCATCATGCCCAGTACCAGGGATTGAATCTGAGCCCTAGTGCTTATCTTTGTTTTTTTTATTTTTATTCTTATTTTTTTAATCTTTGTTTTTTAATTGTTTGTTTAGTTTTCTTTTGAGATAGGGACTCACTATGTAGTGAAGTCTGGCCTTGAACTTGCTTATGTAGCCCAGGCTGACCTCAAACTCATGGCAATCTTCCTGCCTTAGCCTCTTGAGTGCTGGGATTACAGAACTGTAAAGTGGTGAAGTCCATTTTGCCAGTTGTGTAGTCGGGACCAGTCTAGTGTCTGGTAGTCATTAGATTGTGATCTTGCTGTATAACTCAAACTGCAAGTTTCCTGTAGAACTCATTACAAAACTACATACTGACCCATCATTAGTGACTCATGACAAATTTAAGGAGTGGGAAGTACAGCAGTCCCTCCCTATGTCGCAGTTCAACTTTCACAGATTCACTGTTTTGCGGGTTTTCAAAAAAATACTAATGTAAATTATTTATTGTGGACTTTTCACTGTATCATAGGATTTTGCTGTACCATACAGTATATGTATGTTGTTAAAATTACATAGGTTTGCTAGTTTCTTTTTTTCTTTTTCTCTTTTATGTATTTGGTACAGGGTCTCACTATGCAGCTCAGACTCGTAGTGATCCTCCTGTTTTCAGTCTCCCTAGTGTTGGACTTACACGTGTGTGCCACCATGCCCGGACTCAATTGCTGGCTCATTGCACCCTGGGAGCAGGGCCAGTGTGGCATGTGGGACTGGGGATCTAACCCTAGTCCCTGCACTTGCCAAAGCAGACACTTAGTCCACTGAGCTATCTCACCAGCCTGGTTTACTAGTTTAGAAAATGGTTAAGAACAGGTTTATAAGAGTGTGTAAAGGGTTTATAAAGTCTTAAAATATATATAAACACTAAATAAATATAACGCCACTACTTTGCTGATTTTCACTTATTGCTGGTGTGTCTGGAATATAACCTGCACAATAAGTGAGGGACCACTGTAATCACATAATTTTCTGTAGATCAACTGCTGTCTTTTTGACCCAGTGGATACCAAAGCCAAATGGTAAGTAGAGATTATTCCTTCCCTCCCAACAAATCACTTACTAAAAAGCAAACAGAGAATATATCAAAGTTGGAAATTCAGCCATTAAACTCTGGAGTTAAATTCAGATCTTAAAAGAGACTTTGGGGCTGGGGAGATGGCTCAGTGGAATAAGCGCTTCCCTGGCAAGCACAAGGGCCTGAGTTCAGTCCCCCGTTCTGCAAAATAAATAATTAATTAATTAATTAAAAATTAAAAATTAAAAAAAAAGAGACTTTAGGGGCCAGGGAGATAGCTCAGCAGCTTAAGTGCCTGCCTGGCAAGTACAAGGTACCAGGAAAAAAAAAAAGAAAAAAAAAGGAGGGACTTTTGACTAGAGGTAAAGGAAACAAACTATATGTTGTAGAAAGCTTAGACTAGGTTGGAAAAAAATGTAATCAGCTAGAGTATGTAACAGTAAGAACTTGATTAAGAGTCATACATAAAAGGGATATTGAGTGACTGGCCTTAGGTGACGGAAGCTCACATTTGGGTTTAAAGTTACCATTAGCATGAGAAAATGAGTCTTGCTGAAGTGCCGTCAGTGAATCCTTCAGAAAACCATCAAGCGAGAGCATTAAGATCCTAAGAGTAGAAAAATCAAAACTGAGCTTATTGTATAACAGGGGAGACCCTTATTGCCATGAATGAGTTCAGTAAGTCTCCTAACCAGTTCATTTCCAGTAGGCATTTTCTGTTTGTTTTATTTCTACTATAGAGGTGGGTTGTTTTTTGTTTTGTTTTGTTTTCCTAGCGAAAAAAATACGATTTGTGATTTTCTTGTTTTGTTTCAGATTTGGAGTCAACATATGAAACCAACAATGTATTTTCTGGAAAGGATGTTTTTGAAATGAATACTTCCCAATGGGAGATGAAAGGAAAAAAACCCTTGGCCTTGAGGCATTCATTTTGAGAAATAATTGGAAGTGCAAAAGCAAAGTTGAAGGATTACAGGAACATCAAAAGGGATACTTTGATCAAGTACTAATCAACTATGAAAAAATACCCACATACAACAAAAGTAACCCTCTTATCCCACACCAGGGAATTCATAAAAGAGAAAAAACCTTTGCTTGTTGTGAGGAATGTGAGAAAACATGTAGCCACAGCTTAAAACTTGGCCAACGTGAGAGAACTCGTACAGCTGAAAAATATTTTGAATGTAAAGAATGTGGGAAGAATTTTTTTAGTGCTTATCAATTTACTGTTCATCAGAGATTTCATACTGGTGAGAAACCCTATAAATGCAGCGAATGTGGGAAGACTTTTAGCTGGAGCACCAGCCTGGTTAAACATGAGAGAATCCATACTGGTGAGAAACCCTATGCATGCAAAGCATGCGGGAAGGCCTTTAGTCATGGTTATCACCTTACTCAACATCAGAAAATTCATATTGATGTGAAATCTTATGAATGTGAGGAATGTGGGAAGGCCTTCTTTTGGAGCCCAAGCCTTGCTAAACATGAGAGAGTTCATACAGCTGAGAAACTTTATCAATGTAAAGAATGTGGGAAGGCTTTCAGTCATGGTTATCACCTAACTCAGCATCAGAAAATCCATACTGGTAAGAAACCTTATGAGTGTAAGGTATGTGGTCAAGCTTTCTCTTGGGGCTATCAACTTACTTATCATCAAATATTCCATACTGGTGAGAAACGCTAAAAATGTAAGGACTATAGGAAGGGTTTTAACTGTGGATCAAGTCTTGTCCAACATGAAAGAATCCATACTGGCAAGAAACCTGATGAATACAAAGAATGTGGGAAGGCCTTTAGCTGTGTCTATTACCTCACTTAACACCAGAAAATCTATTCTGGTGAGACTGTCTATGAATGTAAGGAATGTGGGAAGGCCTTTAGTTGGGGTTCAAGTCTTGTTAAACACGGAAGAGTCCACACTGTGGAAAAATCCAATGGATGCAAAGAACATGGAAAGGTTTTAAGCCATGGCTATCACCTTACTCAACATAAGAAAATTCACACTGGTAAGAAAACTTTTAAATGTAAAGAATGTGGGAAGGCCTTTAGTTGGGGTTCAAGCTTGTTAAATATGAAAGAGTCTATGCTTACAAAAAATCCTATCACTGTGAACCATATGAGAAGACCGTCGATAGTGTCTATCATCTAAATGTTCATCAGATTTCTTTCTTTCTTTCTTTTTTTTTTTTTTTTTTTTGTGGAACCGAAGATTGAACTCAGGCCCTTGCGCTTGGCAGGGAAGCACTTATTCCACTGAGCCATCTCCCCAGCCCCCTTCATCAGAGATTTCATACTGGTGAGAAAGGTCACCAGTGTGAGGAGTTTGGGAACATCTTTACTAATGGCTCAACTTTGATCATCTGGAGAGAACTAATAGTAATAAACCCTCTGGATATAAAGAATATGGGAAAGCCCTTATATGGACAACTTTCTCAAGTGAGAAAATTTATGCTGATGAAATGTGATGAAGAGATGAACATCTTTATGTATGGACAACTTAACATGAGATGATATCCTGCTCTTGAGAAAGCCTATAAATGTAAGGAATGTGCAATGTATAGTCTTCACTGTGTATGGATGATAGCAATATATACTAGGGAGAAGTATTTGAATATAAGGAATATGAAAAGGCATTTATACTTCTGTATGATTTTTATCAAATTTTATCCATTTACATATAAGGAATAGCTAAAGATCCTTACCCTGGCATAAGGTTTGATGAACACCAGGGAATTTATAATTTTTAGAAAATAAGAAATATAAGAGATGGAGAGAGAGCTCAGCAGAATAAATGCCTGCCTGGCAAGCATAAGGTCCCAAGTTTGGTCCCCAATACCAGCAAAAAAAAAGAAAAAGAAAAAAGAAAGAAAGTAAGAAATATACTAAAAATGTGTGTAGGTGTGGTAAACATCTTAGAGTACATCAGAGAATTCATCTGAAGGAAAAATTTTGAATCAGGAGAATAGAAAGGCTTTTAGACAGATACTGCTCCACTTACTTTCTACAGACTACTGCCAACTCACAAACTATTCACCCGTCCATTATAAGAGAAGTACACACAAATTTTTGGAAGCTTGTAGTACTTTGGTGGTATAACATTTTCATTTGATTTACAAGAATATCAGCCCATGAGTGATTAGAAATTGAAAACAAGAATATATGCAGTGTATTATTTGTTGAAACTGTACTTCCAATTTGATTTGAAACTCTCATTGCTATCTGTTTATCAATAAAACTTTGAAAAAAAAAAAAGAAATTGAAAACAAAAAGTTTGTCCCATTTTAAAGATACCATTCACACTTTCTACAACATGAGGTCAAAAATAGGATTTAATCCAAAAGTAATCCTTTGTTCTCTCTCTGATGAGACTAGCAGAAAATTCATAGTATACAAAGATATGGAAAATGGGAATCACAATTTTCTCACGTCCATGATAGCATAAGAGAATTACATCAGTTGTTAATGTACAGAGGCCTACCAACACCATTCAATCTTTATTAGACTTAGCAGATTTGTCCTAGACAACCATCCTATTAATGTAACAATTGCAGGAAAGTGTAGGGATCTGTTGGTCTCTCAGTGTGATCCATTGTATCTAGGGAAAAACTGTGGTAGGAATGAGGAAAATATAGACAATAAGACAACAGCTGGATTAGGTGGTGGCTCACCTGTCTGGTTGGTGAGATGACTCCCTGAACAATAATAAGAACCTTTATTTATACTTTTACAGTTTCAAGATACAAGGTTGCTTAGTGACCAAAAGCCCACAATATCCAGGCAGGATGTTGTTCTCAAGACTGAGGTAGCTTGACTGCTTTAGGCAATGAGGCCTCATCCTGCCTTCCCACATAGGATCAATTTTAGCTTCAGCGGCTCCCAACAGGAAAATTCTTATACATGGCACAAATCATACTTGTTGCCAGTGCCCCTTCTCATTACTGGCTTATCCTCTTTTATGTTTAAACTAAGTCCTGATGATGTTAACTATATTTTTAGAGCTGCTATAGAGATCAGATGGATTTAGTATGTACCAGATCCACTAAAGAGTGTCAATATCTGGTATAGAATTTTTTTTTTTTTTTTTTTTTTTTTTTTTTTAGGGTACAGGGACTTGCTACGCAGCTGAGTCTCATACAGCTTGTTATGGTTTGTATCTAGTTGTCCCCCCAAAGCTGCATGGCTCAAGGGGCGGGGCCAGAGGACCAGGGTGGGGCTTGAGGGGCAAGGCCAGAGAGGCGCAAACCCTTAAACAGCATGCACCTCCCCCCTCCCCCCAGGCCTGGTGGCCTCTCTTGGAAGTATGGAGAGGGTCATCCTGGACACAGTGGCACCCCAGCCTCTCTTCCAGACCCTGTAGCATAGGATGGCAGTATCTCGAGGTCTTTGTATATAATTCAGGCTGCTTTAAACTATGAAACCTCCAGTAACTGTGAGCTAAATAAACCTTTCCTTTCCTAAGCCTGAGAGTCGAGTATTTGTCCCAGCAATGAGAGAAGAGTAACTAAGACAGAATTTGGTACCAGAGGAGTGGAGTTGTTGCTGTGGCTATACCTGATGATGTGGATTACAAGCTTTTGGGAATGGCATATGGGAAAAGATAGGAAAGATTTGGAGATGTTACCTACAAGTGAAGTACTGTAACAGCTTTGGCTGTTCTAAAAAAGATACTGGTCAGAGCTCAGACCAGAAGACATAGAAAACCTGCCCATAAAGACCAGGCTGGAGAGGTTTCTGCTGAGAAGAAGGACTGCATTGGTTATTGGACTCCAGATCATTTGTTTTGTTTTGGTAGAAAATTTGTCTGAATTTTGCCTATATTGAGAGACTTTGCCTGAGACTGAGATTAAACATGGAGGACTGATTAATCTTTCAAAGGAAATCTGAAGGTAGTAAAATATTGAGGCTGTGGCATGGTTATTGTTGGGGCTCTTAGATTTATGTTGAGAATAAAGAGCAAAGAGCCCAGCAGAATGATATAAAATGTGAGTTTGTCCAGAAAGGAAGTACCAGGAAGGCTGTGGACTGCAAAGATAGAGATCTCCATTGCCCAAGAGGCACAGGAGATCTCCATTGCCCCAGAGGAACAGGAGAATAGAAAAGATGTCCTGAGGGCATCACAGGAGATGGCAGATGCTCACCCTTTGCAGCCTCAGAATTACAAGGGTGAGAGACTTTACTTTGAGGAGAAAGCCTCAGAACCCTATGTTCCAAAATGGAGGCAGCAGCCACTCCAGGTTTCAGAATGGAGGAAGCAGCCACACCAGATTACAGAATGGCAGCAGCATACGGAATTTCTTCCTTGGAATCATGATTAGAGTGCTCAGCGATCCAGGCACTTGTCCCCCTACAGCCAAGAGAAAGGAAAGCCTGCCTACTGCTCCAGCTGGCCACAGATCTTGGCATCATCCATGTGGTGCTGGTTTTAGGCACATGCAGAATGCAGGAGTTCGGAGGTTAGGAAGGCTTCCACCTCAATTTCAAAAGAAGGCCTGGGAGGTCAGGCAGTGTGCCCCTGAGAGGGCAGTGTGTGAAGTTGTGAGTGAAAAGCCTATTCCGTGGAAATACCAGAAGTTTGGAAAAGCCCAGAATGTGGATTATCTAAGGGAAACTGCAGAGGGAGCAAAGCCAGCCTAACAGAGAAGCCATGGGAGCTTCCACCAAGTGTGCCACAGGGGCAGAGCCACATGGAGTTCACAATTTACCACAGATTACTTCAAATGTTCCACAAGGACCTGCAGGACTTAATGTTTGCCCTACTGGACTTTGGACTTGTATTGGCCCTAATGGTTTGTATCCTCCCATGTATACCTTTTGGAATGACAATGTTTATCTTGTGCCTTTGAATGTTGGATGTATTTAACTTTTCTTTTGTACAGGGCTTCACAGTTAAGAGTTTGCCTTGGATCTTGGAAGAGACTTGGGACTTAGACTTTTCAGCAATGCTGAAACTGTTGGGACTTTGGCAATTCTTAGAGATAGCCTAAAACGCCTTTTGCACAAAGGGATGTACATGAGACTTTGGGGGTCCAGGGGTGGAATGTTATGGCTTGTATCTAGTTGTCCCTTCAAAGCCTCATGTAAATCATGGGTAGTCATGATGGAAGAGCAGCGCGTGGCTCGAGAGGTGTGGGCAGAGGACCAGGGAGGGGCTTGAGGTGGGCCCAGACAGGCGCAAACCATTAAGCTGATAGCATGTGCCTCCTTGCCACCCCCAGGCCTGGTGGCCTCTCTTGGAGGTATAGAGCAGATCATCCTGGACACGGCAGCACCCTGCCTCTCTTCCAGACCCTGTAGAGCATGGGACGGCAGTATCTCAAGGTTTTGCTATGTAATTCAGGCTGCTTTAAACTATGAAACCTCCAGTAACTGTGAGGTAAATAAACCTTTCCTTCCCTAAGCTTGAGTGTTGGGTATTTGTCCCAGCAATGAGAGAAGAGTAACTAAGACAGTGATCCTCTTATCTCAGCTTCCTGAGCCCTGGGATTACAGGCATGGACCACCATGCCTGGTTTCAGTGGCTGGCAAGGCATGCCCAGGGTTCTGTGGCCAGCTCAGTATGAGGTACCAGGGATTGAACCTGCGTTCTGTGCTTGACAGGCAGGTGCTTAGACCACTGAGCTATCTCCCCAGCCCCTGGTATAGATCTTAGGATCAATACATATTAACTGTTGTTCTTCATCATTAACATTACTACTGTTCATGTCTTTTATTTATGTATTTAGTACAGGGTTTCTACATAGATCAGACTCGTAGTGATTCTCCTGTTTTCAGCCCCTCAAGCCCTGGGATTATAGGTGTGCACCACCATGCCCAGTCTCAGTTGCTGTCTCAGGGCACCCTGGGAGCAGCGCCAGGAGGGCATGCCAGGGATCAAACCCCGGCTGTTGTGCTCTTCCTAAGCAGGTGTTTTAGTCCACTGAGCTATCTGGCCATCCGCCTTGTTCATGTCTTAAGGGCAACCTTTGGTGTAAGGAATTTAGAAAACCCTCCCATAACCGTTCACCCATTTTGGGAAAATAGGTAAAAAGAAATTTGACAGTTTTTATTTTTTTATTTTTAAGATTTGAGTTGCAAGGGCTGGGGAGATGGCTCAGTAGAATTAGCGCTTGCCAGGCTAAGCACAAGGGCCTGAGTTCAATCCCCAGTTCTGGGGAAAAAAAAAAAAAAAAAAAAGATTTAAGTTGCATAAAAATTTGAAGCTGAAAAGGAAGCAAAACTTCAAAGAGTTTAGGAAAGCTATTTCATAGGATGACACATTTGCTTGTTACTCATGGTGAATTTATGTCCTAATGGTGAAATTTATTTATTTACTTTTTTTTTTTTGTACCAGGGATAGAACTCAGGATCTTGTGCTTGCCAGGCAGGTGCTTATACCACTGAGCTATATCCATGGCCCCTCTCTTGGTGAAATTTAATGTATGCCTTCATTTTCTGTATTTTTCATAAAATGGAGTGTGAGTTACTGGATTTCTTAAACATACTTGACTGGAACACTTCTTAGATGGTGATGTGTGTTTCATATTCAGCACATCAGAAATATAATATCTGGGCTGGTGAGATGGCTCAGTGGTCTAAAGCACCTACTTAGAACAAGCTTAGCAAAGCACAGGGACC
>NW_004524773.1:2773352-2774959 GCF_000260255.1 Octodon degus | reverse complement strand
TTTACTGTTTTTAGCTACATTTTAGATATATACAAAGAAAATATATTGTTTTGGGACACATTTTAGATATACATAATGATCATACTCATCATAGGGAATTTGTACCTATATATGATATATTTTGATTCCTTTTTTCCTATCCCTTCTCCTATCTATAACTCCCCTTCCCTATATAGAAAGTGCTATTTCAGTTTCATCCTTTTAAAATTTTCTTCCTTGTCCCTACCTTCCTTTCCTCTTTGCCCCACCCTTCCTTTTGAACAATTTCTTCCCATTTCACAATATCTATTGCACATTTTGAACCTTATTTACTCTTTCAGTTTCTTATATCCGGGATGCCATACAATGTTTACAAATGTGTCCAATTTAGATTATTCTTAATTCTAGGAGTCACAAGTTGACTTTTTCAGTGTTGGTGATTGGAAGCAGGGCCTTGCACAATCTAGGCAAGCACTCTACCACTGAGTTAATTCCAGGCCTTTATGTTGGCTTTTTAAAGGTAAAGTTAATACTCTCAGAACAATATACAGTATGCATACATTTTAAAAGTAGGGGATTGGGCCAGGGATATAGCTCAGTAGAACAGGTGCCTGCCTGGCAAGCGCAAGGTCCTGAGTTCAATGTTCAGTACAAAAGAAAGAGTAGGGGCTATATATATGCCTATATTTATATATACATACACAGGAAACATGTATGTGCCTCTGAGACATCAGATATACTTCCACTAGTTGGAGAGCATAGAAGCTTTCATTGTGCTGCTAGAAAGCTACATTTCTCATAAATATTGTCTTGGGCCAGGGAGATGGCTCAGTGGAATAAGCGCATCCCTGGCAAGTGTAAGGGCCTGAGTTCAATCCCTGGTTCTGCCAAAAAACTAAATAAATAAATTTAAAAATAAATAAATAAATAAATAAATATTGTCTTAAAACATTCATAAATTTGGAGAAAGCCTTTTTCCAAGTCAGCATCAGTCTCTTGTCTATTCATCTATTAATTTCTACTTTCTTCGTATCACAGGGAATGTAGATTACTTTGTTATCTGTGTTACAGAATTTATTATGAGAAAATGTCAAATCACTGTCAAGTTTTTCACCAGCTATACTGTCATCATTCAACAAAGACAATATTTATTTCCCCTGACCTGGACGGGCATAAAAATCTGAATAAGAAAATTTCTCATTTAAAATATGAACAAGACTGAGTGTGATGGTGCACGTGTGTAATCCCAGTGCTTGGGAGGCTGAAAACAGTAGGCCCTCTATGAGTCTGATCTGTGTAGTGAGACCCTGTAAGCCCTGTAAACCCAAAAATATTATGAACAGTTGTGTCCAGAGTGAGAGACTGAATGGTGATACAAAAAATTTGAAAATATTATACTTGTGCGTACTTGTCTCATGAATTTACTGTTAGTAATATTGATTGCCACACAAAAAAGTGCATTAGTAAGCAAATACCATGTATCAGATGCTGTTCCAAGGGTTTTTTTTTTATATTAAATAGCTTGTTTAGGGGCTGGAGAGATGGCTCAGTGGTCTAAAACACCTACTTGGAACAAGCTTAGCAAAGCACAGGGACCACGGTTCAATCCCCCAGCACCACATGCCAGC
>NW_004524773.1:2772275-2773232 GCF_000260255.1 Octodon degus | reverse complement strand
GCATCTTGTACAGCAATTAACCACTAAGAAGAATATATGCAGTGTGTTATTTGCTGAAACTGTACTTCCGATTTGATTTGAAACTGTCTCATTGCCATCTGTTTATCAATAAAATTTTGAAAAAAAAAAAAAGAGTGTCCTTTCCAGTTGGGGAAATAATGTGAGAATGCAGGGAATCGAGAAGATGCTAAATCTTGGCCTGGGGCTTTTGGCAACTTAAGGAATCAAGTGAAACCTCCCTCTTCTCCTAGAGTATTCCCCTTTGGGCAAGAACAAACATGTATAAACAACAACATTGAAACAGCTCAGTTTTCTATTTTGTTACTTTAAAAAAAATTTTTCCCTGATACTTTTCCCCACTTGACAATAGTAGATATTTTAGACAGCATAAAATTGACTTGGCTGTAAATGCAGAAGCTGTACCAAAATAAAGTGAGACCAAAAACAAAACAAAACAAAACAAAACAAAACAAAACAAAACAAAAACAAAAACCAAAAGACATACACAAAACCCTAAATAAACCCTCAAGTTTGGTTTCAGAGATGTATATATCACAAAACTTGCCAGTTCCACTCCCACACAAAGTGATTTCTTGGCAAATTATTGGATACACATCACCCATAAAGCGATTGCTAACAATATCTTTTATTAACAAAGCAAGTGTGACACAAGATAATTTAAAAATAAAAACATTACAGTACATGGTGCACAGGGTCTCTAAGATGGCCATGCATAAATTCTGGTGAAGACTGAACTCAAACCAAGTCTATTTGGTTAGTGGGTTATCTGTAATGGTAAAGGATGTCCCACAGCTCAAAGTTTCTCTCCTATGTACAGTTAGAGTTTCTTATCTCTGTGAAATCTTTCATGCTGAATAAGTTGATAGTGCTGATGAAAATCATTCCCATATTCCTTACACTTGTATAGTCTCATTCTAGATTGAACTGTCCAATGTT
>NW_004524773.1:2769187-2771517 GCF_000260255.1 Octodon degus | reverse complement strand
CAGCCAGCCCCGCCCCCTGGTGGGCTGAGCTGGCCACACACACACACACACACACACACACACACACACACAAATAAATAAATAAATGTTTAAGAAAAAAGAAATATAATATCCATGTTCTGAACCATTACCAATGCTGAGTTTGATCATTTGGTTATACTAGGTATAGAATGAATCTTTGTAATCATTCCATTGTGAGGGTTCCTTATACAAGTAGTACAATTGGCAAACTTCTGTCGTCACCCTATTTAATTGACTCAGTTACTCCCATTGCTGGGACAAATACCGGAAAGTTTTATTTAGTTCACAGTTCCTGGAGGTTTCTGTCCATACTCAGCTGGCTCCAAGGCAGAGTGGCACATGGCAGAGGGCAACCTTCCATGGTGGTGGCAAAGAGCAGAGAGCAAAGGAGAAGTAGCAACAGTAGCAAGAGAGAGCAGGTCTATCTCCCTAATGTTGCATTCAGGCTATCCACCCCAGGCTGGGTGCAGTACTCATAGCCATAATCCCAGTGGATCATTAATCACAAACTCTACAAGACTGCCCCATGACTGCATGAGGCTTTGAGGGGACAATGAAACACAAACCATAATATTAATATTTGGAAATCAGAATGGATCTTGAAATTGCTGGCTCATCGAATGACTTTCAGCCTTGTGGCCGTCGTGCCTTAGTACCAGCATCAAAGCATATTATGAAATAGAATGTGTCTCTGTGGTCTCAGATAGTAAGAAAACAGCCCTTTTTCACAGTACTCCTTTCCAAAAGGACTTTCAATTCATCAAAAGTGCTTTGAGAACCAGTGGTGTGGTTCATCATTAGAAATCTGTCCTATCTGTAGGTCTAATTTGTGCAGAGAGAACTTCCATGCTACCACATCAGTCACTCACCATCTAGTGGCTGACGTTCACACAACTGCAGTTCAATAATCAAGCATAAAACAATGCGGATATCTGATTATTTGAACAGAATCCTTCCTTCCTCAACAGTGTCCATCTCAGCCCCAGTACCATATTTACATGTTAACCAGGAGAGATGGTGCCTTGTCTCAGCACTTTTGAAATAATGTTTTAAGAATCACCAGTGCCTACTAATGCTTGACAAAGAAGGGAGATTCTTTGACCTTTTTTTTTTTTTTAAATAGTTTCTTTAGGCTGGCCTCAAATTCTCAGTGTTATGGTTTGTGTCTAGTTGTCCCCCGAAAGCCTCATGCAGTCATGGGCAGGGACTTCTAGAGTTTGAGATTAACTCATGATCCCTGGGATTATGGGTCTGAGTACTGCTGGGATTATGGGTGTGAGTGCCACACACAGCCTACGGATAGCCTGAATGTAACATAAGACAGACAGAGAGACAAACTTCCTCTCTGTTGCCAAAGTTGCTGCTACTCCTCCATGTTGCTTTTGCTCTTTACTGCTGCCATGAACGGTTGCTCTCTGCCCTGTGCCACTCTGCCTTCATGCCAGCCAATTATGGACTGAAACCTCCAGTGACTGTGAGCTAAATAAACCTTTCCTTCCTTCATTTTGGGCATCGGGTATTTATCCCAGCAGCAAGAGAAGAGTAACTAAGATGTTCAGCAATCTTTCTATCTCAGCTTCTCAAGGGCTGGGATTACAGGTGTCAATCACCATGCATAGTTTGAACAAGGAAGTTGATGTTTTACCATTTACTAAGTCCCTGTTTGAGGAACAATTGAAAACATTTCATTAGTTTCTCAAAATCGTTCTACTTTAAACTGGTGTATTCCATCATGTTACCATGGAAATACCAATTCCCACTGTCTATTGTTATCTCAGGTGTGTGAAACTGCATTGGGAATGCTGCCATAACCAAAGGAGACTCTAGCATTAGAAATTTCAATCACCAAATCTCATTAGCTGTAATTCAATGGCAGCATCATGCTCTCAAATGGCTACTTCTGCTGCTATTTCTTTTATTTGTAAATAAAAATATTTCTTTTTCTCCAGTTTATTTATTAAAGATTTTTCTAAAAGATTTTATTTATTTTTTTCTTTTTTTTTCTATAATTTCATTGAGAAACAAATAGCAATGAGACAGCTTCAAACCAAATTGGTAGGACAGTTTCAACAATCAACACATTGCATATATTCCTCCCAGTGGTTAATTGCTGCCCCATATTTGGGAAGTTTTCTGCTATTACTTCTGCCCATTTTTTTAATATTATTTGTATTGACTCCTTTCTCATTGATGCCTATTAGTCTCACATTGTTCATCTTTGCATCATCTTGCAGGTATTGAATTATTTTTTCCTGCATCCTAGTTGTTTTAAAGAGATCTTTTCTTACTTTTTCACTAGCTGCAATGGT
>NW_004524773.1:2756552-2761647 GCF_000260255.1 Octodon degus | reverse complement strand
GTATAGTCTCATTCTAGATTGAACTGTCCAATGTTGAATAAATCAATCACTACATTTAAAGGCCTTCCCACTTTTTTTTTTTTTTTTTTTTTTTTGCGGAACTGGGGATTGAACTCAGGCCCTTGTGCTTGCCAGGGAAGCGTTAGTCCACTGAGCCATCTCCCTGGCCCCAAAAGTTCAGAAGTGTATTGTTTTGTTCTGTTTTTGTTTTTGGCTGGCTCAGGATGCCTTCAGGGTAGGTCTGGTAAGGCTTGAGGATCTGGTGATCGAACCACAGCATCCTGATTGCTTTGTTTAAGCAGTCACTTAAACAACTGAGCTAATGGGCAGGCCCACCTCTTTAGTTTTATAGTGGTTTCACCAGTATGAATTCTCTAATGTTGACAAAGCCCTGAGTTAGAATGAAAGACTTTCTCTTTATTTTATTTATTTATTTTTTGTACCAGGGATTGAACTCAGGACTTCACTCTTGCCAGGCAGGTGCATATGCTCTTGAGCTATCTCCCCAGTTTATATTCTTTACATATATAGTTTCAAACCAGAATTAATTGTCTGAGCATAAATTTAGAATTAAGTCTAAATGTTTTCCCACATTTTATACATTCTGAGGTTTTCTCCCTGGCACGAATTGATTGATGTGTTTTAAGTTCTCCAACAAGACTGAAGGCTTTCCTCCTTTGCTTGCATTCCTATGGGTTCAAAACAGTATGAACTATCTGATGTTAAATAAGATCTGAATGATGCTTAAATGTCTTCCCACATTCTTTACATCCATGTGGCTTCTCACCAGTATGAATTGTCTGGTGTTCCATAGGTTGAAAGCCTCTAAAAAAGGTCTTATCACAATTCCTAAAATTGTAATTTCTCACTGCCATGAATTATTTTTTGTTTAGGAAGATTTGATCCCTGCCTTTCTACATTCCAAACATTCATGAGGTTTCTCACCATGAATGTGATTTCTCTGATGTTCAGCAAATGTAGTTGGGACAAAGGCCCTTCTACATTACTTAAATTTATATAGTTTAGAATTTATATAATTCAGAATGAATCTTCTTATGTTGATGAAATCTGTAATGGTGATCAAAGGCCTCCCCGCATTCCTTACATACACAGGGTTCCACATCTTGAATTTTTTGTTGCAAACACACATGTCGGTATAACCTAAAAGTTTCTCCATAATCATAAACTTTCAAACCAATATAAATTTTCTGATATTCAGTAAGGTGAAAGTGATATCTGAAGGCTTTCTCATATTCACTGCATTTACACGGTTTCATGCCAGTATGAATTCTCAGATGTTCAACAGCTATAAATAAAACCTAAATGCCTTCTCACACACATTGTATTCATAGATTTATTGGCTTCATATAAGTCAATATGTAAATTTTGATGTCTCATAAAATGCTGGATAGCTACACAGATCTTTACATTTGCCTTACATTCACAGGGTCTCACATCAGTATGACCTCTCAAATATTCAGTAAGTTATAAATATTTTCTAAAGACTTTTGTGCATTTCTTACATTTATATTATTCTTTTCTAGTGTGAATTTTCTGGTTTAAAGGGATGGATATAGGGCTGGTGAGATGGCTCAGTGGTCTAAAGCACCTACTTAGAACAAGCTAAGCCAAGCAAAGCACAGGGACCTCAGTTCAATCCCCCAGCACCACATGCCAGCCTGCCCACCCCCTGGTGGGATGAGCTGGCCACACACAAAAATAAATAAACAAATAAATAATTTTAAAAAAAAAAGGGATGGATATATATTTTTTGAAAGTCATTTGACAGTGTTCCACTTTAGGTCCCCATTGTCCCTCAAATTCACCTCTGCACTGGGAGTCATTATTAAAAATAAGCCTCACTGGGCTAAATGTTTCACTTCTTTTCAATGTCTCCTGATGCCATGGATTAAATTCCTAACTCCTTTTTTTTCTGAACATGATTCATTGCTCTCAAGTGTGAAATCAAGAAAATAGGAAAGTGAGATGTTTCACACAGGTGCTGTGGCTGAGTGCTTAAAGATAAATTTCCAGAACAAAGGATATGAAGAAATGGACAAATCAGAGCACTGTGGTTATCACTAAGCTGAGGTGAAGGATAGAGTTCAGAGAATGAAGCAAATGGAAATTTCTAGACACACTACTAGAAAGGAGGATATTGCCCTGAGTGGGAGCTCCAAGATAGCTTCTCTTGACACATTGCCTCAGTAGTGAATATGCATGTATGTGAGGAGGCTAAAACTGTTAAGGAAAGCAGCACAAGATAGGATTAGGTACAATACTGAAAGCCTCTAGGGACAGGGGAGAATTTCTGTTTCCTCTGGAGAGAAGAAAGATCCTGAAACATATGACACATAGCACAGGGTCCCCAGGAGGACACTGGCTTGGTAGTACAGCTCAATGTGTTCTAAACTAAAATGTTTTGGACTCAAACTAACATTTTAAAAGCCAATTACAAATGAATTAAATAGGTTCCAAATTACCTCACTATCCCTGAATAAAGCCACAAATATTCAAATGAATGTTAAAAATCCAGTGTCCCAATAACAAGTTTTATAGTGTCTGACATGTAATAAAAAAGTATCAAGCATACTAAAAATGAGGAAAATACAACCCTTTACTGGAACTATAAATCAAGAGATATAATACAGATAATAGTCAAGAACAGATGAAGTTACTAAAAGATCCATTATAAATATTCTAGATATGTTCAAGAAAATGATTAATTTCTACTTACCTTATTTTTATGCAACTTATTCTTTATTAGAATCAACATGCAAAAGAGCTATAGGAAAAAACTTTTGCCAAAATTCTTATATGTTCAAACTGTTGTATTTAGACTTATTTTTTGTATTGTGGATCAAACATAGGAGCACTTTAACACTGTGGTACATCCAGGTTTTTTTTTTTTTTTTTAAAGGTAGGACTTTGCTAAATTATCTAGGCTGACCTTATACTTGTTGAGCCTCCTGCCTCATCCTTCCTCAGTGCTGAGATTTTTAGGCTTGTGCCACTGTGCCTAGCCACATCCAGACTTTTTTGACAAGACATCTAGCCTGAAACTTCATTTGTGGTAAGATATTAATGACTGGTTCAATTTATGATGAGACTTTTCAAGTTTTCTTTTTTCCTGAGTAAGGTTATTTTAGATTAACATTAACTAAAAATTGATTTCATTTGTTTTGTCAAAATTTTTCACATAATATATTTTTAAATACATTTGCAAGGCTTCATGATCTTTAATAAAGGTCCTTTCTTCCTCACAAAGATTTATTTTCTTGAGTTGCATTAATTTTGTGGCTTCCCATTTTCTTTCTTTCTTTCTTTCTTTCTTTCTTTCTTTCTTTCTTTCTTTCTTTCTTTCTTTCTTTCTTTCTGTTTGTTTGTTTTTGCGGAACTGGGGATTGAACTCAGGCCCTTGCGCTTGCCAGGCAAGCACTTATTCTACTGAGCTAACTCCCTGGCCCCCTTTGTGCTTTTATTTAGTCTTTTTCTGCTCTTTTCTGATTTAATGTTTTCTATTTTACATAATTATAAATGTTCTTCCCTCATCTTATTGAATGAATGGCTACCTTACTAAATTTCAGCAGATCTTCTGGAAATAAAAGATACATTAGGAGAAGCAGCTTGGGGGCAGCTCAGCAGCATAAGCACCTGCCTGGCAAGTGCAAGGCCCTGAGTTCAATCCCTGGTACTGCTTTAAAAAACAAACAAACAGGAGAAGCAGCTTGAAATAAAACCAGATCAGCAATTAAAGCCATGGAGGAGTGATGAATTGCTCCAGAGGCTCTCAACCAGCTTTTCCTTTGGATAAACTAATTAATTCCAAATGCAGCTAGAGATTAAAGGAAAGGAGTAACAAAGTTGTAGCTGAAACCAAAACTGAAGACCATCACTGGCCCAGCTTAATCCCTGATTGTACTATATCAACTAAGCTGCCATTATATCATACTAAGAGAGAAATATGTACTCCATACCATCACCTGGAACCTCTTCAGTTCTTTTGCACACATGCAGTGTACAGCATACAATCACAACCACTAGTAATTTGAAGAGGGATTGCCATATGGCAACAGAGAAGCAGTCACACATAAGATAGAAAAATGAAGTCATACAAGAACTTAAAAACTGGGCTGGTGAGATAGGTCAGCAGACTAAGAGGCTGCTTAGGCAAACACAGGAACTGAGGTTTGATCCCAGGTACCACCTCCTGGCTCCACCCCCGGGTGCCCTCTGCTGGCCACAGAGACTGGGCTTGGTGGTGCATGCCTGTAATCCCAGCACAGGAGGCTAAAAACAAGAGGATCAGTACAAGTCCAAGCTGTGTAGTGAGACCCTGTGCCAAATGCAAAAAAACTTTAAAACTATGCCTAAATTGTTCAAGAAAACTGATTAAGGATTGTGGGGGGCGATAGAACGCTCCTGTTACATTTTCCCTTATTTGGGCAAGAAGTGCTGCAGCACCAATCCCTGCTTGCCTCAACATCTTCCTCTGGTCCTGGATCTTCACTACCAATCCACAACTAGTCCCACCCAACTACTTCCACTATACAGCTATTTAGACCCTGTTCACCTCCTCAATAAATGAGACTTGATCAGAAAGCCTGTCTTGTCTCTGTCTCTCGTGTCTCTTGCCCTGTCTTTTTCATCCCCATTCCTCCTCCAGGTCATTACCCCACGTCTCGACTCGCGGGCCGAGTCAAGTGGCGCCCCACGTGGAGGCCTGGCACGGAGGATTTAACGAGGGAGGGAGCCGTTGGAGAGCCCGGGTATGAAGCAGATAGTGAAAGTAAATTCCGAGGCCAACGCCGCGCGAGTGCCTGCTGCACCGCTCGAGCCACGGTGAGTGAACGGCAGCCCCCTTCCCCTTTTCCAGCATGGGGCAAGCATTAAGCAAGCATGAACTGTTTTAGAAAGCCTCAGTAAGGCACTCAAGACACGAGGGATTAAGGTAAAAGAAAAGGAATTATTACAGTATTTTAAGTTTATTCATGAGGTTTGCCCATGGTTCCCATTGGAGGGCACGACCAGTTCTAAAAGATAAAAACGAGTGGGCAATGCATTACAGGATTTTTGCAGAGTTTTTGGCCCTGAA
>NW_004524773.1:2754529-2756452 GCF_000260255.1 Octodon degus | reverse complement strand
TTTTGTTCCTTCTCTTTGTCATTTTATATACCACTGTCTTCTGACCTTTGGTGTAGAGCTTAGATAGAGTTATTACCTTAGCACCAGGTCCAGATCTATGAAGTTCAGATTCCTCCAAGTGAGTGTTGTTTGTATCTGGCTGCTGTGCTCCACTTCTTTCTGCTGCAGCTGTTAGAGTTGAACCCTTTGTGTCTCTCTGGCAAGATGTTCTGCTCCTGAATCAGCTGGGTGGGTCTTGCCTCTAATCTCTTTGCAGGAGTTCTGCTGAAGGGTTCCTCGCTGGGCCTGCACTCTGGGTCTATTCAGGATCTGGGGGGCCCTGGGTCGTCTCACTCCAAAAATATTTCTTACATCTACACAGGAATGGCTCCAGGGGCATTTTATTTTTTGTTGTTCTTCCTTTGTTTTTTGATTGTTGTTCATTTTTTGTTGTTTGTGATACTGGATATTGAACCCAAAGCCTTTGCACTGAGCTACATGCCCAGCACTTTGTCCTTTGAGACACGGTCTCACTAGTTTGTCTGGATGGGCCGCCATACTAACTGGCTCCTGAGTTTTATCAAATGCTATTTCATCTCTTGTAGTTAAGTATTATTATTATTATTATTATTATTATTATTATTATTTGGCAGTAGGAATTGAACTCTGGACCTTGTGCTTGCCAGGCAGGTGCTGTGCCACTGAGCTATATTCCTGGTTCAACATTTAATTTGTTCATGTGATAATTTATAATGACAGATTCTTTTTTTCCTACAGTAATACATTTAAATAAACAAACAAAAAAGTGAGTACTTGTAATCCCAGAAGGAAAAGAGGCATATGCAGAAAAAAAATATTAGGATATAATGGCTAAAATTTTCTGGTATTTTGTACAAGGCATAAACCCAGATTTCAGAGGTTCCAAAAATCTTAGACAAGATTAACACAAAGAAAATCTTACTGGGGCTGGGGAGATAACTTGGCAGTTTTAGCGGCTGCCTGGCAAGCACAAGGACCAGGCTTCGATCCCAGTACCACATGCCATGTTGACCCAGAAACTATGTGGTGGCACATGCCTATAATCCCAGCATGAGGTAGGCTGAGACAGGAGGATCACTATGAGTCTGAGCTGAGTAGCAAGACCCTGTACCAAATAAGTAAATAAATAATTAAGAATCTTACCTAGAAATATTATACTCAAACTGCTGAAAGTCAAAGGTAGTGAGAAAAATCTTCAGAGTACCCAAAGGAAAAGGATACATTTCCTATAGAGGAAGAAAAGTAACTCAAGTGAATTCTTATAACTTCATTACTTGTATGTAAGCATATATTTTCCAAACTGTCTACCACAATTCTATATCCAGAAAAGCATCACAGAAAAGGCATTTAAGGCTTAGGGTATAGCTTAGTGGTGGACCATTGGCCTAGAATATGTGAGGCCCTGAGTCTGATTCTCAGCACTGAAAAAGAAAAAGTAGAAAGACATTTCTGGCAAAAGAAATAAGAGTATTTCTGAGTATCACTCACAGGCATACAGAAAAAAATAAGTTCTCCAAACTGAATACAAATGGTATCAGATGGAAATTCAAATCTATGAGAAGGAACAAGGAACATGGGAAGTGGTAAAGCTGAAGTTTTTCATCTCAATTTTTAAAAATGTATTTAATACTGGATCTACAGGGTCTCACTAAACAGATCAGACTCATAGTGAGCCTCCTGTTTTCAGCCTCCCAAGTGCTGGGATTACAGGCATGCGGCAGCATGCCCAATCTCAGTCTCAGGGTCATCTCAGCACGCTCTGGGGGTGGGGCCAGAATGGCACACCAGGGATCAAACCCCAGTCTCTGTATCATCTTAATTTTTAAAGAAATATATAACTTTATTTATTTATTTATTTAATTTTTTATTTTTTTGGTGGAACTGGAGATTGAACTCAGGCCCTTA
>NW_004524773.1:2752759-2753999 GCF_000260255.1 Octodon degus | reverse complement strand
TCTAAGAGCTAGTAAGTTATGATTGCTGGGTCTCAAAAAGGTTTATAAATGTACCTGTTAGCTCGAATGTTCATGCTTTGATTATATGTGTTCTAATTGCTCAGAAAATTCGTCCTGTCCTAGAAGATACTAAAGCCCAGGTAATCATGCAAAAAAAAAATCTGTTAACAAATATGCTAGATTATGATTCCTTTTGCTGGGATCCACCAGATTTTGTCTATAAAAATACGTATTAAAGCCTAATCTAACTGTCCAACTGATAGAGCCCAGGTGATTTGAGCCTTCTCTGGGTTTCCTGCCTCATCACGAGGAAAGTTATATTCATGTTTCTTGGACAAGACAACTTACAGGAACCAAGAAGTTGTACCTTATGCAGTGGACCCCAGATATCTGACACAAGCTGCAGAAGTTAAAAGGTTTTGCAGGAATAAATTTGTCTGAGTTGAGGTGTTTCATAGTAGAAAGGATACAGAATGGAATTATAGGTGGAAAATGAGAATGTTAATACTAGTAGCCTACAGAAAGGAAGGTAAATGTCCACAGCTGCTAGATAAGGAAAAAAAAAAGTGTTTATGATGGAGTCAGAGGAAGTTTCAGATTGAGGTGGTCATGTGTCTTCCCTTTCAGTCTAAGGGAACCCATGTTAACTGCCAATATAAGAAAAAGCCTGTTAAACTTTTAACAGATGCTTGTGCAGATTCATCAGTAGATACCCAGCCAATAACTCCACTTACAAACTGGAGAGTACTCAGCACTTTCCCTAGGCCTGACAATTCATGTGCCCCCAGTAATGGTAAAGTTAGTAAAACACAAGAGTAGGCCAGTTTGAGACAATACCCAGTGGCCATAAAAGATAAAAAGATTAAACCTCACATTTAAGAGATCTCTGTTAATAGACCTACAAAATGTTCTGACTAGTGTTTTTATAATTACAAACTTCAAAAGGTTATTGTATTCTAGATCTGCTAAATGATTACTGTATCCTTTTGATATTATTATTTGTTTGTTTCTTTGGTTCTGTTTTTCCCCCAGTCCCCCTCTATATACTGGTACTCCAGAAATCTATGACCTGTCCCAATTTGTAAATACCACCCAGGCACTTGTTTCATATCACATGGGTATGTCTTGTCTAATGGTCTCTATTCCTCCTTATGTCAACCTCAACTTACTTTCTCCATTCATAACTTGTCCTGCTCAACTAATCAATTGCTTGAGGCTCCAAATGGAACCTGGTTTGCCT
>NW_004524773.1:2750118-2752189 GCF_000260255.1 Octodon degus | reverse complement strand
TGGTTGATCTCATGTGAAGGAGTCCTTGACCCAAGCCAGGCATTGTCCCCGCAGGGCACTGTCAATTTCCGCTTGATGTATTTAATAAAAAGGGGGGATATGTGGGGGGTGATAGAATGCTCCTGTTATATTTTCCCTTATTTGGGCAAGAAGTGCTGCAGCACCAATTCCTGCTTGTCTCGACATCTTCCTCTGGTCCTGGATCTTCACTACCAATCCACAACTAATCCCACCCAACTACTTCCACTATACAGCTATTTAGACCCTGTTCACTTCCTCAATAAATGAGACTTGATCAGAAAGCCTGTCTTGTCTCTGTCTCTCGTGTCTCTTGCCCTGTCTTTTTCATCCCCGTTCCTCCTCCAGGTCATTACCCCACGTCTCGGCTCATGGGCCGAGTCAAAGGATAGTAATAAAAGGAGGTAAGATAAAAGAATGAAGAATTTCAACAGATAATTGAAAGTTATAAAACAGAATCAAATCAGAAGACAATCTGATATGAAAAATATCACTTTAATAGTAGACTCATCAAATAGAAGATAAGGTTAACTGATCTGGAATACAAATCAACAAAAATAGTCAAAACTCCTGTGAAGAGAAAAATAGAGGGGAAAAAAGAATATAAACACATGATATAAATTGTGAGATTATTCTCAATAGATCTAATGTAAAAAGACTTTAAAAGAGAGGAATGATGGTCAAATGTTTTCATAATACTGAACAAATACTTCTACTTTTGGATAGAATCTATGAGACCATTGCAAAATAACATCTTGAGATCCCTGCTGTAATTACAAAAGTAACATTCATCATGATAATTATGATTTATTCTATCCTATAAGATCCATAAAGTACTTTTATAGTAAAGAGAAAAACAAGATCCCAAAATACTTGGTCTCTGTATAGGTGCATCTGCAATTCACATTCAGCATTTACATACATTCTGAGAACACACAATAGAAACTTTTTTTTGACAGTGGTTATGCAGAGAAAGTCCAAAAATTCAAAGCTCTATTAATTTAGAGAAAGAAAAAAAAAGCAACTATAGAGCAGAAGAAAGAGAGAAACAGAAAGGCAACTGAGGAATAGAAAAGATACAGGTGCTGAACAGGATTACCCATTTCCACTCAGTAAATTTCAAATAAATTCTTTGAGAATATGGGGTAAGAATGTTTTGGGTTTCTTACCATTAGCATTAAGTATACAGTGAGGAAAGCAGACAGTTTTAAAGCAGATTGTACATCATTTCATGCTGATATCCAAGAAGTCCAAGTTGGTGTAATTCTCTGACATCACATTTCTGTACTAATTCCTCTGATGTGAGTTCATATGGTCCCACTCCTGAAAGAAGCATATGACAATATCACTAGATGTCCATGGTGCCTTCAAGGATATACCCATGCGTTATATGCAAAAGTAAAATTTTTAAATATGGAATGTTAAACTCTGAGAAAGAAGCAGTGTATCAAAATAAGTCACTTGAAGTTACACAATCATGACATGGTTAGGTGAATGTAGATAAATCAGCATGTCTTAAGTGATATATACCCAATATTGAATCCTGTTACAGCACAAAAATTTCCTAAACAATATGGGAAAACCCCAATTTATATAAATTATTCATCAGACTTTTCCATTTAAATCAAAAAGTGTATATAAACCCATTACTGTTTTTTTTGGTGGAACCAGGGATTGAACTCAGGCCCTTGTGCTTGCCAGAGAAGCACTTATTCTACTTAGCTATCTCCCTGGCCCCACGCCCATTACTTTTTATGTACTTAAATCACAGATTATTTATGAATGTGCCTTCAAGGAACATAGCAAAAGATAATACTCACCTCCTCAAATATATTATAGAATCTGTCGCCAAAACTGAATAATAGGAATTGACTTACTCTTCTACATGAATTAAATTTTACTTCGAAAACATAAAACAATGGCTTTCAAGGCAGAAAACATTGGGTGATGGCCAAATGTGACCTTGGAAGTACATGTAACAGGTGAGGTGAGGTTCACTACAAGGAGACCATCTTGAGCCTATGCAAGATATAGGGATGGAAACCTATACTTT
>NW_004524773.1:2745254-2750018 GCF_000260255.1 Octodon degus | reverse complement strand
TTTTAATGAATTTAGGACAAGGTCTGCAGGATCTCACTGCATAGATCGGACTCGTACTGATTCTCCTGTTTTCAGTCTCCTATGTGCTGGGATTACAGGTGTGCGCCAACATGTCCAGCCAAACATACCCATTCCCAATCCCTGGCTCAGTGCGCCTCGGGGGTGGGACCAGAGATCAAACCCTGGCCACTGTGAGCTGTGGAAGCAGGTGCTTTAGTCCTCTGAGCTATCTGGCTGGCCCCCTAAAGATCCCATTTTTTTTTTGGTGGTACCAGGGATTGAACTCAGGACCTTGAGCTTGCCAGGCAAGCACTTATTCCACTGAGCTATCTCCCCAGTTCCCTGGGAACCTATACAAAGCCAAGTGGACTTCTTGAGAATTATCCTCAGAGAAAAAACAGATAAAGAGACTGTAAGAAAATTATAAACCCAGATCCTACACAAATTTTGGTGTGTGTGTGTGTGTGTGTGTGTTAGAGGGGATCAAACCCAAGACTTTGTGCATGCAAAGCAAGCGCTCTACCACTGAGCCATAGTCCCCTTCACAAATATTGATGCAAATATTCTAAGAAAAAATTTACTACATAGACTCCAAAAAAAAGGAAGCTTCTTAAGTCAATCCAAGGAAGCACAGTGGAAGGGTCAGTGTACTTTTCATGAAATATCAACTGTAGTAAATGAGACACAAAGAAATAGAGAACAAATCCTTCTCCATATCAATATACCCACATTCTTTAGGGTCTGTGTTAAGTAGTCAGCTGTGATTCTGATGGGCTTTCCTTTATAGGTGATTTCTTTTCCTTAACAGCTTTTAATATTCTATTCTTGTGTTGAATTTCTGGAATCTTGACTGTGAGAGACATCTAAAATACCTTTGTATTCATAATCCAATGGAAAAGTATCAACCCATAGCCCACACTAATGGATTCATAAAAGCTAGTTCCAATTTTATTATTATTATTATTATTTTGCGGAACCGGGGATTGAACTCAGGCCCTTGCACTTGCCAGGGAAGCACTTATTCCACTGAGCCATCTCCCTAGCCCCCAATTTTTTTTTATTAATTTCTGTCTGATCCTCTCCCTCTTAAAGTGACTTGTTCAGCTGAAGTTAAATCCTTTTCCATATTTCCTTTACTTTCTAACTCTAATAAATCTGCCTACACTTCTCGTTGATGTATCCTGAAACTTATTCTGATGCAAGTCAATGAACCTGAGTGGGGTGCAAGCCAAGATGGGGCCTCTCCTAATCTCTCTGGGAGACCTCCGACAAAATGCCAATTTTGTGATTTCCGGTGGAACTGAGCAAAAAACCCAGGGAGGATTGGTAGCAGTTGCATCTTTTTTGTGTGTTTTCTTGGTCACAAGTGAATCCAGTGCAATAGAGTAAAGCTTGTTGAGCGTGGCTCAAACTGCCCCTTATTTTACTTATTAGCTTATATAGATAGCATTTCTTTATAATTATTCCCCCACTCCCCATATTTCTAGTTTCTTACACGTTTACGAGGGAACACTGAGCAATTGAGAACCCACGTGCTACAAGCACCTTTTGAGACTACCTAATGCAAAATGTAAATTTCAGGGTAGTGGGCAGCTCAGGATTACACAGAATTCTGGGATATGTAGTCCAAAGATTTTTTTTTTTTTCTATGATTGCAGCACTTTTGGCCCAGCAAAGCGCGATAATGATCACTGCTCCACTGAGGAAGGAAGAAACTACAGTATAACGCATGGCCCATATGTTTGCTAGTTTCCTGCTACCTGAGAGAGAGAATAGGAAACTAGTTCTGCTGGAGGATTCTGGGAAACGCGACTCCTTCTGCAGGTATCTGCGCATGCACTTCCGCTCTAAAAGGCGGGGTTAGCGTTTCGGTGCCTCGCAGGATCCAGGGAAATGTAGTTCCAGAGCGCCGCGTAGCCCGGACACTTCCGCTGTCCGCTGTTGAACCCGCGGCCTGCGTTTGTCTTAGGGAGGTGAGTGACTTGGGAGTCCCTCGACCTCTCTTCTTTTGTGGCCTGGGTCACTGCGGAAGAGGCCGCGGCCAACGGCGGAGGGCGGCCTTGGGGGGCATTGAGCGGGTGTCTGTGAGCCGCTCTCCAGAGCCGCTGCCTTGGGGGCCGTTCGCGGGTTCCGGCTGCGTCTGTGGATGCCCGCGGTTCCTCGTGGGCCAGCCCGCCTGGTTCCCCTCGCTCGCACGCTGTCGCGGCTAGCGGCGTAGCCCGTTGAGGGAGCATCGTTCTGCGCCTTCGTTTCCGCGTTACGGGCACCCACTCACCTTACACATTTGTTTTCGGACTCGGGATGGAGCGCACGTAGAATGTTTGGAACGGTGCGGGCGTGTGGCCAGGTGTAGTATTACAGTAGCAGGAGGAGTGTTCTTGTCGTGGAAGCTTCTCGAGGCGACCTTTTTGATACCGAAGGGAAAGGAGAACGTTCCGCTACTACTACCTCTCCGCTTTTCTCTTTGCTGTTCTTAACAGGTTTTGCTACATTAGCTGGAATACTCTAAATTTATGAACCCTTTTGAGAAAATCTTCCATTTCCATCCCGTTTTTCCAAAATGTGCTGAAAAAGTAGTGTTCTGACCAGATTCAGAACAGCATGCTTTAACACCTCCTATATCTCTCCACTGCTGTCTGGTGATAAAGGATTCTCAGAAAGCAAAAGGTAGGCTCTCTTCAGATCCTGTACAACTTATGAAAAAAAAATGTAAAGGAAAAAATGCATTACTCATCGATGGATTCTTGGGGTATCCTCTGGATTTTCCAAGATCACAGACATGCTCGTGGTACCCCCCTGCAAGCCTCGTTTCCTTTCCCTGCCCCTCCTTCAGCAAGAAGGCCGCAGAGAAGATGGGGTGTGAATCCTGGGCCGTCAGAGGCCATTGTAGCCGGTCCTAGTATTTATCTTCTTTTTTTTGCGCCCAGTGGGAGAAGGTGTTGTGTTCATTAGATTTTTGTTATACATACAATAACTGGATGTTCAGTTATTGTTGAATATTTGGGAAGATACATGAGATGAGCAACCGCTGTAGTAGCTATACATTGAGTGCTAGGTTGCGTTCTAAGGACTTCATAAAAAATAGCGCATTCAGCCTTCACAGAGCTGCCTCGCTAGTCCTGCGAGTGCGTTATTTTACAGGGAATAAAAAGAAATGGAAACAATGGGTTATTTGTGCCCCAGTTCTACTAAGAATAGTGGAATTTGTGTCTAGAGCTTGTGTTCTTTCTCTTTTGATATTGTTGGTCATAACAGTTTGGAATCTCGAAATTGGAATTAGAAGATTCAATAGGAAAACAATCTATGAAAATATCCAACTATAAGAAACTAGCTGCAGAGGTGTTATTTGGCAGCAAGTTGGGAATGAGATTGGAATTTTATTTATTGTTAACGATTTTAAAAATTGCTTTTTGTGTTTTGTGTAGAGGCTTTTGAAGCACAGTGAGTTTCAACTTATCTGTAAAATTTTTAAGCATTTTCACTTAATTTTAAGCAATATATAATTCTAATCATAAAAATGAAGCTCTTTGTAGAGAATTCATAAAGTATAGAAATATGTAAAGAAAAATTATCTATACCTTTTAGATACAGGTACTCCTTGTTGAAGAAGTGAATTTCATTCCTGTAATTAGGGTGCTGAGTGAGACATTGTGTGTAGTATGTGCGTTACAATATTCAAAACAAAAAAATAGTCAGAAGAAACTCCAGCTTGATGATTTTGCTTTTTATTTGCGTAACTCTTACATGCAGTACTATAATGTCTAACAATATAAAACTACAGTGTTGTACCTTACAATTAGCAAAACTTACAGTGTAAACATTACTATATAAAATTGTAGGGGCTGGGTGAGATGGCTCAGTGGTTTAAAGCACCTACTTAGAACAAGTTTAGCAAAGCACAGGGCTGGCGGTTCAATCCCCCAGCACCACATGCCAGCCAGCCCCGCCCCCTGGTGGGCTGAGCTGGCCACACACACACACACACACAAATAAAAAAAAAATTGTAATATAAAATTACTGTTTAACACAAGCTGTCCTGTACAAAAAGACATTGAGGCTGTATAAACGAGATGTCCAGAACTGTTTATTTTTTTAACAAAGGCAGAAGTCTGACCAGCTCTCCTGGGTCATAAGTCTCATCAGTCATTAAACCGGGCATTGAACGAGGAGTATCTGTATTAACATTTTTATGCATCTTTGTTGGTTTTTGATGTATATTTGTCTCTGTGTTCTAAAACTGTCACACTGTGTAGTGAGATTTTGCTTGTTTACTGTAGAAATTTCTGAACATACCCAGTATATGTATAATGAAGTCCTATGTAACAACTGTCCTGTTAACCTTGCTCATTGATTATTTTAAAGCGAATGCAGATGTTGAGTCAGTAAGACTTAAAAAATTATCATAAACTAGGTGTGTTATCACATAACTGTATGTAAACCCAGCATTTTTGAGAAGCTGAAGCAGGAGGCTCTCAAATAAGTTTAACCCCTATCTGGGCAACTTAGTACAGTAGTGAGAACCTGTCTCAAAATACAAATAAGAAAGGATGGAGTGTACTTCAGTGTGAAGGAATACTATAAAAAAAACACTTATGTATGAAGACTAAGAAATGAGAGGTTATATTCATTTACTAGAGGTACCATCACAACATACCACAGCCTGGGTGTCTTTTTTTTTTTTTTAATTTTATTTATTTGTGTGTGTGTGTGTGTGTGTGTGTGGCCAGCTCAGCCCACCAGGGGGCGGGGCTGGCTGGCATGTGG
>NW_004524773.1:2737553-2745075 GCF_000260255.1 Octodon degus | reverse complement strand
GTGCTGGGGGATTGAACCGCGGTCCCTGTGCTTTAGCTAAGCTTGTTCTAAGTAGCCTGGATGTCTTGAGACAACAGAAATCTGTTTTTTTTTTTATAGTTATAGAGGCTGGAAGTTCAAGGTCAATGTGTTAGGAGCTTTGGTTTCCTCTGAAGCCTCTCTCTTTTCTGTACGAGAACTCCTGTGCTATTCCTTGGTGTGTTAACTTCCCTATCTCTGGAAAGGCACCGTCTGCGATCTGAGGTACTGATGGTTAGAACTTAGCGCACAAATTTGGGAGGGAACACAGCCTGTAACAGATGTTAAGAGTTAGCAGCAACTCGAGGTTTTTACCTAAGGAGAATAGACTATGTGAGAAAGCTAAAAAAGAGAAGGGGTCAGGAAAAAGATGATTGATTTTTTATTCCTTTAGAGTTGTGCCAGCCACCGAATACAACTGTGCCTACCTGCCTTATTTCCTTCCTTTTTTTTCTCTTTTTCTCCCTCTCTTTTTTCCTCTCTCCCTTTTGTTCATTTTTTCTCTTTTTTCCTTTCGTTCTTTGTCTTCTTTCCTCTTTTTCTATTATTATTATTATTATTATTATTATTATTATTTTAAATGTATTTGGTTGTTACAGGGTCTCACTATTCAACTTGGATTTGTGGTGATCCTGCTGTTGTCAGCCTCCCCAGGGCTGGGATTACAGCTGTGTGCCACCACAACCGCACTCTGGCTGCTCACCTGCCTGGGGGGCGGGGCTGGCGCAGCATGTGGTGCAGCGGATGGAACTGTGGTGCCTACACTTGCCTAAGCTTGCCTAAGGAGATGCTTTAGTCCACTGAGCTATCTCTCTGGCCCCTTCTCTTTTTCTATCTCTTTCATTCTTCTATTCACTTCTTTTCTGTGTTTCATGGGCTTCATCATATTCTCAGGGTGCCATCAACAGGTCGGTAAGGAGGAGTTATGCAGTGCATAAGTGTGGTGCATGTAGCTGTCCAGCAAGCAGCTGAAAGAAAGTACAGGCTGCCGCGTGGGCTTAGAGAACAAAACTGAAAGACTGTCCCTTGGCTTTTATCTCACTTACTTTTGGCAGGCAATAGAATCCATCAACTTTTTCAGAGTATTCAGAAGTTGATGTACAGTTGTAGATAGTATTGTCATGATTTAAAACAAATTCCTTTAGAGACACCATTAATGTTTGCTATTTTATTTATTGCATGGAGATCAGGGGAGTGGAAAGAATGGCTAACATTTGTTGGATTTCCCTTGTGACTTGCAGAACTCCAGGTTTTTTCAGTTAACTCATTTATTTCTCATGAAAGTTATTGGTGTTCTCATTTTACAGGGAAAGAAATAAGCATAGATAACAACTGAATAAATGTCTTTTTTTCTTTTCTTTTTTTTTTTTTTTCTTTGAGACAGGGTGCAACTATGCACCTCAGGCTGGCCTTGAGCTCACTTGGTAGCCCAGGCTGGTCTCAAACTCAAAAAGATCCTCCTGTCTCAGCCTCCTGAGTACAGGGATTACAGGTGTGTGCCACCATGCCCGGCCTGAATAAGTGTCTTGCTAGTATACTGTAAAGGAAGAAGATCCTGGATCAAATCTCAGCGCCTAAGTTAGAAACTTCGCTGGAGCGCAGTAGCTGCGTGGCCTTGGGGAAGTTGTTTAACTTCTCTGGGCCTCAGTCTCCTCACCTAACAAACAGGGATGATATCAGTACTTCCCTCCTAAGGTTCCTGTCATTAAATGAGACATGATATATAAAGTGCTTAGAATAGTCTGGGAACTTAGCCCTCTGTGAAAACTGCTTACAGAAAAATGGAAATAACTTGATTCTGAGTCTGACCTTGTGGCTTAGCTCTTATAGAGAGGTTAGGAATAACAGATGTCAAATAGCCAGTGCAGAATAAAAAAACAGAGTTAACACACTGGGGAGGGGGCCTGCCTAGAGAAGATATCGGAGTTCATGGTTAGGCCTCGGGAGAAACTAAAAAATGTTAAGGCAGCATTCCGATTCTCAGGCTCAGACGCATCCCAGAGCTTGAGAACTATTGCCTAGTTAAAGATGTGGGCAGAAGTGTCACATTGCTTGGATTCATTGCTCGGTGTACCGTCCTGTCTGGACAATAAAATGGTGGCCTGGGTCTGAGGAAAGGTATAAAACTTCAGATGTCAGCACCCCTCCTCCATAGGGTCTGAATTAATTAATGTGGATTGGAAATTTATAAGTTATCGTGTGAGTCTCATCTGCTCTTGGTTTGATAGCCATTGTCCGTCCTAGTAGGTAAACAGAGTGAAAATCTTAACTTTCTGTTGACTTGTGGTAAATCATGAACAAGTGACTTTCTATACTTTGATTTCTTTTTTTAAATTTTTTTTTGGGGGGGGCTGGCTCAGCCCACCCCAAGGGCGGGGCTGGCGCTGTATGTGATGCTGGGGACCACATCTCAGTCCCCTGCGCCTGCCTAAGCTTGCCTAAGCAGGTGCTTTAGACCACTGTGCTATCTCACCATCCCCTGTACTTTAATTTCTTGACCTGTAAAATGGGCATAATTGTCTTCTCAATCCTTAGCGCTGTTATGAAGATTGGTTGAAATACTGACTCTATTCATGCAAACGGTGCCCAGTAGGTAAGGAAGTTTTTCATCAGTTGTCTGGGTTTTCTTGTGACTACATCAGGATCTTAGGGTTGATCGTGGTCCTCTATTAGAGTTGGTAGAAAGGTGAGAGGTAGGATCCCAAAGTCATCAGGCTGTCTGAAAAACTGTGGAGCGCTATTTCTGACTGATGATTCTCAATTTGTGATACAGGGACCAAACACATCAGCATCAACTGGGATAGAAGTGTGGATTCTTAGCTGGGTGTGGTGGTGCCACCTGTGTAGTCTTTCATCTGCTTCACCCATTTGTCAAGAGATAGATTCAGTCAGTCAGTCAGTCAGTCAGTCAGTCAGTCGTCAGCTCTGCTAAGCAAATGATTTTGTTATAAGCTCTGGTTTAGGTTCTTGGAAATGCAATCCAGGAATTAATTACCAGACAGATGTCAGACTTATTAGTTATCCCTTTTCCCACAGAAGAGATGGAAGGATCTCACTGCAAAACACTTTTACTAGAGATTTCCAGGCAAGTATGGAATGAGAACAAAGCGAATCACAATCTCTCAAGGAGGATTTCTTCTATGATTGGAAGAAATGTGCCACACTAAGTGTATTAGTGTTCTGTGACTATAATGGGATCACCTTATGAAAAAGTTGATGGAGCCCCCAGGTGTAGAGGGTCCATAATCAATTGGCCTTCTTGGTTTGAGTCTGTGGGAAGGCCGCACATAGGAGTGTATTGTGGAGAACTGCTCACCTCATGGCATGGCACAAAAAAGAGAGGAAGAAGCAGAGGGCCAGAGTCCCACTGACCCCTTTGGCTATGCTTTCAGTGACCTAAAGTTTCCCCATAGGTGCCACCCATTGAAGCTTCCGCCCGTGCCCAATATTGCTACACTGGGGACCAGGCCTTTAGCATGGGGGCCTCTGGGACCATTTGGTATCAGAACATAGCAGTAAGCTTCACAGTAAGGTTCTTGTATCTGAAATAAGAGGGCTTACTACTGATATAGGGAGAAAAACTGATCTCAGGTAGGTGACCTCAAATGATATAGGGAACCTCCAAATGACATAGGGAAAAATGATCTCTCGACCTGACCTGGATGAGTTCGTGTTCTCTAAAACCGAAGAATGAATTTTAGGAAAAAACAGAGGTTATGAGCAGAATATATTTATTGAGGGAAGGAAAGCTCCTGTCCAAGAGAGGGACAGGAGGGGGACCCGAACGGGTAGTTCCCCAGGGAAGCTGTCTCTTCCAGGGACTTTTATAGTGTAAAACCATGCAGACCTAAGGTGGAAAGAATGGGAACTTGCTTAGGTGGATGTGGGGTAGGACAAAATTATGGTCAACCAATGGGATTGTGAGCACCATTGCTTAGGTTAAATTGATTAGGCCCAGGACCAAATGGGGTAGCAAGTCATGTAACAAGCAGGCATGAATGTAAACCTTATCTGGTGGCCTTCAGACAATGATTCTTCCTGAGTAATGATCAATCCTGGATGCCAGTCTTTAGGGATGTTAGTATTTGTTTGGCCTTTAGGTCTGGCTCACAGCAGGAGCATCTCTCACAGTTGTAAGGTGTCTGGTCTTGGTCATCTCCTTCGAGGTCCTGACCCTGTCTGACTGCCTATGATATTTCTATCTAACTCAGGCTGCCTGCAACACTACTACTTCTAATTAACTAATACTAACCCCCACCATTACACTGCCTCGTAGTACAAGGGATTGAACCAAGAGAGTGCTGAGCTACATCCCCAGCCCTTGTTTTATTTTATTTTGAGGCAGGGTCTCCTCAATTCCCCGAGATTGCCTTCACCTTGCAGTCCTCCTGCCCCACCCTCTTCCATAGCTGATATTACAGATGTGCATCACTGAGCCAGCTTATTTTATCTTGAGTTTCTATCCTTCTAATGGTTAGAGTCAGACCCTACAAGGAGAATTCAAGTTAGGGCCGCTGTGTAGGTTGGGTGCATTGTTCACCGTGCAGTGGCTCTGAGCTGGGGTCTCAGCGGCATCTGGGATTCAGCCCATGCTCTGCTCCTTAGGCAGTGCTGCTTTGCTGTCCTGAATGACTTGGTAAGTCTGGGCTGAAATAACATAAATACTGTGGACCAGGTAGCTTAACACCCAACATTCATTTCTTACCATTCTGGAAGTTAAGTCCACGATGAAGGTACTGACAAGCCCAATGCCTGCTGTTACGGTTTGTGTCTAGGTGTCCCCCCTAAAGCTTTGTGCAGCCATGGAGGAGCTTGGCTGAATGTAGTGTGTGATTGATTGGCATTGAAATGCAGGGACAAAGGGTAGGTGATTGCTGGATCAGTTCCCTGGCTGGATTGGCACTGCCCTGTTGCCAGTAAACTGGCTACAGTATAAGGGACCAAAAGAGCTCCCCCACTGGATGCCATCTCTTGGTCCTCATCCTGGGCATGTGGGAATGAGTATTTCACCATCTCCGTTTGTAAGGGCACTAATCGCACAGTAAGGGCTCTCACTCATGATTGACTTCCCTTCTGGAGGCCCAGTTCGAGCACGTTAAGGCTTTCAAGTTCCACCTCTAGCACCAAGAAGCAGCAGCGGTATGGATATGTGGGTAGCTTTTATTGAATGTTTAAGCTGGCAGACGCTGTTCCAAAGGCTTTGTGTACACTCAGTCACTTTGATCTTAAGTGAGTTTGGTGTTATCACCACCCCCCTCATCACAGATCAGACATGGGGCAGAAGTGCTGTCAGACTGGGGATGCCAGTACCCTAACATCAGAGCATGGTTTTAGAGTCTGTCCTGTTCACAACTCAGTTTTCTTCTCCCTCAAGCACATCGTATGTCTTCAGAATTCTATCTTCATTTATGCATCTTTTTATTTAAGTTTTTTATCTCAACTCTTCTGTAAGACCCTAAGCTCCCAACCACTTATTTTTGTCCATAACAAGATGGACAGGATGCCAGGCATGGTGGTACACACTTGTAATCCCAGCACTTGGGAGGCTGAGGCAGAGAGATCTCTATGAGTTCCAGGCCAGCCTGAACTACACAGCCAGACCCTATCTCAGAAAAAGAAAGAAAGAAAGAAAGAAAGAAAGAAAGAAAGAAAGAAAGAAAGAAAGAAAGAGAGAGGAGAGAGAGAGACAAGATTCAAAATACGGGCACGGGCATGAGAGCTGGATTCGGGGTCACTCCAGCTCCTCGATGTCCCCTGTTCAATGGGTGCAGCAGTTACTGTCTTTAGTGGCTGAGAACTTCTTAAAATGTCAGGTACTTTGCCAAGGCTACCACATAAATTTTTTCATTTATTTCCCATAATAACCCTATGATTAACATTCTTTTTCTTTTCCTTTTGTAGCTGCGGATAGGCACAGAGGTTTAGGTGATAGGACCAAGAGCACAGGACCGGCGTGGCAGTAGCGGAAGCGGTGTCTGTGAGGTAGGGAAGAGTGCGTGCCCAGCGCTTGCCAGGGCTCCTGATGGGGACTTGGTGTTAAACATTACCAATTCTGTTATTTTTATTCTTACAATGATTACTGTAGCTTTTTGTTTGAATGGTATATGGATTATCAAATACATAGTTATATATACAGTATAGAGATAAAGATTTATGAAATTTTCTCCTCCCTCCCTCTCTCTCTCCCTCTCCCTCCCTCCCTCCTTCCTCCCTCCCTCCCTTCCTCCCTCCCTCCCTTCCTCCCTCCCTCCCTTCCTCCCTCCCTCCCTTCCTCCCTCCCTTCCTGTACTGGAGATTGAACTCGGAACCTTGTGCTCGCCAGGCAGGCACTTGTGCTGCTAAGCTATCTCCCTGGCCTGAAATTTTATTTTATCTGTTCCATGTTTGCAAGGTCTTCCATCTTTGAAAACTCAGTCAACAACGTAGTCAAGTTCCTAAAGACAGCGTGGTTACCAGAGGTGGGAAGGGTGCCCAGGGGCAGGCCCAGTGGCCCATGGTGTAGAACTCTCAGTGATCCTCCTGCCTCAGCCTCCCAGTGCTGGGTATACCACTACACCTGGATTCACTGTATTTTGATCACATCTCCTGTGATCTTAAGTATTATTAGAGAGGCATTAAATTAAGTATGACCAACTAAGAATTACAATATTTCAGAAGTTAAAGGTAATTTTCGTGTGACAACTTCTAAAGTTTCCCTTGATAATAATCATTTATGAAGACAAGTTTTATGTCACTGAATATTTCTTCATTTTCACAATCTAGGGAATATTACTCTGAAAATGTTCTTTGAACTTTTTTTTTTCCTCACTCAATACTTTGAGAGATTGTTAATTCTCTTAATTGTTAATCTCTTCATTTTATGGATGAAAGAATGGCGATATGGAGTTACTAATTTGTGCAGGATGTCACAACTACTAAATAGCAGTGCCGAGAGTGTAGGTATTGGGGCCAGAGTTTACATTCTGAACCTGGCTGCACGTTCCATTTCTGTCCTCCTTAGAGTTACAGCCATACTGTGAGGCTCATAAGGAGTGTGTGTCAGGGCCACACGGCACGGGGCGGGGAGAGTCACTCGCTCCAGGGGTCCTTAGCTGAAAGAATGGCACCCAGAGTCCACACCCCGCAGGAGGAGCTGAGCTTGTGCAGAAAGCAGTGGCATTCTTGGCCGGATGCTGATGGCTGTTTTCTTTTTCCCCTGTTGTGCCTTCCTAAGTCCCAGCCAATTCCAAACGAAGGAGGACAGAATGACCAAGTTCAAGGTGAGTGGGGCTTCCTTTTCTACATTTTAAACTGTCATCTCCTTTCTCAGAGATTTCACACATCTTGTTTCTTTTTTTCTGAGGAAACATTAAGGAGAACTGTAGGCATCTGACAATCTCTGATGTGTTTCCTTTCTTTTTCATATAGTTTAATTTTTGTTACTTTATCTTGTCATTTTATAATTTGATAAGTAAGCATAGAATAGAAAAGTCAATAAAAGTGATTAAAAACTGTCGTCTATTAT
>NW_004524773.1:2708544-2737453 GCF_000260255.1 Octodon degus | reverse complement strand
AAAAAAGATGATGGGAAATTAGCAATGTGTGTTGTTTTTTTAAATTTATTTAATTTTTTCCCAGAACCCGGGATTGAACTCAGGCCCTTGCGCTTGCTAGGGAAGTGCTTATTCTACTGCGCCATCTCCCCAGCCCCCCATAATAGTATATTTTTAAGTGTAGATAACATTTTTAAGTTATACTACTTCTAAGAAATGTTATATGCCCTGCAGCTTTGATGACTACACCACATTCCTTTAAATTGATGTGCTTTGAGTAGCATATGGGTGTGTGAAGGATAACTTCTCCTTGTTTGTGGGCATTTTATTATTTGTATATTTTTTAATGACTTTAGGACAGGGTCTACAGGGTGGACAGGGTCTCACTACGTAGATCAGACTCGTAGTGATTCTCCTATTTTCAGCCTCCCACGCACACCACCACACCCAGTCTCAATCACCATCGCAGTGTGCCCTGGGGTGGGACTGACATGGCACACAGGGGATTGAATCCCTGCCACCACGCTCTGTCTAAGCAGGCGCTTTAGTCCACTGAGCTGTCTGGCCGGCCCATGGGCATTTAGTAGTTCAGATTTTCTTTACTATGTTGAGTATCATTGTGGTAAAGTTTTCCTGCATATAAGATTTCCCCCAAAAGAAAGTTTTGCTGTTACTTGTTCCTAATGTTTTAGAAATACTAAATTGTGTTTTTGATACTATGTGTGGTGCTTTGGATAGTTTGTGTGTGGAATACACAAACAGCATGCAGGATCATGATTTGGTCAGAGAATATGTCTGCAGATATTTATCTATAAGAAAGTTGGATTTTTACTTTCAGTGCCATGAATGGAACCCAGGGCCTTGTACAGGCCAGGTGGGTGCTGTGCCACTGAGCTATACCCCATCCCTTCTTACTTTATTATTTTGAACCAAGGGTTTGTTCAGTTCTTCAGGCTGGCTTTGAACTTGTATCTTCTGCTTCAGCTTCCTGAGTGGCTGGGATTAGAGGTGCATACCACCATGCCTGGTCAAAAGCTAAGACTCTCTCCCCAGTGGCTGAGTTATACTTTGGATGTGTTTAGTTTCTGTTTGATATTTTTCATCATTATATTAATTCATTTTATCAAATAATAATATAATAACATACAGGTCAGGTCCTTTTTTTTTTTTACTGCTTTTAGTCCTCAGGTCAACCTTATGTGGCAATATTTGGTTTCATTCACACCTTAGAGAAGAAGGGTTATAGAATTAAAAAGGTGTCAAAGTTCATAAAGAAGGCTAGAGAGCCAACAAATTTGGAAAGATGCCTAGGATCTTTATTTGGCTAGAAAGAAGAGCAAAAGAAGTGAGTTCTGTCGGGCTGGCTTTTCTGTGTGGGTGCCAAGCTTGTTCTGGTGGGAGGAAGAGGCCATGGGTCCTGCTCACTCAAGGTGGCTCCTTCTCCGTGACCCCTTAGCTCACTTCGGGTGGGCTGCCTGAGCGTGCAGGGCTCCCGGGCGTGAACAGTTTTCATGTGGGAAGTTAAAACAATGCTGGAATCTCAATTATAGCGATCCTTAATTGTGAGTGATTTTGTTTCCCAGGAAACATCTGCTAAGAGTTCTGTTGCCACAGTCTGGGGTGCCGCTGGTACCTAGTGGCAGCACTTACGGTTCTGCCAGCCATTCTGTGGTGTACTTGGCAGCCCTCCATAGTCAAGAAGTTTCTGGCCCGAAATGTCCATAGTGCTGAAGTTGAGGTACATTGTTGTACACAAAGCTATACAAAAACAGGAGCAAAATGTGAGTGAAAGTATTTGCTACCTGTATACTGAAAACAAAAGCCGGTCAATCCCTGACACCCCCGGACACGCTGAGCCGGCAATGGAGTCCAGCCATGGTGGTGCACGCCTACAATCCCAGCACTAGGGAGGCAGAAAACAGGAGGATCACTACAAGTCCAGGCTGCATAGTGAGACCCTGCACACACACACACATACAGAAAACACCCTAAAAAAACCAAAACAGAACAAAAAAACGCTGGGATTACAGGCATGCATCATCCTGCCCAGCTGAGCACAAAGCTTTAACATCTATCATAGAAAAGTTCACTCTGGCCTCAGCATCTGGACCTACTCCCAGCACATCTTTTCCACTCTTCTTAGTGCTGCTCTTCTTTTAGTAGACTTTTGTTGCCAAGATTAAGTGGAGTGTATTTTGTGTTGTAGGAGGCAGTGACCTTCAGGGACGTGGCTGTGGTCTTCAGCGAGGAGGAGCTGGGGCTGCTGGACTCGGCCCAGAGGAAGCTGTACCGAGAGGTGATGCTGGAGAACTTCAGGAACCTGCTCTCCGTGGGTGAGGCCCAGTGCCCTGGCTGCTCTCCACTCCCTGTGGTTACCTGTCCCTAGATGTACAGGAACCCTCGAAGTGGTTTCTAGATGGAATTTTTCTAGCCTTTCTCCCCTGGCTAATGTGTTTGTCATATAAATGGACCTCATGATTGCTATGTATTTTTATCTTTTCTCAAATTGTATTCATTGTCTACGGCCATACCACCCTGAACGCGCCCAATCTCGTCTGATCTCGGAAGCTAAGCAGGGTCGGGCCTGGTTAGTACTTGGATGGGAGGTCTCCACGCCGGGCTCAAATTGTATTCATTTCTTAATAGGGACACATGGTACTTGTTTAGTGAATTTTGCAATTTTTTTAGTGAAATGAAGTGGGGTAGAAAATATCAGAGCCTTGGACAACCGCGAAAACTCTAGTCCTGATGTCAGCAACAGTGTGAGGGATAGTGGCAAAGGTATGATGAAAACAGATACTTTTCCCAGTGATTTATACTAACGTTTACATATCTGCGGTTTTTGCATAAAACATAATTTCCTCCATTCAGTCATGATTAGAAGTTTGGGAAACACTAGTTTTTGACATCCTGAAGGTGATACAGGGAGAATGTACACAATCTTTCGTAATTTGTTTTCCAGTGTATTTAGCTTGAATCTATATCCTTGGCTTTTCACAGAGCATCAGTTCATCACTCTGGATATTTTACCTCAGTTAGAGAGTGACGAAAAGCTCTGGATGAGGAAGAGGACAACCCAGAGTGGTGACACTTCAGGTGAGAGCTGAGTGGGCGACTGAGTCTGTCCTGATCCTCGTCACGCCACAGCTGTGCACTGGTCTGGGCCAGGGCTTGGTCCATGGATGACTGTGGACAGCATCTATTCCCTGCCTAGATCAACCTCTTTGGAAGTTGGATCAAGTCACTGTCCTATCACAAGCCTTTGGTGACTTTTCATGTGGTTTAGAGTAAAGTCCAAGTCCTTAAAGTGGGTTACATTGTTCTGTATGTCTCTGCTCCTGTCTCTTCCCCTATTGCTCTGTAGACACAGCTGTGACCTCCCCCTTGTCTTTCGGTGCCACCCGCATTGGCCCGTCTGCCAGGCCCAGCAAGCTCCTACCTCCTCACCTGCCATTGGACTGCTTTCCAGAGGGCAGTCCTGACTCTGTCATTGCCTTCACTTCTCTTACGTTGTGTGGCTTTCGCTCAGGTATAGCATCATGAGAAAAGCTTCCTGTGTCCCTTCTGTTAGTTATGCTTTCTTCTCCTTCATTTTCTTTTTTTCTTATCTAAATCCAACACCTTGGGGGTTTGGATTTCAGCGTAACAATTTTGCTGCCTGCCTGCCTTTCGCTCTTGCTCTTGCGCTCTCTCTCTCTCTCTCTCTCTCTCTCTCTCTCTCTCTCTCTCTCGTATAGGGTCTCACTATGCAGTTCACACTCGTAGTAATCCTCCTGTCTCAGCCTCCCCATGCTGTGCTGGAGAGATACACCTTTGACCCTAGCATCCATATCTCATGAAAGCTTAGCTTTGCAGTTATAACCAAACTGAGTGTTACTTTCCCCTATGGGTTTCTTCCTAGTGGTTGTTATACAAGATGCGGACTTGATATCTTGTTTACAAACACCATTAGAACAAATCCCTCTATAAGAACTGAGCTAAGGGGCAGGCCCCCTGTCTCTTGTATTTACTGAGAGAGAAACTACTTTTTTTTTTTTTTTTTTTTTTTTTTTTTTTTTGGCAGAACCAGGGATTGAACTCAGGCCCATGCGCTTGCCAGGCAAGTGCTTATTCTACTGAGCCATCTCCCTGGCCCCAAAACTACATTTGAGAATGGAGATTTTCAAAATGTTTTATATCTACACTCTGATCACCACTTACAATATTAGCTTACATTTTCTCTCTCTCTCTTTTTTTTTTTTTTTTTGGTACTGAGTATTGAGCCCAGGGTCACCAGTATACTAGGGCCTCCTTATGTGGGCAAGAACTCTGCCACTGAGCTACATCCCAGACTTTTAAAAAATATTTTTATTTTGAGACAGGGTTTTTCTTAAGTTGCCCAGGCTGGCCTTCAACTTGTGATCTTTTTGCCTCAGCCTCCTGAGTAGCTTAGATTACAGATGTGCGCCATATCCCTGCCTGTTTATATATTTATGTTATGACACTGGCACTCGAAAGTGATCTCAGAAGAGAAAATTGAGTAGTTTGTTGCTCTGTTTTCAGTGTATAGAACAGACTTGGTTGAGGAAAGTTGTGTATAAAAATTTGTTGAATGGGGCTGGTGAGATGGCTCAGTGGTCTAAAGCACCCACTTAGAACAAGCTAAGCAAAAGCATAGGGACCGCGGTTCAATCCCCAGCACCACATGCCAGCCAGCCCCGCCCCCTGGTGGGCTGAGCTGGCCACACACAACAAAATAAATAAATAGATAAATAAATTTAAAAAAAAATTTGTTGAATGAATAAATGAGTGAGTTAACTTGTTACATGGACTTTTTCCCATTAGTTGTGGAGGTAAAGTCTGGTAAATAAAAATGTGTGATAAAACCATGGTCTAGGGGCTGGTGAGATGGCTCAGTGGTCTAAAGCACCTACTTAGAATAAGCTTAACAAAGCACAGGGACCGCAGTTCAATCCCCCAGCACCACATGCCAGCCAGTCCGCCCCCTGGTGGGCTGAGCTGGCCACAGACACACACACACACACACACACACACACACACACACACACACACAAATAAATAAATAAAATTTAAACAAAAAACCATGGTCTAGAACAATTTTTCCCTGATAAATGTCTAATTTCCTAATTGCTTTTGAGTATCTATAGATATACATTAATAATATGCATCAATTCACTGTCAGTCTGTTCATGCTACTATGACAAAATGTCATAGACTGGGTGGCTTATAGCAGCGGCAATGCCTCCTCAGGTTTGGAAGCTGCTAAGTCCCCTGTAAGTGACCAGCAGATGTGATGTCAGTGTGCAGGCCTGTCTGGCTGAAGGTAGCATTTTTTTGCTGTCTTCACTTGTGTAATGACAAGTGGTGTTTCTCAGGCTTCCTTTTTTGTTTTTGTTTTTGTCTTTTTGAGACAGGGTTGCACTATACACTTCAGGCTGGCCTTGAGCTCACTTTGTAGTCTAGGCTGTTCCCAAACTCATATCGATCCTCTTGCCTCAGCCTCTTAAGTACTAGGACTTATAGGCATGCACCACCACACCCCACTTTCAGGCTTCTTTCATAGACTCTAATTTATTCCTGAGGGCTACACCCTCATTACATATTTACCCCCAATACCATCACCTTGGGGCTTTGGATTTCAGGCTAAGAATTTTGGAGAGATACACTTTCTCCTCTCCCTCCCTCCCTCCTTCCCTCCTTCTCTCTCTTTCTTTCTTTGGTATAGGGTCTCACTATACAGTTTCTGTCTCAGCCTCCCCATGCTGTGCTGGAGAATACAGCTTTGACCCTAGCATCCACATCTTGTGAAAGCTTAACTTTGCGGTTATAACCAAACTGAGTGTTACTTTCCTCTGTGGGTTTCCTGTAGCCTGTGGTAGTCTCTTGTATTTACTGAGAGAGAAACTATTTTGAGAATGGAGATTCTATTTCTGCTGGTCTTGTGTGTGTGTGTGTGTATGACTGGTTCAACCAGCCCTAGGGGCAAGGCTGGCATGGTATGTGGTACCAGGGATTGAACTGCAGTCCCTGCACTTCCCTAAGCTTGCCTAAGCAGGCGCTTTAGACCACTGAGCTATCTCTCAGCCCCAAGAATGGAGATTCAATTTATTTTAAATTTTTTTTTGTGTGTGTATTTTTAGGGAAGGGTCTGCAGGGTGTTCAGGGTCTCACTACTAGATCGGATTCATACTGACCCACCTGTTTACAGCCTTCCAAGACCTGGGATTACAGGTGCATGCCACTACTCCTAGTCTCAGTATGCCCCTGGGGTGGGGCTAGCACTGTAGGCCCGTTTCCTGCTTGCAGATGCTTTAATCTGCTGAGCTATTTGGCCAGCCAAGAATGGAGATTCTAAAAGCCACTTTTTAGGTCCTCTATACCTACCCAAATAGAAATTTCAGAAAACTAGCTTTCAAGTTAATCTTTCCCCTCACAGATTTTCCATATCATAGCCATCTGCCACTTCCAAAAAGACTTACAGTGCATGGTGGTACACACCTGTAAGCCTAGCATTTGGGAGACTGAAGCAGGTGAGTCCCTGTGAGTTCAAGGCCAGCCTGAATGTTAAGTGAGACACTGTCTCAAAGAGAAAGACAGAAAAAAAGAGAGAATAGAATATTACCTATCATTTATTCTTCTGTATCATTTAGTCAAATGTATTAAACCAGGCATAGTGGTGTGCACCTGCAATCCCAGCACTCTGGGAGGCTGAGGCGGGACGATTGTGAATTAGAATGTGGTCTCTGCAGCTTGGTGAGAGCCTGTCTCAAAATTAAATTTTCTTTTCCTGAAGGGCGGAGGGTGTAGCTCATTGCAGAGATCCCGGGTTCAGCACCCCCTTCTGGGGGTGGAGGGGCTACTCACTAGTATTGTTACATATAGCCATCTTTTTATTGTCTGAAAAATTAGAATTAAATGTTTTAGAAGATTGATAGCTATTAGATAAGCACATGTTAAGGAATGGAGAGTTTGGAGTTTGGACAGCTTTCTCAGCTCTAATAATGGCCTGACTAACATCATTTTGGTGGAATCGTGAACTGACTAGAATGGGGAAATGGGCCTTCTCAAAATTGACACATTTAAGGAAGATAAAAAGATCACAGTCAAATGGGCTTTTTGGAAAATAAGGGAAACACATTTATCTGTTATTTTTGCAAGTGTATGTCATTACTGTATAACTTTCCATTTGAAAAATTAAAGTGCTTAAGGAATTGATAGCTTACTTAACTATAGACCGGTGGCTTTAAAGCTTTTTTGAGTATATGGCTAATAAGAAGTATGTCGTGGGATCTGGGGATGTAGGTCAGCAGCAGGACATACATTTAGCATGGCCAAGGCTCCGGATTCAGTACCCAGCATCTCACACACACACACACACACACACACACACACACACACACAAATATATAAGCTGTATATCCATGTATGTGTAGATAAGGTGTGATTGTGTAGCCCCAGCAAGCATATTTAATATGCAGGGACATTTTTATTATTTGCAGAATGCCTGTAATATTTTTCTGTTCTGCCAGTGTTTGCCATTGGCTATTTGTTTAAGTTACTTTCTCTTGTTGCTAGGTTAAAGTACCTGACACCCAAAATTAAGGAAGGACGGGTTTATTTAGCTCACAGTTAGTGGAGGTTTCAGTCTGTACTCGGCTGGCTCCAAGGCTGAGCGACACATGGCAGAGAGCAGCAGTTCATGGCGGTGGAAATCAGTAAAGAGCAAAGGGAGGAGCAGTGGCAGCGCAGCAGAGAGCAAGCCTCGCTGTCCTCCTCCTGTTGCATTCAGGCTCTCTGCCCCAGGCCGTGTGTAGCATTCACACCCGTAATCCCAGCATTGGATCATGAATTAGTCACAAACTCTACAAATCTGCCCCAATGACTGTATGAGGCTTGCTGGGGGGGACAGCTAGACACAAACCATTTAAAGTCATTTTTTAAAAAAAACAGACATTGAACCACAGTCTTTAGTTTGAAAAACACTAGTGTGGCCATGGAGCACAGGTTATCTACTTCCATCAGCTTTATATAATCTGCTTTCAGATAAGCATTATTCTTGTTACTCCTGGGGCTCTAAATAATGACTTACCTTATAGAGGATTTTTTTTTTTTTTTTTTTTACTGACTCAGGATGCCTTAAGGGCAGGTCTGGTAAGGTAACTTACCTTATAAATGAAGTATTTTACACATATATGGAGGGAGTACAAAAATCAGAAGCAGCATCCATGGAGGCCCCATGGCTATGTCCTGCCTTGTGATTTTTTTTTCTTTGAATGATTCTAGCCATTGTTTTGTGATACTTTTAACTTCTTAGGCAAAGTGTTTAAAATCTCATTCCTATTATAGATAACTCAGTTGAAAAAAGTTTTCATGTTCTTTCTTTTTTCTTTTTCTTTTTTCTTTTTTTTTTTTTTTTGAGACAGGGTTTCACTATACAGTTCAGACTGGCCTTGAGCTCATTTTGTAGTCCAGGATATTTGTTTGGTACAGGCCTCGTTATATAGCTCAGACTTGGAGTGATGCTCCTGTTTTCAGCCTCCCCAGTACTGGGATTACAGGCATGCACCACCACACCTGGACTCAGTAACCAGCTCAGAACACCTGGGGGTGGGGCTGGCACAGCATGTGCTGTGAGGGATTGAAACCTGGTCCCTGCACTTGTCTACGCAGGCACTTAGTCCACTGAGCTATCTTACCGGCCCTGGAAATCTGTTCTGTTCTTTTATTTCTTCCTCACAGTTCTTGATCTATTATTATAGGTTACTTTCTGGTTTTTCATTTATTTCCCTTAGAGGCTTTAATTGCCATCAGGTTTTAGAATACTGCATTATTGGTAGAAACCTTTTCCCTAGCTGTTCTTGAGGAGGGTATTTCCTAGAAAGTCAGCACTCTGCTTACACTCTGAGCTTTAGGCATGTAGGGTTGAGGCATTTTCTTCCAAACATGAATCTTTCTAACCAGTTCATTGCCTCAGAGCTCCTAGCATTGCAGTCAACTTCCAGTGAAGTAATCCAAGGCAGAGATCTTCAGCATGGTGCAAGGATGTCTGATTATCTGGAGGGATTTTGCTAGCTGTTTTGAGCAGGGCCAGTTCATTCAGATGTCCATGCGGTAGGCAGAATCGCGTGGAAGATGCTTATCAGACACCTGCTGCAGCAGAAGCAGACAAGAGCTTTAGTGAGGTATTGCTTCTTGGTAAAGATTTCTTAGAAATATTTTTCTCACTCCAAATTTCTACCCTTAAGCTCACTTATGAAACTTAGTAAGACTCCGAGTTATTAGTCTCATTGATGTGTGATGAGACCTGACAGACAACCTTTGGCTTCTGAAGGGTATGTAAGTCAGCTACCACAATATGTGATGAAAAAGAAAAATGGAACCTTTTTCCAAAACCTTAGTCTGGGGCCGGGGAGGTGGCTCAGTAGAATAAGCGCTTCCCTGGCAAGCGCGAGGGCCTGAGTTCAGTCCCCAGTTCCACAAAAACAAAACAAAACAAAAAAAAAAAAAACCCACCTTAGGCTGGGGGTCTAAATATATAACTGACATCTCTGAATAGCGTGTTCACATGCCCCATCTCTGAATTTTCTTTATCCTTTTAGGAGACAAGAATTTAAATGAGATGGAGACTCTTCAAGAAGTAGGCTCAAGGTACCTGCCACATGAAGAGCCTTTCTGCTCACAAATCTGGCAGCAGGTCACCAGGGAGTTAACCAGGTGTCAAGAGGCTATGGTGAATATTCAAGAGACTGGCTCTCAGTTGAAAGAACTAGATGATGCACCCTCTCAAGAGGAGAATTTCAGTAAATGCTTTAATCAGGATTCATATCTCCAGGTTCACCACAGAGTCCATGGTGATAAAAAACTTTACAAAGGGGTGATGAATGAGAAAGGTTCTACTTGGGACTTGAATCTTCAAGCTAACCTGCAGGCCCATGCAGAAGAAAAACCCTACAAATGTGAAAAATGTGATAATACCTTCCGTCGATTTTCAAGTCTTCAGGCACATCAGAGAGTGCATAATAGAGAGAAATCATACAAACCTGATTTCTCATTCAAGGGTTTCAGTCAGAGGTCACAGTTCCACTCCCAGCAGAGACTCCTCAAAGGAGGGAATCCATACAAATATGAGGAATGTGGGAAAAATACTAGGAAAAGGTCACAGTGCCAGGTTTCCCTGATAGTCTACACAGGAGAGAAACCCTGTAAATGTGAGGAGTGTGGGCTGAGCTTTAGTCAGATCTCATATCTTCAAGTTCATCAGAGGATCCACCATGGAAAGAAACCTTATAAATGTGAAGAGTGTGGAAAGGGCTTCAGTTGGCGTTCACGACTACAAGCCCATCAACGAATCCACACTGGGGAGAAACCGTACAAATGCAGCGCCTGTGGTAAGGGCTTTAGTTACAGCTCACACCTCAACATTCACTGCAGAACCCACACAGGAGAGAAACCTTACAAATGTGAAGAGTGTGGGAAAGGCTTCAGTGTAGGTTCACACCTTCAAGCCCATCAGATAAGCCACACTGGAGAGAAACCATTCAAATGTGAGGAGTGTGGGAAGGGCTTCTGTCGGGCCTCAAATCTTCTGGACCATCAGAGAGGCCACACTGGTGAGAAACCATACCAATGCGATGCTTGTGGTAAGGGCTTCAGCCGCAGCTCAGATTTTAACATTCATTTTAGGGTCCATACAGGAGAAAAACCCTATAGATGTGAGGAATGTGGTAAGGGCTTCAGCCAGGCCTCAAATCTTCTAGCCCATCAGAGAGGCCACACTGGAGAAAAGCCATACAAATGTGGTACATGTGGGAAGGGCTTCAGTCGAAGTTCAGATCTTAATGTTCATTTTAGAATCCACACAGGAGAGAAGCCCTATAAATGTGAGAAGTGTGGGAAGGCCTTCAGTCAGTTCTCAAGTCTTCAGGTACACCAGAGAGTCCACACGGGAGAGAAACCATATCAGTGTATAGAGTGTGGGAAGGGCTTTAGTGTGGGGTCACAGCTTCAAGCCCATCAGAGGTGCCACACTGGGGAGAAACCATATCATTGTGAGGAATGTGGAAAGGGCTTCTGTCGGGCCTCAAATTTTCTTGCTCATCGTGGAGTTCACACAGGAGAAAAACCATATCGATGTGATGTGTGTGGAAAGCGTTTCCGACAGAGATCTTATCTTCAGGCCCACCAGCGGGTCCACACTGGGGAGAAACCATACAAATGTGAGGAGTGTGGGAAGGTCTTTAGTTGGAGCTCATACCTTCAGGCCCATCAGCGAGTTCACACTGGAGAAAAACCATACAAATGTGAAGAATGTGGGAAAGGCTTCAGTTGGAGCTCAAGTCTTATAATTCATCAGCGAATCCATGCTGATGAAGAGAGTAATAAGGACTTCTCTTCATCGGAACATTTGTACAGGAAATAAACTATAAAATACTGTGTTGAGTATCTCAAATGGGTGCTGAAATACTCCAATGATCAGAACTAGCATAGGAGACAAAATACTTGTTTCATAAAAGGTCAACATTTTAGAGCTTGACGTGGTTGGGAGGCCATACAGAAGAGAAGCATGGGAGAGTGTGGCCAGATGTACTTAATTTGGAATAACATGCAGATACACCCAGACAGGATGCTGAGGAAGGGTGAATCTGACCTGGAATTAACTCAAAGTTCTGACATGGAAGTGCCAAAGTCTATTCTATTAGGATATAAGTTCCAAGAAGGTAGGGACTTCTGCTGACTGCCAAATCTACTCTGCCTTTTCAGTGCCTAACACATTATATGCTTTCAGTAGTCGTATGAGCAGAAATGAGACTTCATATTTGAAATTTTTACTGTTTTTGTAAAGTTATCTTCAGAGTGTTATATAAGGTTTATAGGACATTTAAGTTAGGCAAATGGGCTCATGTTCCAAATTCTACAAATCCTGTGGACTAATGTTTGTCAAATTTGAAGTTGCAGTATATTATTGAAGCCAAAAATCAATTCAGTGGGTTGTGACTAGCATTTTTGTATGATAACACTTATTAAGGTAAGGTTTATGTGCAATAACGTGTAAAACACAACTTTGTGGCTTTCTGAATTTTGACAAATGAATACACTTATGTAATCATTGCTGTGATTGGTATATACATATTTTTTGTTGAACAGGTTTCTTTTTGGTCGTACTAAGGAATCGAACCCAGGGTCTTGGTCATGCAAGGGAAGAACTTTACCACTGAGCCACATCCCCAGCCCCAGGAAAGTTTCTTATGCCCATTTCCAGTCAATCCTATGTTCAGTGCCAACAATATTAGGATTTCTGTGCTATAGATTAGTTAGATGTGTTCTTGAACATCATATGGTTTGTGTATGTACATTTTGTGGTATGGATTCTTCAGTATTTTGATTCAGAGAGAACATTTCACAAAATTCAACATCCATTTCAGATAAAAGATGTATATGAAAATCTTATCAGTAGAAGAATAAGTGCTTGCCTGGCAAGTGCAAGGGCCTGAGTTCAATCCCCAGTCCCGCCAAAAAAAGAAAATCTTATAAGCTGACATTTAAAATTCTTAAGGAATTCATATAATTTGTATATCATTGATCATGGCAGATGCGTACTCTCAGGTAGCATCCACCACAGTGAAGACATTTAACAACTCTGACATCCCTGTCCTGGAATTCCATTGTGTGTAGTGAGCACTTCTCATTGCCAGCCCTTAACAACCAGGGAAATGTTTTCTGTCTGTATAGTTTGCCTTTTACAGGATATCATGAATGGAATCCTACAGTGTGTAGCATGTTGTGCTTCATTTCTTAGTGTAATGCTCTTGAGATTTACTCATGTTTCATGTATCAATTGTCCCCTTTTCAAAAGTTTTGCAGTGCTAGAGAGCAAACCCAGGGCCTTGTACATGCTTAGCAAGTGCTCTGCCTCTGAGCTTTGTTCCTGATCTCAGTCATTCCTTTTTGGTTGCTGGGTAGTATTCTGGTGTATGGGTGTACCACATTCGTTTATTTATTTACCACTTGAAGATAACTTGAATTTTCAGATTCAGTGATTATGAAGAAAACAGCTATAAACATTTGTGTACAGTGTTACCAGTCAACATAAGATTTCCTTTGTCATCCTAAATATCTAGGATTATGATTAGAAGGTATGGTAGGATATGTTTGATTTTACAAAAAACTGATAGCTTCTAAACTTGTCCATTTTGCATTCCCACTAACAGTATGTGAAAGCCCCATTTGTTTCTCCTCATCAGCACTTAGTATGTTACTTTAACTTACTTTTTGCTATTCATATAGCATATTTATTTTTATTAGACTTGGCCCATTTTTAACTGGATGGTTAATGTTTTTGTTACTTTTTCAATATTTTTTTCTCTTCAATGTTCTGAATACACAGTTATTGTTAGTTATGTGATTTGTAAATATTTTATCCCAGTATGTGGCTTATTTTTATTCCATTAACAGTATTTTTTAGTCAATGTTTTTAAAATTTTTGATGTTGAATTTTATCTTCAGTGGATTATGCTTTCTAGTTTGAGATATAAGAACTCTTATCTAATCCAAGGTTGCAAAAATGTTAAGGTGTCAAGTTTACATCTAGGTCTTGTATTTGATTTCATCTTGTTATAGGGCATGAGGTCAGAATCCCTTTTTAACACATGGGTACCCAATTAATTGTTCTCTCTTCTCTTAAGACAAAGATCTCTTCTCTTTGGGAAACTGGGGTAGAGACTCAGCTAGGTTGTCTAGGTCTCAGCTGCAGTATATGGCTAGGACTGGGAATTCTGTCTCCTTCAGTGGTTTTAGAACCTCACCAAGTGGGCCCTCTGTATGGTGATGTTGAGCTTCCGCCCAGTATGGCAGCTCAGGGCTCTGGCTTCTTAAATATCTCAGCATTGAAATGCTGTCACATCTTTCTGAAAAATCCGTGTGTACAGGGTTCCTGTACCTCTGGTTCCATTAGTCTTCATGTCTATTTTGTCAAATACTGCACAACTATGAATCTTGTAACTTAAGGTCTCAAACTTAACAGTGTCTTCCGGACTCATTCATTTTTTTCAGAATTAATTTGGCTGTCTTAATTTGTTTGCCTTTTTTTAGAATCTGCTTTTGAGTTTTAAAATAAACTCTTAGGATTTTTCTTGGGATGCTGTATAATAAATGAGTATGGGGACAATTGATGTAACAATATTGAATGTTCTAAATCATAGGTATGGTATAATTTGTTTAGGACCCTTGGTTTCTTCCATCAGAAACTTTTCATTTTCAACATACTTTATTGGGTTTGTACATGAGACATGATTTTGGTGCTAAATTAAATGGTACTATTTTTTAAACTTCAATTTCCATTTATTTATTGATAGTATGTGGAGATATTCATGACTTTTGTGTAAAACTTGTATTTTATAGCCTCAAATGGAATAGTTTATTTTTATTTATTTTAGGGAAGGTTCTACAGGATATTTAGAGTCTCACTACTAGACTCATAGTGATCTGCCTATTTACAGCCTCCCAAGAGCTGGGATTATAGGCATGCACCACCATGCCCAGTCTCAATTGTCCTCTCAGCACGCCCCTGGGGCAGGGCTGGTGTGGCAGGCCTGGGGATTGAACCCCCAGCCCCTGTGCCTGCTTGCAGTCAAACTGAATAGTTTAAGTGGGTGTTCTGTGAATTTCTTGGGGTTTTCTATGTAGAAAATCATTATCTGCAAAAGCTTTCTTTTCACTACCAGTGTACGTATGCCTATTATAGCAGTGCAACTGACATGAAGAAATTCCCTGTAGGTTTTGGTGTCAAAAAGCATGACGGTAGTCTTTAAGGGTAATCGAAGAAAGGTAAAGCATGATGGTTGCTGTCCAGGACAAAGCCCAGAACAGGCAAAGAACAGTATTGGGGCATTTTATAGAGGGAGGTCCTGCCAACAGGAAGTCTAACAGAGGTGGTCGGAGAGCACGTGCCCTGGGGGATGGCGGGTGAAGCCTATCGGGACTTCGGGGGAGATGAAGCTTATAGGTTGGACACAGTAAGTCAAAATCCTGGAGCAGCTGTGCCTCAATTGTAGAGCACTTGCCTGGCAGGCAGGAGACCCTGGGTCTAGTTGCCAATATGAAAAACAAAAGTCTAAGTTTCCTGTTTGCTGGGGAATGATCAGACTCTCAGAGACCTGTGGGGAGAACAGTGGGAAAGACAAAGATAATATTAAAAAATGCAAGGTTTCCAGAAGGAGCCTCCCTGTAGTGGACTGGCTCAACAATCTCCATGTTGACCCACTTTGATTAGCAAGCGAGAAGCACAGGAGAAGGGCTAGTGTACTTGCTAAGGCACAGAGTCTGCAGTAGACATGGTTAATGAGGAACAGATTCTTCTACCCAGATGCCTGCATTCTTCACATTGTCCTCAGTGGATGTTATCTTGCCTTAGGAGCTCTAAGGTTATGAACCTTCCACATACTTCTGGCCTCGAGACCACGGGAATCCCATCACATAGCCTGGTCCCCAGTATAGTCAAATAACATTTCATATCCCCTAGTCTCCAATAATATTATAGTGAAAGGGTACAAAGTGAATGGCCAGAGGGAACATGTGCATTGGATGAGTTCTGTGGGAAATCAGGAGCAATATTGTAAGAGTCCTCTCCCTGTTATACATGATTTACTAAGTTCAGCATTGGATTGTAAAAACCTATGCAAAATATCTACCAGGGAAGTTCAGTGGAATCTCAGTGACTTAGGTTCTTATTGTGAAATGGTGACTTAAGCAACCCCTGCTCAACTCATCCCAAAGTTCTACACTCCCAGAAGGCAGCTGGTATTTAGTGTCAGCCACATTGTACAAATAGCACTGTAAGTAAGTTACCAAGGAACTGTGAAAATCTTCCCCGAATCCAGACATCAGTGACAGGCTCACCATATTTCTAAGGCCATTTGTGCTGCTACACCAGAATATCACAGACTGGGTAATTTATAAACAATAGGAATGCATTTAGTGCTGTTCTGGAGGCTGGTGAGTCCAGCATGAAGGGCCTGGTATGTCTGGTGAGAGCTGCTTCCAGCTTCCGTGATGGTGTTGCCTCATCCTTCGGGGGGGGGGGGGCAGTGTTCTCATGACATAAAGGAGGAAATACAAGAATAATTACGTTTCAGCTTGGATTTTGGTGGGGACACCATCATTCAAACCATAGCTGCAAGCAGGCATGAGATTAGCAGTCTCTTTAGTCCCTGATACAGGAAAGGAAAAAAAAAATTAGTCTCTGGCCTATCCTCTCTGTACACCTGCATAAGAAATCCAGGACCTATATTCTGTCCTTTTATAACCAGATATATCAGTCTATCCTTCAAGGTATCTTGTAATAAAACATGGTACATTAAACCAAAATGCTTCATTGAATCCACTAATAAGATTACAAATACAGTTTATGTACAATCTTCTGCTGATGTTAGTGCTCGGATTGATCACATAATAGCTGTGAACCTGAGAGTTACATGAGTTGTTGTTTTTCAGTCAAGAAAGCTGTCTCATTTGTAGTGTTCTTCAGTTTATGTTTCCCAAAGCACTGGGCCTCTAACCTCGGCTTCCATTCGTGCTCAAGGTTAGTTCTCTCGCTGTATACCTGGTACTCTTCATCTTTTCTGGTACCCTTCAGTTTCAGCTCAACTTGTCACCATCTATGGACTTGAATTCCTTGTTCATTTTTGGCCCCTAAGGACTTCTTCTCAGCTACTTTTGAACACTTTACAGGAGAAAAGGTTGTTACCTTTTATTGATATTTGAAATGATTCATGATGTTGTGAAACAGTCATCTAATCCTAGCAGCCTTTCATCTGCCCCCAAAGAAACACTGCATGTGCGCAGCCATCCCTCATGAGCGGTTCTACCTTCTAGCCTCTGCGGAGGACTCATCCATTTGTCTCTATAGATTTCCCTATTGCGCATATTTAATATAAATGGAGTCATTTCCCAAACAGTGTGCTATGTCTGCCTTTTTCACTTAACATCATGTCTTTGGAGTTCACCAATGTTGTCACATGAATCAGTGCTTCAGTTTTGTTTTTCTAATTGCCAAATAATGGATTGTATGCATATATTACAATTTGTTTATCCATTCAATATGTGAACATTGGATTTTTCCTTTTTTTTTTTTTTTTTACTTTTATGACTAATACTACTATGGCCATTATCTGCATACCTTGTGTGCATATATTTCAGTTCTCATGAGTATATACTTGGGAATGGAAGATGGTCTGGAAGACAGTTATGTTCAGAGTATAGAGTACAGTTTGGGTGATGTCAGTTTAGTGTTAGCAGTCTCTGTCTTGGGAGTGGAAACACTTAAGACTGGGGCTAAGGAGGAAAGTTACAGAATGAGCCTAGAACACTTTGTTCTGCCAGCAAGTAGGGAAGAATGGTGGAACGTGTAAAAGGACACGAAGTCCAGCTTAAGAGACTCCCACTGGCCAACACTGAATAATTTTACTGTCCAATAATGATCATAATGGAATATGAAGGTCTTTTCTTCAGTGGCTCCCCAACAGCCCTGAATAAATCTACTTAGATTATAAGGCAGCCTCAACTTTTGCACCAATCTTCTTAATTTTTTTGTCAGGGTCCTATTTGCAGTACCATCCAATGGTTGGGATAGACTTCAAAAAATCTTATTAATATTGATGTACTATCTGTCATTTTGCACAGGAACTCATCTGAGAGGAACTACATGAAGCAGATTTGAATGATTGTTTATAAAGGGAATGGAAATGCCATGGAAAAAAGAAAATAAACATTTTAAATTATGTTACCATATTTTACCATACTATGCCCAGAATTTGGATTTACTTCAAGGGTAAAGAAACTCTTCTCTGTGTGCCATATGTTGTCTTAAGCCAGGGTTAGTTCCTTGAGAGGGTTTTCCGCAACAAATATAGAACATTAAAAAATTTATAGATACCATATGTTTGTATTTACTGATCCATTGCCTTATAATTTACAGCATTGCAGATGCAGCCAGCCAAATCAGAACTATGATGCCTAGGGGAAATATGATTTTCCCCATACAATACAATATGTATTAGTAACATACAATATAAATGGAGAACTAGTATACAATAATATTTAAGTCATAACCAATTAATATGTGGTTATTTTGAATATATATATATTTATTTATTTTTATTTTTTTTGGCAGAACCTGGGATTGAACTCAGGCCCTTGCGCTGCCAGGCAAGTGCTTAGTCTACTGAGCCATCTCCCTGATCCCTATGTGGAGATCTGATTGCAAACATTTTGTCCTAAATAGCATAAAGACAAATGAATTTTTAACAGCATGGGATAAACTATTAATATTTTCACTTTTTGTGAATAATTGCATCCTGTGTTTAGGCTTTTAAAATGATATTCCTACTAGTAATAGGTGACTTACTAAATGTTTATGTGCAAAATGACATATCTGAAATTTGTTTTAATATACTAAACAAACTTGAAAAGGGGCTGGAACTTATAAGTAGAGAAATGCAAAATATATGCAAGGTGTACTAATTGGAAAGGAAAGGGCTCCTCTGTTGCATTCTGGGACATGTGGTCCGAAGTCTGTGCAGGCTCACACACTTGGGCTATATAAGGCCCCACTGAATTCTGGGAAATGAAGCCCTGGACTCCCCGTGTCCCAGATGCTTCCCGCTCCAGGAAGACAATTCTGGGAGCCAGTCTGGGAAATGTAGTCTGGGGAACTCTTCGTAGCTGTAGGTGCTTCCGCTCCAGGAGGAATGCGTAGTAGTAGCCATCTTTTCCACGGTTTGAGTAATTTAGAGGGTCAGCTGGAACCTCTTCAGTTTCTCCCAAATGCCTGTGGGACCAAGTTAACAGTGTTTGGTTTGGGGAGAAAAAAAGAGGAGCAGCAAAGAGCGGAGGTTTTAGGGACAAGGCTGCTGTGGCGCTCCCCGAGGCGGGCTGCTTGGGGTGGGCGCATCGGGTGAGGGCGGACCTGGGCTGAGGGTCCCCACGAGCTGCCTCCGCCCCAGGGAGACAGTCCTGCCAGCTTCCTGCAGTAGCTCAGGGGCGGCTTAGTTAATCCGTTTGCCATTGTTTGCTGTCCTGAAAAGAGGGAAGGAGGAAGAACTAAGTTATACCTTGCTAACGGAATCTGAAGGAAAAAGAATCCAAAAGGTTTTAAACTACCTAGTATATGGATTGTTAGACACTAGTGTCATTTTCCAAGAAATGCCTATTTCGCGGTGAGCTTCTGTAAGCCCAGGAAACTGAACTGTCCCTACCCTTACTTTTTTAGCAGGGAGAGGGTTGCTGAATCAGGGGACGTGACAGTAATTTATCGGAGATAAGAGACACAGACTAGGAATTTGACAACTTTCGTTCCTTCCCAACACCTGATTTCTCAAAAAGCAGCGCACGGAAGAAGAGGAGGCCTGTGTGGGTAAGAGTCCTACGTGAGTGAAACTTTTCTTTTTCCACCAGGATTCACATAAATCGGAGAACGGGTGGATCATGGTCCAGGGCCTGGGAAGTGATTAAGCAATAGTTGCTGAATTTCAGCCTAAGGGTCTTGGGCCAATGAAGCCCTTCGCAGGGGGCTCAGGTAAGTTGCTACTCTACAGATGAGTAGACAAGACAGGAGGAAACAGCGTATTTGCTCATGGTCACACAAGTTGTAGGTGGCAGAACTGGTGTTGGTGAAGCTAGGCAGTCTGGAGTCCAGACCTGAGTTCATAATCTCCATTATAGTCTCCTTGAACCCTAATCAACTGGTGTACTGTCAGGTGAAAACAGGTTTGGACCTCATAATGTGGATCTTGAAAGCGTGGTTTTGTCTACTCTATGTTTAAAAAGATTTCTGAACTATTTTTTTAAAGTAATATTTATATCATGGAAGTAATATTTAATCGTGGAAATTTCAAGAAATACAGAAACATATGAGGAAAAAATTGAATTATCATAACCTTAGGAAATAAATACAACAGGAGTGCGTTTCTGTCCAAGTATTCTTGTGTATGCGTCTGTGTAGTGGAGGCTGTCTTCTTTGGGATGGATAACACCCTGCTGTGCTTCTCAAGTTGTGATCCGTAAATCAGAAGTGTTGCATCACCTAAGTAAAAGTGTGTGTCCTTGAGCACCACGCAAGACCTTCTCATGTAGGATTTCTGTGTCTGGAACCCAAGGAGATGCATTTCAACAAGATTCCAAGGTTGATTGCTGTGCAGACAGAAGTTTGAGAAACTTAGAATAGGATCTTAATCTAGAAACTCGGCCCTAAACTATTGACGGTCCTTGATGTCATAAGATGGCCACACTAGACTTCTTTGTCTTTTCCACAAACTGTCAATTTGGACAAAATGAGGATGTGAGTAGAAGGCGACCTGGCAAGTCTATGTGACGTCTGTTGATGTCATACAGATATGTTTCTCTCAGACTGTGGAAGTAGATTCATTGTCCTTTCTTGTACTAGAAGACCTATCTTTTGTTTTGTTTCTTCTTTGTAGGCAGAATCTCGCTATGTAGTACAGGTTGGCCTTAACCTCACAGTGATCCTCCTACCTCAGCCTCCCAAGTGCTGGGTTTACTGATTACTGGTATGTGCCACCATGCCTGGCCTAGAGAACTTATTGAAGTGGGAAGAGTTGGTTACTAGTTATTGGTAGTGTTAAATATTGTTAATCTCCATCAATATTTATAGAAATACAGATATGAAACAAAAGCCTAAGGTCCCAAGGGAGCAGAGAGCAATAGAGAGAGCCCAGGGAGAGCCGTCTCTCACTTATAGATTCCTGACAAGCTAGGATTCAAGGCTACAGACAACAGCTTCTCCTGCAGGCGCCCTGTCCTTTGATCCCTTGCTTGGGATGTTATCGGCTAGCATTTGTGTGGACCTAGTGTTAGGCAAATGGTGGAAGTGAGTAGAGATGGTAGTTTGTGTTCACTTAAGTAATTATGCACATTCCTTAGCCAGCCTTTAGCCCTCAATAAATATGAGATGCTTCTGAGACTCTGGGCTCGCTTGGAGAGAGACTAATCTCAGTGAGACCTCTGAAGCTACATTCATCAGGTCTTCTCGTCGTTTCTATTGGCACCAACTCATAACATACAACAAATATTACTACTATTACTGTTACTACTATGAGAATTGCCTGCTTTTTTCTAACTTTCTACTTTTTTCATGTAATTCTACAGTTGTAGGAAACTTGCCAGAGTAGTATAAAGAAACCTCATGTAGCCCTGCTCAGATTTACCAGTTGTGTTGGCCCGTGTGTTCTGTCAGTGACCATCTGCTGAATAATCCCAGGTATGTACCTACACCTAGAGACGTTTAAATTTGTTCTAGCTTGCTGCAGCAGTGAAGCCCCTCGTCCCTACAGAGAATCAGGTATGGGGGGTCCTGGGAAGAGGCAATTAGAGTGGTTTAGCTTCTGTTACCCGGTTTGAGAAGAATTTTAGGCAGTGGGTGTTTGTTCTGCACTGGATGCTATCAGAAGAAATTTGATACCTGAATTTTGTGATAAATTTTATGGAGAAGATGGAAGAAGTAAGGTGAGGTAAGAGTTATAGCTGGAACTAAACCCATGTTCGCCAGGAGAGATCCTCACTGGGTTGGTTTTGTCATTGTAGAATGTGTCTTTACATTACAGGCTCCTCGTTTCTCTTTGCTGTGATCACTGAGTGTCCTTGCCTGGTTTTAGTTGATCATCAGAAAACACCAATGTCTGACTCTACCTGCTTTTTTTTTTTTTTTTTTTTTTTAAGACGGCATACGAGATGTTGCGGCGTGACTGGAGTTCAGACGTGTGCTCTTCCTTTCTTATAGCTTTCCGTGTGTGTGGGGGGAGCTTTGTGTGTGTGTGGTTATGGAAGCATTTGATAGCGAGCTGTAGACACAGTTAAAATGAAATTACAGTAGGCCCTCTCTATTTAGCTGTTCTAAAAAACGGATTCACTGTTTTGTGGGTTTTCAAAAAGATAATGTAAATTATTTATTGTGAATTTTTTGCTATATCACAAGATTTTGCAGTACCCTACAGTGTACGTATATTGTTGAAATTACATAGGTTTATGAGTTTAGAAAATGATTAAGAACATTATAAGTTTTTTAAAAGTGTGGGAAAAGATTATAAGAGTGTGGGAAGGGTTATAAAGCCTTAAAATATATATAAATACTAAAATAAATACAACATTGGTGGGCCAGGGAAATAGCTCAGTAGAATAAGTGCTTGCCTGGCAAGCGCAGGGTCCTGAGTTCAATCCCCAGCACCACAAAAAAAAAAAAAAAAAAAAAAAAAAAACCAAAACAACAACAAAAATACAACACTGCTAGTTCACTGATTTTCACTTATTGTGGGGTGTCTGGAATGTAACCTCTGTGATAAGTGAGGGGCCACTGTCATTACACTGATAGCCTGCTGTAATCTAATCCACAGCCTGTATTTGTTTGCTCAGCTTTCCCCACGGTCCTTGAGAGATTTTTCCCAAGTGTGAGAGACCGTACTCGTTCTATGCATTGAACTTAGTGTGTGTTCCGTTAATCACTCTCATCTAGAATGATTCCTCTGGTTGTTTTTCCTTTTTGCTTTTGATACTTTTGTGAAGTAACAGGAAATTTTTTATACATGTCTTTAATATTCATGATTAACTTCAAGCTGCGCATGATCAGAGCAGGGGTGGCACAGAAGTGGTGGGGTGTCATTTGAGAAGCTGAATGGCACTTTGTATATTTGTTTTCCTGGAGGTCTCAACTTTGTTCTTTTTTAAAAAATTTATTGAATACAGGGTCTCACTACACAGTTCAGACTCATAGTAATCCTCCTCTCTTAGCCTCCCCAGCTTTGGGATTATAGGCATGTGTCACCACACCCAGTTTTGGGGCTAGCATGGGGTGCTTGGGGCTCCAGAGCCTGCGCAGCATGCAATACCTGGGAACAAACTCAGGTCCTTGCACTTGTCAGACAGGCACTTAGACCCCTGAGCTATCTCAGCCCTAAATACCACATTTTTAAGGATCATTTCAAACTAGATTATCACCTATTCATTGTAGCTATTACTGAAAGAAATGCTGACCGTGTTCTAAGAGATTTGTATTGTCCCTCCCGCAAGCTGACAGAACTCAGGCAAAGACATGGTACTAATTTTCCCAAGGTGGCACTGCTAGGGAGTAGCCCTGCTGCCTGCCATCTTAGCCCATACGTGCCAGTTTTAGAGCCCACTCCTGCCTGTACTGTCGCAGTGTATACGGGATCCAGAGTGAGAATCATCACTGTACAAGTCCAGGCATACTGGTGTTGAGGCCACCCGGTGTGTTTGTATGGGTTGCTCTGTGCCAGCCACCAAAAGCGGTAGGGATCCCTGATGACAGTGTGGTGCGCCGATGCATTTCGGAAGAGCCAGGTCCCTTCACTCATTCACAGGAGGGGCTGCTGGGTCAGTGCTATGCTTGCCCAGGGTTCAGTGCCTTTCTCTCTCTTTGTAGCTCTGCTGCCATACGGCTCTGTGCCTTCCCAGGAGGAAGAATTGAAAATGAACGCGTTGAAGGTAAGTGGAACTTGCCTTTCTCCCTATTAATATGCCGCTGTAATACTCAGAGATAGGAGTCAGTGCATTTGAGAGCCTGGAGAGTGTGCCCAGTCCTCATGTGGCCCCTTTTAAGTTGTGACTTTTTTTTTGGTGGAACCGGGGATTGAACTCAGGCCCTTGCGCTTGCCAGGGAAGCGCTTCTTCCACTGAGCCATCTCCCCGGCCCCAGTTGTGACTGGTTTTGATTTTGGTTTTATTTTATTTTTTATGGTACAAATGAGAGTAGAAAAACAATGGATGTGAAAACAATCTATGCTTACAAACTGGCTGCTTTTTTATTTCTATAATCTGCATCATATCTATTCATTTTTTTTGTTTCATTTTTTGCTCGTTTGTCTTTTTGAGACAGTCTCACTATGCAGTTCAGGCTGGACTTGAGCTCACTTTGTAGCCGAGGCTGATCTCAAACTCACAATGATCCTCCTGCCTCAGCCTCCTGAGTGCTCATATGTTTTTATTTTATTTTATTTTATTTTATTTTATTTTATTTTTTGTATTTTAGGGAAAGGTCTACAGGATGTTCAGGGTCTCACTATTAGATCAGACTTGTAGTGATCCACCTGTGTCCAGTCTCCCAAGAGCTGGGATTACAGGCAGACAGATGGGGCCAGCACGGCAGACCCGGGGATCGAACCGCTGGCCCCTGCACCTGTTTGCAGGCGCTTTAATCCACTGAGCCATTTGGCCAGCCTTCATATGTTTTTATTTATAACATAATTACAGTTTATTTTTCTTTTTTGTGGTGCTCCTTTGAACCCTTGGCCTCAGGCATGCTTAGCAGGCAAGCACTCTACCACAGCTGTATCCCCAGCCCCTTCGATGCAATGGAATTTGTATTTTCTTCAATATTGTATACCACTCATTTTTCATTGCTGTGTCCTATTTCTATCAAATTTGTATACCCAGCTTTTAAACTGTTCTGTCTAGATATGTGGTTAGGATTTTTTCTGTTTTAAGAACACTACACTGACAGTTTTCCTGCATTCAGCTTTTTCTGAAAGAATCATTTTTGAAAGATACTGACTTGTGTATCTTTAATATATTAAGTATCCAGAATTGAAAAGAAATGTTTTATATTTGATACCTTGAATTTTTTTATAGAATTTTTTTTTTTTTTTTTTTTCAGAACCAGGGATTGAACTCAGGCCCTTGTGCTTGCCAGGCAAGCACTTATTCTACTGAGCTATCTCCCTGGCCCCTCATAAAATATTCAAATATGGCACAGAGCATCAAATTCAACTGTTGCTTCCAGTAGAAAACATTGTTAAGATGTTTTTGTGCCAGTAAGATAGCTCATCGGCTTAAGTACCTGCCTGTCAAGTGCAAGGGCCTGAGTTTAATTCCTTGCACCACACACACTCACAGAGATGCTTTTGTACCAGAAGAGCCAGATTCTGAGTTCCCTGGCCCAAGTCTTACCCTGTGAATATTTTCCTCACAGGTCTGTTTTTCCCTTTGTGTATACGTAGAGTTTGGCATTGAGCTGTGCCCCTGCCTCCCGCTTACCTGCCCTCCTGCTTACCCTTTCCTATCTCGAGACAGGTTACCTCCAAGTTCCCCAGGCTGGGCTCAAACTCGCCACGCTTCTGCCTCAGCCTGCCAGCGTGGTGGGATTGTAGGCCTGCATCACCATGTCTAGCTCCTTTGTATTTTTTTAAAATCAAATTCATATGTGACCTTAGCGTAAAACATGTCCTGGTGCTACGTAGACTTGCCAAGCACGTACGCTGTGTCACTCCACTTGTGTCGTGGAGCAGCAGGATGATGCATACATACTTGGTTTCATCTTCACTATAAACAAAGAAAGGGGATTGTGCAAAGTGAGGGACTCACTCACGCCCACACAGAAACTAAGGAACCACGGTGTTGTGTTGTAGTGAAAGATGGAGATGGGCAGGAACGGCCTGTTGCTTGGAAGTCTGGCATGTCTTTTTGGCTTGTTTGAACATACTGCGCTGCTCCTCACTTGGCGCCTCCCCAGGTGGAAGGCAGGTGCTGTCAGACACTGTTGCAACTAAATTGGTCAATCTGGAAAATAAGTGATACCAATTAAAATGTGAACTTATTTTAGTTCAGGGTGCTGCAGTTAGATGTCTAAGGAGTTTACATATTGAAGCGCTCTTTAGGAGCATGCCATGTTTTCTGATTGCAGTTTTGGGAAGGCAGAGGGAAATTCCTGTGTGGCATCAGGAGTTGGAAGGAGAAGCAGCAGAAAAATCTACAAATGGCTGAGTCCAGAGTAACTTCCCACGCCTTCTCCCTGCCCTCGCACTGCCACCCCTCTTCCAGCGGACATTGTTACATTGAGGTTGTGTGCGTGTTTGTTGTAGGAGGCAGTGACCTTCAGGGACGTGGCTGTGGTCTTCAGCGAGGAGGAGCTGGGGCTGCTGGACTCGGCCCAGAGGAAGCTGTACCGAGAGGTGATGCTGGAGAACTTCAGGAACCTGCTCTCCGTGGGTGAGGACAACCTCCCTCTGGAGTATCTTTGTGACCTTGGAGTTTTAAAGCTGTGGAGTTCTTTTTTTTTTTTTTTTTCTTTGTCTTTTTCAGATAAGGTCTCACTATGTAATTCAGGCTGGTGTTGCACTCACTTTGTAGCTCAGACTGGCCTTAAACTCCTAGCAGTTCTGCCTCAACTTGCTAACTGCTGGGGTTACAGTGCTATGTCACATGCCCAGGTTGGGGCTCTTGAAGTGACACCATCTTTGTTAATTCCTGTGGAATGCAGAAGCAGGATGCCCTGCTCTTTGTGATCAGGATAGTTCAAGTCTTTTTCAAGTATATTTTGTAAAAACAAACAAACAAAAAAAAAAACCCTGAATGGATGGTATACTGCTATTTCTTGTCCATGCTTTTTCACATTTTGCTCCTGTCCCGTTAGTGAATTATAAAACCAGTCGATTATTGAATCCTACCATCAATTTTCCTGTCTTACATGCTGGGCAAGTCTCTTGCCACTCAGCTGCATACCCAGGCTTCTATGAACAATCTCTAATGAAAATATAGGTGCTGCTTGGGAGGAACGATACATAGGGCATTGAACACTGCCCAGATGGGGCTGGCGAGATAGCTTGGCAGTATAAGCACCTGCCTGGTAAGCACAAGGATCTGGGTTTGATCCACAGATGCGCCATGCAGTCCTGACACCAGATGTGGTGGTGCACACCTGTAATCCCCGTGCTGGGGAGGCTGAGGCAGGAGGATCACTACTAGTCTGAGCTGCATAGTGAGACCTTGTATCAAATAAATAAATATTACCAAAAAACCCTGACCAAATGGCTGAATAATGTGTGAGAGCCAGTGGGAAGAGAATTGATGAAAATAGACATTAGTTAAAAATGGACCATTCAAATATTTTTTTACTTTTTAAAAATGTATTTAGTACAAGGTCTGCAGGTTTTAATATGTAGATTGGACTCGTGGTGATTCTACTGTTTTCAGTCTCCCAAGCACTGGGATTACAGGCGTGTGCCACCATGCCCCAGTCTCAGTCGCTGGCTCAGCATGCCCCAGGGGCAGGGCCGGCATGGCATACCAAGGTCAAACTTTTTAAAAAATAATATAAATTATATACATGTGTCAGTCATGAAATAAATGCTATTCAGTGGGTCATGGGTTTGAGAGAAAGTTTTAAAAAAGTTTTCACTGTCTTTGATATGCAGTTGGAACTCAGATTTTTAATAATTGTTCTAGTATGTTTGTTTTAAATTTCTATAACTGCGTGTTCACAGAGCATCAGCTCTTCCAACGAGACAGTTCATGTACAGAAAGAGAAGAGAAGCTTTGGAGGATGAAGGCAGAAACCCAAAAAGCGAGAATGTTAGGTAAGAACCAAGCAGTTCTGACTCCTCGCAGGTCACTGTCCACCAGCTTTGCTCATGACCCTTGCTGTCACTTGTCCAGATCGCCAATTCTTCTGGATTAGTGCAGCGGCCTCGTTACCAGTTGTCCTGCCCCTGTGGTAGCCAGAGTGATCGTTCAGCCTTAGGTTAGAGGGTGTTATGCCCCTGCCCATGATTCTGTTGTGCTTACTTTACTGAGAGTAAAACCTCTGCCCCCAAAGTGAGTAAGAGGCCCGTGTGGTCTGGTCTTCACCCTCCACTTCCTCTTCTCTGTCCTTGCCCTCGAGTTCCCTCTTTCCAACCACATTGTCCTTCCTGCAGCTTCTCAGACCGGCCCCGGTCACTTCTGCCCCAGAGCCCTTCATGTGTTCTGTCGGCCTGGAATACACATGCTGCTAATCCTGCCCCTTTTCGTTCCTTCAGGTCTGCTCAGATTTTTGTTTCGTTGTGTTTATTTTTCTGGTATTGAGGACTGAACCTAGGGCCTTGTGCATGTTAGGCAAGTGCTTCACCACTGAGCTGCATCCCCAGACCCCGGGCTCATTTTTAATATCATGAGAGTCCTTTTCTGATCACCGTACAGTCCTCCCATTACTCTGTGCCGTGTGTTACTTTGTGTCTGAGCATTGATTGTCACCTCACTAGGGGACTGCAGTCTTCAGGAGTGTCACACTTCTGCCTCCTGTTTCGCAGCTGCTTCCTCCATTTTTAGAACAGTCACAATACGTGACAGGGTGAATAGTAGGTGGACAAATGAATGCGCTGCTGGACGTGCAAAGCTGGCTTCCATGGAGACAGCTAATAGGTACACACAGCAGGGTAAATGAAAGATTTTGTGAAATATTTTTTGTCTTCAGATGAATTCCTCAAGCACAAGGTCCTGAGTTCGATCCCTGGTTCTGCAAAAAAAACAAAAAATGAATTCCTAATCTAATTCTAATTTCTAGGAGTGTGTGTGTGTGTGTGTGTGTGTGTGTTTGCTTGCTTATCTGCTCAAGTTGATCCACAGCTTAGGGAACCTATAGTATTGTAATTAAGTAACCAAGCAGAGTAACTCCTTTCTCAGTGACTTTATTTCAAAATATTCATTTGAAGAGAAAATGCTTTATATCTGTGTAGGTATTTGTGCATACAGGGAAATAAAATTCGACTTCCTTATCTCTAATATCAGAGAAGAAAAAGTCTCAGAAAGTAGCTAATTGTGAATTAGTCTTTCCCTTAAAATATTTGCCCAGCTCCATCCCATGTGCTTCTTCCAAAGCCCATATCTACTACAGAAATAGATCTTTCTTTTTTTATTATTTTTTTTATTTTTTATTTTTAAAGAGTTACTTTATTTTTATTTTTTTTGACATCAGTTATTTTATTTTAAAGAAAAAAAAACCAACAATGGTACAAAATCTCAAAACAAGATTTTAGGAGAGTAACAATGGTTAGTACATTGTGTATTGTTACTGCCAAAGTAGTTTCTCATATTACAAGATATAGGCCAGAAATAATAAATAAACAACACAAGTACAAACCTCTTTTTTTTTAAA
>NW_004524773.1:2691394-2706684 GCF_000260255.1 Octodon degus | reverse complement strand
TTTTTTTTTTTTTTTTGCAGCACTGGGGATTCAACTCAGGCCCTTATGCTTGCCAGCAAAGCATTTTTTCTACTGAGCCATCTCCCTAGCCCCCTTTCATTTTTTTTAAAGCTGCTTTTTTTTTTTTTAAATCTTTTATTTATTATTTGGTATAGGGCCTCACTACATCAGACTTGTAGTGATCCTCGTGTGTCAGCCTCCCCAGTGCTGGGATTATAGGCGTGTGCCACCACACCTGGTTTTAGTGGCGGCTCAGCACCTGCGGCTGACAGGGCATGTAGTACCAGGGAGTAAGCCCGGATCCTTGTGCCTGTCAGGCAGGTGCTTAGACCGCTGAGCTATCTCCCCAGCCCCAGATCTTTCATTGTTACTTCTACAAACCAACTACATATATACAGATGCATAAGACTTCAAAAGGCATTTCATGTAATGACACCATGACTCCTTATGTTGAGTCTTTCCTTTTAATCTATTTTTTATAAATATTATGAGTTTTAAGCCTATTTCGTAGTTCACTAATAGACTTCTTTTATTAATCTGGAAAACAATCTTATTTAAAAATAGATTGTTAAAGGCAAAGTAAATTTGCAGTATATGCTTAAATTTTATGCTGTCAAAGAAATAGCAACTTTTTGTCTGAATTACTTTTAATTAATGAAGTTTATTGGTACAAGCTGGGCATGGTGGCACATAGTTGTAATCCTAGCACATGGGACACTAAGGCAGAAGATTGCTGAGAGTGTGAGGCCAGCCTGCACTACATAGTGAGACCTTGTCTCAAAAAAACCAAAAGGAAAAACAAAGGAGTTTATTGGTTCATTTGAGGGGCTGGTGAGATGGCTCAGTGGCCTAAAGCACCTACTTAGAACAAGCTTAGTAAAGCACAGGGACCACAGTTCAATCCCCCAGTACCACATGCCAGCCAGCCCTGCCCCCTGGTGGGCTGAGCTGCCCCCCCCCACACACAAATAAATAAAAATTTTATTGGTTCATTTGAGGTATATATAATGATCACACTCACCATGGGGAATTTGTACCTGTGCGTGACATATCTTGGTTCTTTTTTTCTCCCACATCCCCCTACCTTCCCTTCAACCCCTCTTCCCCTCCCTATTTACAAAAGCTCTGTCTCCATTTTTTCCTCCTTTTTGGTTTTCCTTTATCCTTCCTTTCCCCCCTCCCTTCCTCTCTAGTTCCTCTTCCTAGTTGAACATTTTCTTCCTATCTCACAATTGTTTTTGAATTTGGACTCATTCTTGGGGAAGTAGAATGGTGCAAAAGAGACAATAGAAAGGCCTCTGAAAGAGGCTGATGTAGCTTGTGGTAGAACTCTTGTCTAGCGTGCACGAGACCTTGAATCTTAAATTCAGTGCTCAGCACTGAAATTTAAAAAAAAAAAAAAAAAAAAAAAGGCTTCAGGAGGATCCAGTATACCAGTCTTCATGATTCACCCCAGCTACTTTTCCCCACATAATTTTCTGCTAGGCATGGACCTATTTGTTGTGTCACTGCCTCAGGAAGAAGATATAACTTTTTGCTTTCTCAGCAAAGTTGCACTTTCTAGTTTTTGTTTCAAATGTGTTACTTCAAAAAGCTCTTTTACATATGAATTAGCTCAAACTTAAACTTAGGCTTATGGTATTAAGGAATCCTAGACCTCAAACTGGAATTCACCTATGCATGCATTGAGTACCTTCTAACTGCTGGACACTGTTCTGGGCAGTGGTTATGAAGCTCTGGGCCCCATAAAATTTTTATCTTTACTGATACTTTGTTTTGTAAGGAATAATAATTTTAAAAGATTTAGGTAATATGTCAGTAATTGTGTTTTTAAATGGATTTCATTAATAATAATGGGAATTTACTGGATCGCTTTTTTTAAATGAATTTAGGACTGGATGCACAGGGTCTCACTATGTAGATCGGACTCGTAGTGATTCTGTTTTCAGCCTCCCAAGCGCTGGGATTACAGGCGTGTACCACCACGCCCAGTCTGAATTGCCGTCTCAGTGCGTCCCGGGAGTGAGACCGGCACAGCAAGCCAGGAATTGAACCCTGGCCGCTGTGCTCTGCCAAAGCAGGTGCTTTAGTCTGCTGACCTATCTGACTGGCCCTTGGATCACTTCTTGTTTGTTTTTGTTTTTGTTTTTTTAACCTCTTGGTTTCTACCAGAGTATAAGACAACTTCATATATGGTAAAAAAGATAACCTAAGTCATCCTGAAGTTCATTAATGTCTCCTGCCATGTCCTAAGTATTAATCTTTGAATAAAACTTTCACTTGTCTATCTCTAAATTCTTTGCCCTTAGAGAATAAACAAAGTGAATTAAAGACTGTTCAAGACAGAGGATCCCATGAAGAGCTTTCCTGCTGGCAAATTTGGCAACAAATTACAACTGACTTAACCACATTTCACAACTCCATGATAAATAATACTCAGTTCTACACACAAGGAGATCCTATTTGCCATGTTGGGCTAGGACTATGTATTCAAATTTCTGAGGATGAGAACTGTCTAGAAAATCATGAAACAGATCTTCTCAGTGATAGTGGAGATCCAGAATTTTCAACTTTCAAAACCCAGGATTCATGGGGGAACACTTCTTTGACTGAATCACAGAATTATCAGAACAGACATCAGCAAATTTCTATGAAACATAAACCGTGTCAATGTAAACACGGTGTTGACCACATCAGCTGGATTTCAAATCATCACGAAGATCATGGAATACCCAGAAGTGAAAAATCTTATCACACCAATGATTATGGGAAAGATAACATACAGAGTTCAACACTTTATGAGCATAGGATGATTCACCCAGGACAAAAGCCTTACTGGTATAAGGGATGTGCAGAAGCCTTCACTGATCTCTCCAGCTTTGATCCTCAACAGCAATTACATCCTGGAAAGAAGTGTCAGATATGTATTGAATGTCGAAAAGGCTCCCAAGATAGCTCAGTTCTTTGTGTTCATCAAAGGGCTGATCTGGGAGAAAAACTTGAGTGTGGTAAGGAATCAAGTCAGAGCTCAAATCTACAGACCCGTCAGAAAGGTCACACAATAGTGAAACCATACAAATGTGAGCAGTGTGGGAAAGATTTCAGTCATAGATCAGCCCTTAATGTTCATTGTAAAGTCCACACAGGAGAGAAGCCTTATAGTTGTGAGGTGTGTGGGAGGGCCTTCAGTCAGGCCTCTCATCTTCAGGGCCATCAGAAAGTCCATACTGGAGAGAAGCCATTCAAGTGTAATGCATGTGGTAAGAGCTTTAGTCGGAATTCACACCTTCAGTCCCATCAGAGAGTACATACAGGAGAGAAACCATACAAATGTGAGGAATGTGGGAAGTGTTTCATTTGTAGCTCAAATCTTTACATTCATCAGAGGGTCCACACAGGAGAAAAACCCTATAAGTGTGAGGAATGTGGTAAAGGCTTTAGTCGGCCTTCAAGTCTTCAAGCCCATCAAGGAGTCCACACTGGAGAGAAATCATACATCTGTACTGTATGTGGTAAAGGCTTTACTCTGAGTTCAAATCTTCAAGCCCATCTGAGAGTCCATACTGGAGAGAAACCATATAAATGTGAAGAGTGTGGGAAGAGCTTCAGGAGGAACTCCCATTATCAAGTTCATCTAGTCGTCCACACAGGGGAGAAGCCCTATAAATGTGGAATATGTGGGAAGGGGTTCAGTCAGAGTTCATATCTTCAAATCCATCAGAAAGCCCACAGTGTAGAGAAACCTTTTAAGTGTGAGGAGTGTGGGCAGGGCTTCAATCAGAGCTCACGACTTCAGATTCACCAACTAATTCATACTGGAGAGAAGCCATATAAATGCGAAGAATGTGGAAAGGGATTCAGTCGGAGAGCAGACCTTAAAATTCATTGTAGGATTCACACAGGAGAGAAACCATATAATTGTGAGGAATGTGGGAAAGTCTTCAGACAGGCCTCAAATCTTTTGGCCCATCAGAGAGTCCACAGTGGAGAAAAACCATTTAAATGTGAAGTATGTGGGAAAAGCTTTGGTCGGAGCTCACACCTTCAAGCCCATCAAAAAGTCCATACAGGGGAAAAGCCGTACAAATGTGAGGAGTGTGGGAAGGGCTTCAAGTGGAGCTTGAATCTTGACATGCATCAGAGAGTCCACACTGGAGAAAAACCATACAAGTGTGGGGAGTGTGGTAAGTACTTCAGTCAGGCTTCAAGTCTTCAGCTTCACCAGAGTGTCCACACTGGAGAGAAGCCATATAAATGTGATGTGTGTGGTAAAGTCTTCAGTCGGTCCTCACAGCTACAGTCTCATCAGAGAGTTCACACAGGGGAGAAACCTTACACATGTGAGTTATGTAGTAAGAGCTTCAGTTGGCGATCAAATCTTACAATTCATCACAGAACTCATGTTGGTCATAAGTCCTATAAAAATGACGGTAAGAACAGAGAATTCACACAGAAATTTCTATAAACTTTTTGAAGACCTGTCATGAGTTTTTTCACATTTCAGAAGAAAACTTGTTTCACTTTCTTATCTGTAGTTATTCATGCCACTGAGGCTCAAAGCATACAGCAAAAAGAACTCTTTCCCTTAGAGAATAAACAAAAAGAACTTTTGCCCTTAGAGAATAAATGAGGTGAATTAAGGACTGTTGAAGACAGGGGATCACATGAAGAGCTTTCCTGCTGGCAAATCTGGCAACAAATTACAAATTACTTAACCACATTTCACAACTCCACAGTAAATAATACTCAGTAGTGTTCACTAAAACTTTAATTCCATAAAGGCAGAAATTGCTAAATCTCCATAATCAGTATTACAAGGTAGCTTAAAGGTGTACAGTATTGTTACATTAGTGAGAAAGTATGATGGTTGAAAATTGTTTTGAAATTTCCTCCATGGTACTTTGAGTTGGTATTTAGAATAGAAATCTTGAAAGTAATGAAGTTAAATCAGACAGCTAAGTATTATGGCATTGCCCTGCTTCGATTAGCACTAGTCCTCCCCAGTCTTATCAAATTGTCTCATAAAGTTCTTGTTGAACTTTAGTATTCTGTTAATTTTACCCTCGATTTCTCTTGTGACAGGATATACTGAAAATGAATGTTGCTAATATTATAATAACAGGACACTACAACGAGCTGGACATGGGGGCTCACACCTATAATCTCAGCACTAGGGAAGCTGAGGTAGGAGGATTGCTGGGAGTTTGAGGTCAATCTGAACTACATAGCAAGACCCTGTCTCAAACAAACAAAAAAGTCTGCCTATTACACTGTCATATTTCGGTACTATTAATGTAGAAGTTTGTCAGAAAAAGTTACTAATGACAAACATTTTATAGTAAATATTAAATTGGTTTTTTGTTTGTTTTTTGAGATAGGATTTCACTATGTAATTTAGGGTGACTTTTGTACTCACTGTGTGGCCCAGGTTGGTCTTGAACTTGCAGTGATCCTCCTACCCCAGAGTCCCCAATGCTGAGATTATGTGTGTGTGCCACAATGCCCAACTCAAAATTGATCATTTTTTTCCCACATTTTCATCCAGGACTAGACATGATTGTGTTCCAAGAGCTTTAGCACTGGTTTTACCAAAACCTTAGCTGAAGCTATTTGCAGTTGATTTTTTGAGTCAAGTTCTTTCTGCCACATTCAACCTTCCCTACCTTAAGGAAAAAGGACAAAAATCATTAGAACTGGACAAATTTTATCAAACATACAAAGTATTGGTTTATGAACCACTCACATTCTCGTATTAGTGCAAGTAGGAAAAAAGACACCTGGAAGAGCTGTTGGTCAGCATATAAAACACGGTGAACCATTTAGAGTTTTCAGTGATAACAAACAGCCCCTTGAGGCACACATGCTGTGTGTTCACCACTGATAGAGAATGTTTATCCCTTTTAATAGAGTAGGAACTTATGATTAGGAAACTTGAAGAAATAAATAACAAGCACATTAGTGATGCTGTGTTTTATGAATGTGGAAATAAAGTATTCAAGAAAATTTTTAAATTTAAAATGTTAACATGTAAAAACTTGCACATTTATGGATACTGCCTGATACTTCAGTAGGAATCCAACATTTTACCTACTCCTGCAGAAATAAACACATTAAAGTTATCAAGAAATTATAATACAAAGAATAATGTAGTTTAGGGTCATTACATACCTTAACTCTTAGTGGTTAGTGCATCCAGTTATTCACCTTTATGTGAACAGTAGCAAGGAGAATGGAGGAATTGTTTCTACTTTAACTCATGAAATACTGAATTTTTACAATAATAATACAAGTACAGAGTATAATTTGAAAAACTACTGAAAATATTTCTTATAGTTAAGGGATCATGTGCATATAAGCCAAAATTAGTAGAACTTGAAATCAGTTATAAAAGAAATTGTATAGTTGAAATATATCGGTGAATAAAAATATATATTTTTAACTAATACATTTAAATTATCTTAGACATAGGTTTATGCAGCCTACATGGTTTTAGTATAACTCCAGTACAATGAATTGATACCTCCTAGTTCTTGTTAGGTTTCTGCATTAGCTAAATCGATAGCCTAGGGCAGTGGCACATCAAGTGCTGGACTTGGTTGGTAGAACTAGTGAATCTAGTGCTATCTGGCCAAGAGACTTGGACTGTGAGGAAAAAAAAAAACAGTAGAAAATGTTACAGAGATGCAGAGCAAACCCTGAATATCTGTAAGTTCTGGAAATACAATATAATAAGGATTTGAATGAAAAGTACATGGGGAAAAGACAGCAAGATTCCAGTGGAGTCTAGTCATGGAAACGTACTGTTAAGTGGGATTGAAGACCATTTATTTTTTGGGAATCTCAGTGATACTTAAAACTTTGTTAAGGGTTTTAGTGAAGCATGTATGCAATGGAAAAGATAGGTTTCCATAATTTCCTGAATTGCACATTTACATGCTAAGTATGTCAGTCAGGCTGTGGTACCCCAAGTTGTGTTAGATCTACAGATCCTGGGCTCTTAATGTTTTGTTGTTCTAAGTAGATATCAGAGTAGTTCAGCTCTCAAGATAATTTGTATTTTGCCGGGTTAAGCCAGGGATTGGCAAATCCAGCCAAGTGCAGTTAAAACTTTCTTATCATATTGTATTGCTTAGTTTATGTTTCTGGCTGCTTTTTTGCTACAGTGACGTTGTTGCAGTGTAACCCACAAAATTGAGAAATTTATATTTTGGGCCTTTATGAAGAACTTTCTTAGCAGGAAAACAACTTGAAAAAGATAAGTCAATATGTATCAGTTACAAGCATCAACATAAGTGGTCTAAACTCACCAATCCATGAAAAGAAAGAAAAAAAAATTAAAGAAAGGATCAAGAAGCAAGATCCAATAATACGCTACATTCAACAAACATAGGCCAGGGAGGTAGATCAGCAGCATAAGCACCTGCCTGGGAAGAGCAAGGTCCTGGGTTCGATCCCCACTACAAAACAAAACTACATTTAACCCAAAAAGAAGTTAGTACACTAAAAGTCAAAGGATGGAAAATGATTCTCAATGCCACAGGAATCCAGAAAAAAGCAGGTGTAGCTATTTTATTTGCAGACAGTGCAAACTTTAAGCCCAAAATGACCAAAATAGACAAGGTCACTACACTGTTTAAGGGAAGAAGAGAGATAGCAATAAGTAGTTATGTGCTAAACACAGGACCACCCAACTACGTAAAACAAATATTAACACATGAAAAACCAAGTAAATGCTAATATAATTGTAGTGGGGGACATTCTCACAAATAGATCCATTAGATGAAAAAAATCAACGAAGACATATTAGAATTCAACCAAACCTGTGAACAAATGGACTTGATTGATGTCTACAGGGTGTTCCAGGGCAAAACATCAGAATATATATTCTCAGCTGCACATAGGACATTGTCCAAAATAGACCACGTATTAGCTACAAAACATGTTTAAGTAAATGTAGAGGAATTGAAGTCATCCCATGCATACTGTCTGTGGTACAATAAAATGGGAAATCAACAACAAAGGAAATCACAAAAACTAGATAAACATGGAAATTATGCATCATTCTCAGCAACCAATGGGTCACAGGAAATTAAGCAATATATACAAATAAATGATAATGCTGATACAACATACGAAAATTTACAGGGTACATTGAAAGCAGTCCTACAGGGGAAATTTATAGCAATGAAGTCATATCAGGAAAACAACAAGCTCAAAGAAAAATGTTGAGCCTCAAACTTCTAGAAAAAGAACAAATCAAACCCAAAGCTCATACAAGGAAGGAAATTATAGAGATAAGAGCAGAAATTAATGCAATAAAGACTAAAATAAATGAATCTTAAAACATTCTCTTCTGCATCATTATCATCTTAAGAAACCATATTATATGTGTTGCTTATGAAAAACTCCAGCAGAAAAAGAAAAAAGGTAAATACCTGGCAAAGACAGTAAGCAGAGAAAGCCTCTGGGAATGGTTACTGTCTGATCATAGGAACTAGTATGCAGTGAGACTTCCTAAAAATAGGTACCACATATGCACTAAATGAACAGATCATCTTTGTAGAAGAAAATGAATATGATGTTTTGTCAAAATAAGGACAAAAATAAGCTCAATTTTTTAAAAATTAGGAGGTTGGTTGTTTGAAAAAATAAATTTGATAAAGTATTAGCCAACTGCATCAAAAAGGGGGAAAAATCAATTAGGAATGAAAGGAGGGAAATCATAATGAATCCCAGAGAAGTCCAGGAGATCATCAATACCTGCTATGAAAATCTCTATTCTACTAAGATGGAAAAAACAAGAAATGAACAGATTCCTAGACACACTTGAATTTCCAAAAATATATGAAGAAAATGCAAAAATTCTAAATAACCTGATAACAAATTAAATTGAAAATTAATTAATTGCCTGGCAAGTGCAAGGGTCTGAGTTCAATCCCTGGTTCTGCCAAAAAAGAAAGAAAGTGTAATTAAAACTTTACTGGGGCCAGGGAGATGGCTCAGTGGAATAAGCGCTTCCCTGGCAAGCGCAAGGGCCTGAGTTCAATCCCCGGTTCTGCCCAAAAAAACCCAACAACAACAAAAAAACTTTACCAACAAAGTAAAGCCCAGGCACTGATGGATTCACTGTTCAATTCTACAAGAAATTTAGACAAGTAATATAGCTAGTGCTGAAACTTTCAGGAAATTAAACGGAAAGCAGTACATTTAAATCATTCCTGGAGGCAAATATTACCCTGATTCCAAAACCAGAGGAGAGCTCAAACAAAAAAAGGAAAGTACAGATCAATCTCCCTAATGAATATAAATGCAAAAATCCTAAATAAGATACAAACAGCAGCAAATCATCAATAAGATCATACACCATGACCCAGTAGGATTCACCCCAGGAATGCAGGGATAGTTCAACATATGCAAATCAATAATTGTACTATACCCTATTAACAAAACCAAAGACAAAAATCATCTCTGTAGATACAGAAAAAGCATTTAATGAAGTCAACACCCATTCAGAAAAGCCCAGGAGAAATTTGAAATAGTCTTTACTTCAATGTTATAAAAGCCATCTTGGGCTGGGGAGATGGCTCAGTAGAATAAGTGCTTCTATGGCAAGCGCAAGGGCCTGAGTTCAATCCCCAGCAAAGAAAAAAAATTATATATATATATATATATATATATATATATATATATATATATATATATATATGCCATCTATTAAAAAAAAGCCATCTATAAGAAACCAACAGCCAATACCATATTAAATAGTTAAAAACTGAAAGCTTTCACTCTAAAATTAGGAACAAGACAAGGATGTCTAATATCACCATTCCTATTTAATGTAGTTCTGGAAACATTGGCTAGAGCAATTAGACAAGAGGAAGAAAAGGAATAAAGATAGGAAAGGAAGAAGTCAAATTATCATTATTTGCAGATGATATGATACTCTACATAAAAGACCTGAGACACTCCACCAAAAGACTTGTAAATTTGAGCTGGGGAGATGACTCAGTAGAATAAGCACTTCCCTGGCAAGTGCAAGAGCTTGAGTTCAATCTCTGGTCCCACAAAAAAAAAAAAAAAAAAAAAAAAGTTGTAAATTTAATATCCAAATTTATTAGTGTAGTGGGATACAAAGCCAACACTCAAAATGAACAGCATGCCTGTACACAAGCAACAAACTCAGAAGTTAAGGAAAGCACAACCTTTACAATAGCATCTTTAAAAATGAAATACTTAGGAGTCAATCTAGCAAAGAATATAAAAGATCTGTACAGTGAAAATTACAGTGCCCTAAGAAAGGAGATCAAAGAGAATATAAGAAAATAGATATTGTGTTATACCTTTCTATTTATATCTTCTTTTGAGTTCTTACACTAGGGAGACTATACAATATTTACACAGGTGAGTCTGGTTTATTTCACTTATGAGTATATCTTGAAGTGGCATCCACTTAGATATAAAGGCTTCGAGTTTATCATTCTTTATAGCTGGGTAATACTCCACTGTATAAAAATACCACTCTTTTTCATCCACTCCTCAGGTGACAGGCATCTTTGTTGTTTCCAAGATTTGGCTATCACAAATTGTGCTGCTATAAACATAGGTGCACATATATCACTATCATATGATGTTTTCATTCCTCTGGGAAAATTCCCAGTAGGATGATAGCTGGTTTGAATGGAATTTCCAGTCCTAGTTTTTAAAGGAGTCTCCACACTGATTTCCATAATGGATGCACCTGTCTACATTCCCACTAGCAGTGGAGAAGGGTTCCTTTTTTCCCACAGCCTCTCCAACATATGTTGTTGGTTGATTTCTTTATGATAGCTATTCTTTCTGGGGTGAGATGGTATCTCAGTGTTGCTTTAATTTGCATTTCATGCATGGCTAGTGATGTGGAGCATTTTTTCATATATTTATTTGCTTCTATTTTGCTCAATTCATGCACCTACAATATTTAAATGGCAGTGGGATACCCATCTCTGACTAAACAAAAAAAGGGAATACAAATGAAGGACCATTTTGTATCTGTATGTACAAAATAGGATAGATATATAGCTACTTTCTCTTAATTCAATGAGAAGAAAGATTTGTACTAATAGTGTTTGGACAGGATATCATGTCTGCATCTTATACTATGAATAACCACTACGAAGACAACAATATGCAATGTATTAACTATTGAAACTGTCTTACTAATCAGTTTTGAAGCTGTCTCATTGCTATTTGTTTCTCAATAAAATTCATTTTAAAAAAAGAAAATAGATATCCCTGCTCAGGGATAGGAAAAACCCACATAATGAAAATGGCGCTATTTCTCAAACTGCTACGCAGATCTATTACAATTCCAATCAAAATACCATTAGCATACTTCACAGATCTAGAGAAAACATTCCTAAAGTTCATTTGGAACTAGAAACAACCAAGATGCCTGTCACCTGCGGAATGGATGAAAAAGATGTATGGAGTATTACTCAGCTGTAAAGAATGATAAACTCGAAGCCTTTATATTTAAGTGGATGCCACTTGAATATAAAGAACTAGAATAGCGAAAGCAATTTGGGGCAACAATGGCAAGTCAGGGAACATCACAATCTCAGACTTGAAACTATTATAAAGCCACTGTAATAAAATCAGCATGATGGGGGGAGGACAGGCCTGACAATAGAAGATGTGGTCCCAACCCCAAAACACTGGGCCACTTTACCTTTGACAAAGGAGCCAAACATGTTCACTAGAAGAAAAATAGTCTCTCTAATAAATGTGCCAGAAAAGCTGGCTTTCCACATGCTGCAGACCTCGTGCCTATCACCATACACTAAGCTAAAGTCAAAATGAACAACAGAAACAGAAAAACTAAATTTACTGAAAGAGAAAATAGAAATCTCAAAGACACAGGTGTAGGTGGAGACTTCATGAACAAAATCCATGCTGCAAAGGAAATATTACAAAAAACCAACGAATGGCATCTTTTTAAAAAAATTTTTAGTAGATGGGATTTTTACCTTGTCTTTTGCATGACAACTGACAGAGTGGGAAAAACTTATAGCCAATTATCCCTCAGACAGAAGACTTATACCTATAACATATAAAGAATTGAAAACAAACCCTCTCAAATTTAAAGGCCCAGTCCAAAAATAGGCATCTGAGATGAATACACAATTCTCGAATGAAGAAAAGCAAATGGCATATAAATACATGAAAAAAATGTTTAGCTTCATCGGTCATTTGAGAGATGCAAATTAAAACAATACAGAGTCCATCTCACCCCAGGAAGAATGGCTATCCTCAAAAAATCAACCTATAACAAATACTGGCGGTGATGTGAGGAAAAAGGAACCGTTCTCCACTGCTGGTGGGAGTGTGTACTTATGCAAACGCTGTGGAAATCAGTGTGGAGATTCCTTTAGAAACTAGGATTACAGGTCTCATTCTACCCAGATTTCCCCCTTCTGGGTATCTTCCCATAAGAATTAAAACCATCATACCACAGCAATATATGTGCACCCATGTTTATAGCAGCACAATTTATCATAGCTAAACCTTGGAAACCGACCAAATGCCCATCAGTGGAAGAATATTACTCAGTCATAAAGAAAGTTAAACTGGAGGTTTTTGTAGGTAAATAAATGCAACTCAAGACCATACTCATAAGTGAAACAAATCAAACCCACATGTGTAAACATCGTATTATCTCAGTGTGAGAAACTGAACAAGTAAATAAGGTATAAAATGTACAATAGATAATGTGAATTGGGAAGAAACTGTTCAAACGGAAAGACAAACTTATAGGGGAAGAAAAAGGAAGATGAAAAAGAAAAAATTTATACGTAAGATAGTTAAACAGCTGGTTTCTTTTCATTGAAAAGAAAGTTTTGTACTAATATTGTTTGGACAAGATTTCACTCCTATATCTTATACTCTGAATAACTACTTTGAAGATAACAACACACAATATATTAATTACTGTTACTCTCCTACTAGTCTGTTTTGAAACTCTTTCATTGTTGTTTTTACTTTTTCTCTTTAAAAAAAGACTTTTTTGATCGCTGGTTAAAGCATAATGTTTTGCCTCCCACAGCGGAAAATGTCACTTATACGTTAAGACTTAAGCCTTGTTCAGTCAGATTTCTTGTATATTACAATAATTTCTTTGTTTTCAAAATAAGAGCTGCCCATAATGGTTTCTTTTTGATTCTCCTATCTGGCCTTCTCATTGACCATAGTTTTTAGGTTGGTTGAAAGGTGTTTGTACAAACCAGGAATTACGTGTTTCTTCACAACCAATGAAAGAGAGCTGCTCTTTGTAGTGTTGAGTAAGTAGTTCACTATACATAATGTGGATGGCTCTGCTGACTGTGACTCCAGTCACATTCAACATTAAACTTTTTGCAAAGTGTGAGATGATGCACACCTATAATCTCAGCTACTGAGGAGCCTGAGGCGGGAGGAGCATTTGAGATCATGTTGGGCAATTTAGCAACATCCTATTTCAAATCTTTAAATATGAATGGAGTGGGGATATATACACACTATGGTGGTACAGTGTTTAGTATGTTCCAGGCCTTGGGTCCACTCTTCAGTTCCATAAATAAACTCTGTGTGTTTAGTTCTCTGCCTTTGTGAGCTATTAAATTTCAGTTCTCACATCATAGGTTTCATTTGAGGCTTCTTGGAGACTTCCCTATTTTAACTTTAAGGTCTAAATATTTTAGGGGACTTTTATATATTACCAACATTTATTTGTGTTTTATGGATTTTTGGTTTTTATGTTGTTGTTTGGAAACACTCTCAATATGTAGTCCAGGCTGGTCTTGAACTCATTATGTAGTCCAGGCTGGCTTCCATCTCATAGTGATCCACCCTCCTCAGCCTCCCAAATGCTGAGATTATAGGCGTGTGCCATCATGCTTGGCTCAAGTATCCATGTTGGTGTCCTAATTTCCCTCTTTCATTCCTGGTCTGCTAAGAGTCACTGCAGAACTCTCAGCGACTACAGTGTCCCTCATCAATAAATTGTCAAAATTTTGGCTTGTGAATGCCTCATGAAACCTCTCAAGGAACATAGGGATTTCTGTGAGAAGGACTTACATGACAAATCTGTAACAAGATGTTGCCATATATGCCTTTGTATGCCTCCATTGACCATAGGGATTCTTACTTGGGAGCACTGGGCAGTGTTTGGAGATGTTTCTGCCTGTCTGACTGGTGTGTACAAACTGCCATATTTGCCCAGTACTCAAAGTTGCTCTTGAAGCAAGACACAGTACATCTCCAAATAAAACAGCTATCCAGTCCAAAATATGTCAGAAAGTTCAGGCATTTTAACTTTAGGGTAGGCTAACTTTGTGTCTAGATTTCAGCCACTCACGCAAGCAAGCTAACAACATGTCTAGCATCACTGTTTAGTGCACTCATATCAACAAATCCAACCTAATCCCTCACTGTATTCTTCCACCTTATTCTATGTCCTCAAAATCTACAGCCATATATATTTTCAGGTTTGTATTGATATATATTACAGATGTCCTCATTTTGTCTGGTATAATAATGCCTCATGGGGCAGAGAGAGACAGACAGACAGAGACAGAGACAGAAAGACAGAGATAGACAGAGAGGAGAGTCTTGAAAATTTACAATCCATTGCAAGAAGTGTTTCTGGGGTCATTACAGGTCCTTCAGCAAGGAGAGTCTGACTTCACAAGTGGGAAGTAGGGTGTTTATTTTTTTAATTAGACTTTATAGGTACATTTTAGATATACATGATACATTCATCATGGAGAAATTGTATCTGCACATGGTACAACTTTTCCCATTCCCCTACCCTCTCTTCAACCTCTCCAGGGCTCATTTTAATGGCAACAAAGCTCAGATAAATTTACAGGTCAAAGTCTTCAGCCCTGTTGGAATCTTTCTATGTTCCCATTCCAGTTGCTCAAGATTCTTCTCCCTTCTACTGATGGTCTATAACACAACACTCCACAAGGTCATAAATTCAGTGTGTGAATCACTCAACCAGATCTGCATGCTGCAAGTTTACAAGTTTACCAAAACAATAGTTTAACAAGTAAAAGGGTTTAAGGGCCTCCATGTTTTCTTCCCTGATCATTACGATCAAAACTCTCATTCTTATGGCTTACTCTATAATCTCCTACACCCATAGTTTAAATCAGAGGTTAATTAAGATGGCTCTCCAGGGGCCGGGGAGATGGCTCAGTGGAATAAGCGCTTCCCTGGCAAGTGCAAGGGTCTGAGTTCAACCCCCAGTTCCGCAAAAAAAAAAAAAAAAA
>NW_004524773.1:2685255-2690959 GCF_000260255.1 Octodon degus | reverse complement strand
TTTTTTTTCTTCTAAGCTCCTGGTTGCATTTTCCTGTAACATCTTCACCCCATGTTTCTTTGAAATGTCAATTCTATCTTACCCTTGAACAAATAAAGGGCTGGAAATATAGCTTCGTGCAAAGGCTGTGGATTCAATACCCCATATCAACAACAAATCATTTTTAAACATGAACAGATTTGTTCTTTCATTGGAGGAACACCTTGAGTAATGATTACAGTGGCGCTTATTGCTTTGAAACGTTTATCATAGAAGCCAATGCTGAAGCTTGTGTTTTAACTTTTGAGTATGTCTGTCTCCAGCAAGCAAGTTGTTTTGAATTGCTTGTACTATTACCGAAACTGTAAATCTACAATTTGTCTCCCTCCATTGCACTGTTTTTATTTATTTTATTATTTTTTTTTTTTTTGCGGAACCGGGGATTGAACTCGGGCCCTTGCGCTTGCCAGGCAAGTGCTTATTCCACTGAGCTATCTCCCCGGCCCCCGCACTGTTTTTAATTAGTATTTGTATTAGTACATGTTTGCAGTACACGATCACATTCATCATAAGGAGTTGGCACATATATATCGCACATCCTAATTCTTTTTACATCTCTTTTCCCACCCTTGCCTCCCCTCTGTCCATCTCTTGGTCCTCTACCCATTTACAAAATACCTATCTTCCTGTTCCCATTGCACTTTTTTTGTCTTTCCTTCTTCTTGTAACTAAAAAGTATTTTTCCTGTTAGTTGATCGTATTAAATGTAAAAATTGAAAATTAAAGACATTTATTTATTTATTTAGTGCCCAGCTCAGCCCGCCTTGGGGATGGAACCGCGGTCTCTTAAAGGCTTTTGAGTTTTTTGGTAGTGTTGGGCATAATTCTCTTGGGAAATGATCATATGATCTGTTTCTTACAATCAATCTTTTAAGACTCACAATTTTGTTGTTACTTAGTCAATGAGAAAAAACTAAACTCTACTAGAGTCAAAAAACTTCCTCAGGACAGCAGAATGGTTGGAAGTCACAAAGGGGATTGTAGAAATTGTGACCCAGGAACTACAGAATTGTGGAGTTGGTGTGGGTTTTTGCTTCTAAAGACAGAACCCTCCATTCTGCAGAAGGGAACTATAAGCAATCTTCGCCTTGGTCGCCGACCGGAAGCTGGTTGAAGGCGGAAGCAGGGCGTCCGTTGTCCTTAGACCTTCTGGGAAATGTAGTTCCGGGGCTGCTTCCGCCCAGAAGAGGGGGGCGTGCCAGCATGTTTTTGGTCCGGAAGGTGAGTACAGTGCACCCTTTGCTTCCACCACTTTTCGGAGCTCTTTCATCTAGCGGGTGGGGCCCGATTGGGTGGTCGGGTTAGCCCCGGGAAATCGCGGCTGCCGGAGGAAGGAGGGCGGAAGTCGGGTTGCCCTCCCGTCCCCTTGCTGCGCTGCTACTTCCATCCGTTGATGACCTGTGCTGTAGTTTGCAGATCCGTGAAGTAGCGGGGAAGCTGGCAGTTACTGGGTAGGGCGTGATTAGCATCAAAGCAGACGGAACGTGTGGTTAAGGGCTTGGAGCCTGATGATGGGTTTCCCTTGGCTGCTGCCGGCGATGCTCTCACACGCGCCCTTTTCTGGAAAGTCCCTTGAAGAGAAATTAGGGCAGGGCTCCCGGCCTTTTCGTTCCATCATTCAGGGATAAGAGAGGAATAAGAGGTGCGAGGTGCACTCTCACCACGTGTCTTTCTTCACCCCAGTGAGAGCAGGGAGAAAGATATAAAGTAGAAAGTCAGTGATCTGGATTGATTACATATTGAGATGATGTTTTGGACAAATTATGCTGCTAAATAAAATATATTACTAAAATTAACATCACCTACTTATGCATTTTGTTTATTTTTTGCATTTTTAAATTGTCACTACTAGAAGATCTAATTTTACTTATTACGTTTTTCTTGGACAGATGTAGATAAATCAGAAAATGTACTCATGAATAAAGAAAAATTAAGTCTGCCTTTTATTATAACCATTCTCCGAGTTGGTCATTATTGTTCTTTTTTTTTTTTTTTTTTAAATGTATTTGGTACAAAGTCCCACTACACGGCTCTGACTCATAGTGATCCTCCTGTTTTCGGCCTCCCCAGCACTGGGATCACGGGCGTGCACCACCACACCTCCTGGTCTCGGCAGCGCCTCAGCACATCCGGGGTGGGGCCAGCACAGCATGTGGTGCCCGGGATTGAACCCCGGACCCCACTTGTCAGGCAGGCACACAGATCTCTGAGCTATCTCCATGGCTTAATTATTCTTGATTTCTTTTTAAGAAAGATTATTCTGTTGTCAACATATTTATAAATATTTCGTTCTCATTACTTCTTGCAAGCTGGGACTGGTGGTGCACGGCCGTAACCCCTGCTCCCTTGCAGCCATCCCCTGCCTTAGCCGCTGGGTACTGGGACTGCGGCTGTGTGCCTCTAGGCTCAGATTTATTACCTTTTGAAGGAAGGCCCCCATCTTGCATTCCCCTATTTTCATGTTTAAATAAATGTTGGAGCTTTTAGATTTATTTTCTAAACTAATTTAGATTAGTTTAATCTAAACTAATCTTGATTAGTTTTTTTTTTCTTTTTTTTTTTTTTTTTGCGGAACCGGGGATTGAACTCAGACCCTTGCGCTTGCCAGGGAAGTGCTTACTCCACTGAGCCATCTCCCCGGCCCCAGTTTTTTTTATTTTTCATCTTTTTTTTTGTTTTTTTTTTTTTTTTTTTTGCTTGTTTTTTTAATCTCCATGCACATAGCATAAAAGGGATTGAGCCGTGAACCTCTTCTGATGTCATGAAGTAAATTGATTCCAAAATAACACTTTATAGAAAACTGAAACCAGTACCAATAAAAAATTACTAGTGGGGTAGGCATGACAGAACATGCCTGTAATCGCAGCACTCAGGAGGCTGAAGCAGGAGGAACTCTGTAAGTACAAAGCCAGTCTGAGCTACTGAGTGAGAACTTTCCTCTCTCTAAATAGATAGATAGATAGAGACATAGATATCAAGCAGCAAATTATAAAGTAAATTATTTTAATTCAGAATTGCATGGGAGCACAATCTTCATAAGAACCGTTATAATACAAAGTGTCATCTGATTTAAAATATCTATATTTTTTTAGCTACCAAGGAAGGGAACTCTGGTTCTTGAAATTTTCCATCTACTCATTTAACCCTTGGAACCACCCTATGAGGTAGGTACAATGTGTATGATTCTCACCATCATTGACAGATGACAAACATAAGGCACAACGAATTGTTTTTTTTAACATCCCCCGGGGTTACACAGATGGTTGTCACTTTCAGAGATTAAACAAAGCACTCGAGTCCAGGGCATGCTGTTTTGTGGCCCACATGTTGTCATACTTCCACCCGTGTGCTGTCATTCCCAGGATTAGACAGTTTTCAGTTTAACCTGGCTCTTCCCTATTCATTTGATAGGCACCAGGCTCTTCTTCTTCGTTTTTTTGTTTTTTTTTTTTTTTTTTTTGTAATGAGAGTTGAACTCAGGACATCGTGCTTGCCAGTTAGGCACTGTGCCGCTGAGCTATCTCCCCGGCCCAAGATTAAACAGTTTTATGGAAAGCTGGGCTGTAGCTCAATGTAGAGTACTTGGTGGCATATACAGGACATGAGATTCATCCCTAGCTCCATAAAAATAAAAAACTGGTAGGGCATGGTAGTACATGCCTGTATACCCAGCACTCGAGAGGCTGAGGCAGAAGGATCACTGTGTTTGAGACCAGCCTGGGCTACAAAGTGAGCTCAAGTCAAGCCTGAACTACAGAGGGAGACCCTGTCTCAAAAATAAATAAATAAATAAAAAGGAGGTATGGGGAAGGGAGATTATTTACAGAAATTTTTCTTTCTTTTTTTCTTTCTTTCTTTCTTTTTTTTTTTCTTTTTTTGGTGGAACTGGGGATTGAACTCAGGCCAAGGAAGCGCTCATTCCACTGAGCCATCTCTTGGGCCCCTACAGAAATACTTGCAGTCTTGGTACTGTTCACAGCCCAGTGGCACTGAACTGGAAGGCCAGTTAGTAACTGGGATCTAGTCCCTGCTCTGATCACCAAACTCTTACGTAGCTGCATCTGTCCAGAAGGCAGCAGGGGCACCCTTGGGTCATTTCCATGAAGATCCACTGGGTTCGTGTCAGCTCTGACCTGTGTCTCATGGCCTCCTTGTCCTTCTTCAGTTATGCCTTTCCAGGACACTGACCTTCCCCAGAAGGAACAGGAGAAAATGACCAGGTTTCAGGTACAGTTTTCTCCTGCCTTATGATATGAAATTAATTTCCCCAGGGATTTTTGGTTGCTGTATTGTGTTTCAATATCCTCTCTCTCTCCTGAATTTTCTCCTGCCTCCAGGAGAACTACAGGATTGAGGTGACCTGTATTTGATGTTGTAGGAGGCAGTGACATTCAAGGACGTGGCTGTGGTCTTCACCACAGAAGAACTGGGGCTGCTGGACCCTACCCAGAGGGAACTGTATGAAGATGTAATGGTGGAGAATTTTAAGAACCTGGTTGCAGTGGGTAAGGACCTTGAACCTCACCTCCCCTGAGGGTCTGTGTCCTCAGCTGTTCAGGGCTTTGGGCCATTTGAAATGGTTCCCTGCTCTTGAAAGCAACATATTTTCTAACCCCTGGGATAACAGAGAGAGAGCTCTGGGATTTGAGCTGATGCTAAGCTCTGTCCTTTGAAATCAGTGGTTTTCAGTGGGGGTGATCTTTCTATCAGAATACTTATCACAGTCTGGATTCCGTTGTCATAGCCTGGACAGGAATACATACAGGCACTTGGATGGTGGCTGGGGATGGCGTTCAACTTCCTGCGATGCTCAGACACCCTACAACACAGGATGGGCCAGTCCAAAGTAGCAGCAGTGCCCCACCCGAGAAACCCTGCTTTCCATGAATTGTAAATGGACGGTTTAGTTTATGTAGTTTGCCTTGCAAATTATGGTTATGACTCATTGGTGGGCCATGAAATAAACTTGTTGCTTTGCACTGGCATTTTTTTCTAATGAAATAAATAATGTTAGAACATACCAGAATTCCTTCTCAGGAGTCCCACATCAAAGCAAAAACTGACCATTTTCAGTGAGACATAACTGTGGTATTGGAAACATGATTAAACATGTTGAAAACATGATGAAAAGTGACACTGATTTTCCTTTTTCTTTTCTTTTTTTAAAATTTTATTTATTTATGTGTGTGTGTGTGTGTGTGTCCAGCTCAGCCCACCAGGGGGCGGGGCTGGCTGGCATGTGGTGCTGGGGGATTGAACCGCGGTCCCTGGGCTTTGCTGAGCTTGTTCTAAGTAGGTGCTTTAGACCACTGAGCCATCTCACCAGCCCTCCTTTTTTCTTTTTTAATTTTTATTTTTTTAATGTATTTGGTTGTTACAGGGTCTCATTACACAGCTTGAACTCATAGTGATCCTCTTGTTTTCAGCTTCCAGGCTGCGATTGTAGGTGTGTACCACTATGCCTGGACTCTGTGGCCAGCTCAGCCCTCCTGGGGGCAGGGCTGGCAAAGCATGTGGTGTTGGGGATCAACTGTGGTGCCCGTGCTTGCCTAAGCAGATGCTTTAGTCTGCTGAACTATCTTGCCGGCCCCTGGTTTTCAATTTAACTTAAAATAGATATAAATTAGGCAGAGACCTAGTTTACTAAATTTCATTTCATTTCTTT
>NW_004524773.1:2679640-2685048 GCF_000260255.1 Octodon degus | reverse complement strand
GGTGCTGGGGGATTGAACCGCGGTCCCTGTGCTTTGCTAAGCTTGTTCTAAGTAGGTGCTTTAGACCACTGAGCCATCTCACCAGCCCCAACAAACACAAAGTTCTTGAAATGCTTCTTGGGTTCTGAGGAGTATGTGCTTTACACAAAAGTACATTTTAGATGGGTGTTCACTTGAAATAGATCTTTCTCTCCCTTTCCATAGGGCATCTTCCCTTCAAACCAGACATGGTATCCCAGTTGGAAGCAGAAGAAAAGCTTTGGGTGATGGAAACAGAGACCCATGGAAGTAGGTATTTTGGGGCGAACCACATGCCTGTTCTTCCAGGTACCAGCTGGTCTGCTTCTCCACACGGCCACGATTGTCACCTTTGTCCAGGTGCTTTCCCTTCTCACCTGGAGTGCAACAGTAGCTTCCACGCCGGTCCCTGTGCTTCCGCCCTCACACCTCGATGACGCACTCGCTGCTCAGGGGCCAGAATGGTAGATCATTGATGAAACCACTGCTCTGCTCAAAGCCATCCAGGCCTTTCTATGTCACCAAGTCCTTAGTCCAGACTGCAAGACCCCTCTTTATCTCATATTCTACCAAGTTTCTCTGTGCTCTCCCCCTTGCTTAGGTTATTCTAGTCATATGAGGTCCCATGCATGTTCTTTTTGAGTTGTTTCTGTTGCACGGCCTTTGAGGAGCCTCCTTTCTATATCAGCACCATCTTCCCACCCCTACTGCTTCCCATCTCACAGTCACTGCTCAAATTTCACCTGCTTAGAGAGGCCTGTCCTATTTAAAATTCTGCCTTTGCGCCAGCCAGATAGCTCAGTGGACTAAAGCTCCTGCTTAGGCAGAGCACAGCAGCTGGGGTTCCATCCCTGGGGTGCTGTGCCAGCCCCACCCCTGGAGTGCACTGAGATGGCAATTGAGACAGCATGGTGGTGCATGCCTGTTAATCCCAGCACTTGGGAGGCTGTAAACAGGAGAATCACTACAAGTCCGATCTACATTGTGAGACCCTGTAGACCCTGCACCAAATATATATTAAAAAAAAGAGGGGCTGGTGAGATGGCTCAGTGGTCTAGAGCACCTACTTGGAACGGGTTTGGCAAAGCACAGGGACCATGGTTCGATCCCCCAGCACCACATGCCGGCCAGCCCCACCCCTGGTGGGCTGAGCTGGCCACACACACACACACACACACACACACACAATAATAATAAATAAATGTTTAAAAAAAAAAAAAAAGAAAATGCTACCTTCTATTCTCCACCCCCTTACCCTGCCTCATTTTATGTCTCAGTACTACTGATCACCCATTGATGTAATAGCTTATTATTATTATTATTATTATTATTATTATTATTATTTTGGTACTGGGGGTTGAAGCATATTATATTTTTTACTTGTTCTTCATCTGTCCCCACAGAAGTTGAATTTTTGGCATTTTTGTTTACTTCAGCCCCCTACTCGAGCAAAACAGGCTTATCTGTTAACCTAGTGCTATAGAAAATAATATGGGGCCAGGAGTTTCACTCAGCAGGTCAAACACTTACCTAATATTACCAAGGCCTTGGGTTTCATCCCCAGCTCTGCAGAAAATAAAAAGAGGCAGAGAAAGGGAATGGGTGAGATGAAAAATACATGTAGGTAAGGAGGAGCTTGTTTTACATTGGATGTTCTGGAAGGTATTACTGGGAAGTGACAGCCGGGCAGAGACTTGAAGAGAATGAGGGAAAGCGAGCCCTGGAGCGTTGTGGGAAAAAGCATGGCAGGTGCCTAAAGCTTCTTCCCTTCCTCTTCAGGTTGGCTTTGGGAGTCTGCACTGTGCACCGATTCTTTCCTTCTCTCAGGTTTTTCTCAGTTGTACAAGATAAGCTTTCCCTTTTCCATTTCTTTTACAAAGACTTGAGTTACTGTCAGGTTTTAGAACAATGGTGTCAATATTCTAGCCATTTTCCCAAATTAATTCATGGTTTTCTACCAACACCTAAAATATTATTTTATGCCCAATAGTGACCTTTTTTTTTTTTTTTTTTAACCTAAATTAAACACAATCCACTGGCCTTAGTGATAAAAAGATGTGTACATGGTATGGAAGACTCATCCCAGAGTGCTGAGCTCCATCTCTAGCCCCTGCCCCCTTTAAAAAATACATTGGTAATTCAGTTCCTGAGCTTTCCACAACTCTGGTCACAAAGAAGCGTATCAAATTTCCCCATAGGAAATTGGGTCAACATGGAACCTAACCCTTGGATTTCAGTTATCATCCAATTCAGTTTACAACCAAAATTGTTGCAATTGAGTTCATGAACTGAGGAACCACTGTATTATTTTAGGTTAAGTTCTTGCTAAGTTGCCCGGAATGGCCTCAAACTTGTGAACTTGCCTCAGCCTCAGCAGCTGTGATTGTATGTAGTTGGCCAATAAGCTTTTAATTGATATTATTGTAGGTTGAAATATAGGGTTTTTTTTGGTTTTGTTTTGTTTTTTATTTTTGAGACAAAGTCATACCTTATAGTTCACGCTGACCTTGAACTCACAGCTATTTTCCTGCCTCAGCCTCCTGAGATGCTCCTGAGTCCTGAGATTGCAGCCAGACATGCAGCACCACGCTTGGCTAAGTTGTCTTTTTGATGTCCTGCAGCCATATGATTGCAACCTTGTAGCGCTTATGTTTCCAAATGGGCCATGTTTTACACATAGGATCTTGTTGATCCTCATTGTATTCCCACCTGCATGAAAACATCAGAAAGCATAAATAATGTTGTAAGCCTTCCCTGGCTTCTTAAGGCCTTACTTTGTGGCCTTGATGTGAAACTGATATTTCTGAAGAAAATACCTACCTCATTTATGAATTTTTCCTTCTTTTATAGATTGCATAAATCAAAATGAGATGACGACTCTTCAAAGATTTACAGTAAAATACCTTTCAGAGTTATCCTGCTGGCAAATCTGGAAACATGTTGCAAGTGAATTAACCAGGTGTCTTCACAGGACAAATTCCTGGTTGCTACAAGGCAGTTGCATTCAGGTTTTTGAAAATGAAAGCAATGTTAGGGATCATAAAAGAAATCACTCCAGGTATATTGAAAATCAAGTGTTTTCAATTTCAGGAATTCAGAATTCTTCCCCAAATGAGTGTTTGATTGAGTCACAGAATCAAAGTAGTGGTAAACAAGTGGATGCGAAAAACAAGCTGTATTTGAATGAAGATGTGATGAAGAAATTATGCAGTGAGCACATCGAAAGCAATACAGAGCAACAATCCTACCAGCATAGTGAATGTGGCCGAAGTATGAGAGAGGGCTCCAGTGGGCAGTTACCATTAGGAGAGAAACTGCGTCCGTGCCGCGAGTGTGAATGGGGCCTCAGTTACAGGTCAGTGCTTCAGCAGAACATGCGCACCAGAGAGAGATGCTTCAGTCAAAGCTTGCACTCACAGTCTCCTTTGAGAATTCACCCAGTGGAGAAACTGCATGATGGTCACGAGCCTGGAAGTTGCTCCAGTAGGAGTCCTTGTCTTTCTCATCAGCCTAATCATATAGGTGAGAAGTCCTTTACATGTGACAGTTGTGGCAAGGGATTCAGTAGCAGCACAGGCCTCATCATTCATTACCGAACTCACACTGGAGAGAAACCTTATAAATGTGAGGAATGCGGCAAATGTTTTAGTCAGAGTTCAAATTTTCAGTGTCATCAGAGGGTCCATACTGAAGAAAAACCATACAAGTGTGAAGAGTGTGGTAAGGGCTTTGGTTGGAGTGTTAATCTCCGTGTCCATCAGAGGGTCCATAGCGGTGAAAAACCCTATAAATGTGAAGAGTGTGGTAAGGGTTTCACTCAGGCCGCACATTTTCACATACATCAGAGAGTCCACACCGGAGAGAAACCCTACAAATGTGATGTGTGTGGTAAGGGCTTCAGTCACAATTCACCATTAATATGCCATCGGAGAGTCCATACTGGAGAGAAACCATATAAATGTGAGGCATGTGGGAAAGGCTTTACCCAAAACACAGATCTTCACATCCATTTCAGAGTTCACACAGGAGAAAAACCCTACAAATGTAAGGAGTGTGGTAAGGGCTTCAGTCAGGCTTCCAATCTTCAAGTCCATCAGAATATCCACACAGGGGAGAAACGATTCAAATGTGAAACATGTGGGAAGGGCTTCAGTCAGTCTTCAAAGCTACAAACCCATCAGAGAGTCCACACGGGCGAGAAACCGTACAAATGTGACGTGTGTGGTAAGCACTTCAGTTACAGTTCAAATCTTAAACTACACCAAGTAATTCACACTGGAGAAAAACCATATAAATGTGAAGAGTGTGGAAAGGGCTTCAGTTGGAGATCAAATCTTCATGCTCATCAGAGAGTCCACTCAGGAGAGAAACCCTATAAATGTGAAGAATGTGATAAGAGCTTCAGTCAGGCCATTGATTTTCGGGTACATCAGAGAGTCCATACTGGAGAGAAGCCATACAAATGTGGTGTATGTGGGAAGGGTTTCAGTCAGTCATCTGGCCTCCAATCCCACCAAAGAGTTCACACTGGAGAGAAGCCATACAAATGTGAAGTGTGTGGTAAGGGCTTTCGATACAGCTCACAGTTTATATACCATCAGCGAGGCCACACTGGAGAGAAACCTTACAAATGTGAGAAGTGTGGGAAAGGCTTTGGAAGGAACTTGAACCTTCGCCATCATCAGAGGGTCCACACGGGAGAGAAACCCCACAAATGTGAGGAGTGTGGGAAGGCCTTCAGCCTCCCCTCAAATCTTCGAGTTCACTTGCATGTTCACACTAGGGAGAAACTCTTTAAATGTGAGGCATGTGGGAAGGGCTTTAGTCATAGTGCACGCCTTCAGGCCCACCAGAGAGTCCATACTGGGGAGAAACCATACAAATGTGATGTGTGTGGTAAAGACTTCAGTCACCATTCCCGTCTTACATACCATCAGAGAGTCCACACTGGCAAAAAGCTCTAGAAATAAGGAATTTATTCATGGTTTTTGACAAAATACACATTTTTAGGTTTTTAGAAAGTCCATACTGGTGATAAACTATAAAAATATTCTTCAGACTCAGAAGCTAATATATGCTTTAAAATAATAACAAATAGTTACAGGACTACAACTCATATTTAAGGAATTAGAGCTTTCAGTCCTCTTGGCAATACACATTTAATATAAATGACCTTTCAGCGTGACTCCACCGAAAGATAATGTGTAAAAATACTTGTCGCTAATTAATTATTTTAATTTTAGGGAGGCTTGTGAGTTATTTTTTAAAATTTCCTTTTATACCTAACCGTATATTTTTATTTGTATTAAAACTGTACAACTTGGGGCTGGTGAGATGGCTCAGTGGTCTAAAGCACCTACTTAGAACAAGCTTAGCAAAGCACAGGGACC
>NW_004524773.1:2673837-2679183 GCF_000260255.1 Octodon degus | reverse complement strand
AAAAAAAAAAAAAAAAAAAAAAATACAGAAAGGCAACTAACAGCAACTATTCAGGTAATAGTTTTGTGTGAGTAAATTTTAAGTGACTACTGCCTATCCTAAAATTCCTTTCTTTCTATTAAAAAAAACTATTAAGATGATTGACAGGAAGGCCTGCCCTTTAGCTCAGTTTAAGTGCCTGCTTAAGCAAAGCAGTCAAGCTTAGGATTCTGTGATTCAATCCCCAGATCCTCATGCCTTACCAGACCAGCCTTTAAGGCATCCTGAGCCAGCCAAAAAAAAATTGACATTTTGAATTAAAAACTTAAAATATCATCTACATCTGATTTTAACTTTTTGTTGTTTTGTTTTGGGGTTTTTTTTGGTTTTTTTTTGGGGGGGGGCGCAGAACCGGGGATTGAACTCAGCCCCTTGTGCTTGCCAGGCAAGCGCTTATTCTATTAAGCCATCTCCCCAGCCCCTAACTTTGTAATAAATAAATTACAGGAAGATGTTTGGGAAAGAAATGCAACATTTGTTTCAGTGTGTATCTTTAAATGTTAGACTTCTAAGCATGTAAATAACTGGATAGTAAGTTTCCAAATATGGCCTGCAAGAAATCAGGCAAATTTTATCATAAGCAATAAGCCTTCCACACATTCCAGCGTGGCTCTAAACTTCTACCAACCAAAAACAAAGCATTTTGCAATTTGTTGGCATAACAAAAGGACAGGTTTGAGGGATTCAAAACATCAATATAATTTAAGGAAAAGCAAAATCACAATAAAGTTTATGGATCCTAGCTCCCCAAACTGTGGCTGCACCCGGGTTGTGCATCTTCGGGCTTGAGGGGCTCCCACTTCTTCCTGGTTTCCCACTCATTTTGCAGCCTTTGGGCCATTTAACCTTGGTAGATTTAATTTCTTCGTGTCTCCTCCATACAATCTGTTTAATGTAGTACTTACTGATAATGGGTACCCATGATAGGTAGTACGTGAGTGAACTCCACGTGTACAAACGCTAATTACCAGTCCTGGCACGTTTTAGTAGGTGTCTGGCTGTTGCCAAGTGCTTAGTTCCAAGAGCTGAGCTCCTCCTGCAGTGTGGCCCTTTTCTGATCCCTGCAGGAACCAGTTCCCAACAACCTCCCTAGTGTGTTTCACCTCCATCCGGTGCCTGTGGGTGACCACTGTGAATTATCCTGGACCAGATTTCGGATATTCTGGACTTCTTCCAACTCTCTTTTCTTCCTCCACCCTGACTGCTCTCTCTATAGATGGCTACATAGAGAGCAAGGAATGACATTGTGACTCTGATAACGTTGTCCCATGGAGAGATGGCTTGTGTGTCATTTCTGCCTAGTTAGAGAGCACATTTCTTTCCCTTATTAGCATGTTTTTTTCCTGCCTTGCAAATATTCAAATGTTTGTAAAATAAATAAAATCGGATGGCATCTATGTTGATGGATGAGCAGTTGTAGGGATCTGTTGGTCTCTTGGTAGTTCCCAGAAGAAAATGAGAGGATTCAGAAAAAAAACACAAAAAAGAGACAATAGCTGAGGTCAGATGGTGGACCATGCCTGATAGGCTAAGGCCCCCTCCCCCAATAGTAGGGGTCTTTATTTATACCTTTACAAAGTTACAAGATATAAGGTTGCCTAGCAACTAGTAGCCCACAAGGTCCAGGCAGGATGTTTTTCTCAAGACTGAGGTAGTCTGACTGCTTTAGGCAGTGAAGCCTCATCCTGCCCTCCCACAGGATCAGTTTCCAGCTTCAGCACTCCCAACAAGTAATCATAGTTTGTTAGTCTACCTGGAGCCACTTATGGTTCCATAGACTTTCTGTGCACTAATTAGCTGAATACTCATACCAGAGAAACTGTCATGACACCCACTTTATAGATGAGAATATTGATAGTTAAGGGATTGAAGTTTTCTCAAAGGCAAACAGATGGAATCACCTGGACCAGGAATTCAAACCTTGCAGGGGCTGGTGAGATGGCTCAGTGGTCTAAAGCACCTACTTAGAACAAGCTTAGCAAAGCACAGGGACCGCAGTTCAATCCCCCAGCCCCACATGCCAGCCAGCCCCGCCCCCTGGTGGGCTGAGCTGGCCACACACACACACACACACACACACACACAAATAAATAAATAAAATAAAAAGAATTCAAACCTTGCAACCTGAGTTGTCTGGGACCTTGTGCCACACTTCCCATCACTAAGAAATGACAGTCTCTGTGATTAATGGTCAGCGGTGTCATTTAGTAAATAGAAAGGTTATGTCCAGCTTTCTAGAGAAAACCTAAAGGCATGCTCATGTAATCTTTTTTGTTGTTATTTTATGACATTCTGCTCATAATCGGGTGATAGAAATAAATGGTGCTCATCATAGAGAATTTGAGGTGCATCTGAGAAGCTAAAATTATCTAGTCTCAAGAGGTAGAGATAAGTGTAAACACCTTAATGCGTTTCTCTTTCATCATTTCTATGATATATAGTGTTTCTATACTTTTCAAAAAATGTGTCATATTTACAGTACTTTTATATTTGGTAGCTCTTGCTTATTAATGCTTTCAGCAAAAATAAAATTATAAACCAAGATCAACCTTTAACAGCTGTCAGTATTTTGCCAGTCTCAATGTATAACTGCCTCTCTTTTTTTAAAAAAAAAAATCTCAGACATTGAGTCAAGAGGATTCATAATAGGTTATTATATATATATACAGAGGATGTGGGAAAGAGGACAATGACAATTCCAAAGTTCCTGCATGATAACTAGAACACTGCTGGTTAGTGGTAAAGCTGGGGCCCCAGAGGAGTTGCAGTCAAAGAAGAGAAGTAAGGAGTTTGGTTTGTTCATTTGGAATTTAACTTGCTCTTGATTTCTTAGTAGTGGAAGCATGCTACAGATGCTCAGCCGACAGCCGGATCCTGGGGTGTACTGGCAGCTGGGAGAGGTTTGCTGAATGCTTGAAACCAATCAGGCAACAAAACAATAAAAGTGGCACACATAGATGTTCCTTGTCCTCTATCTCACTCATTGTGACTGCTTATAGAAGGCACAGATCTTTGGAGTATTCGGAGTTGCTGTTTATCCTTTCCTATCCTACAACCTGCAGTGTCCCTGGTTGACTTAGGAGCAAACTGTTGCAACCTGTACAATTGATTCAAATTTGTAACTCTGTATGTTTCCACTGTAACTTTGTTAACGAGGACTGTAACAAGCATAAACTGACAACCTAGACTTCATCTTTTTGGCTCAGTGCATCTGGCCTCTGAACACAGTTTTATTAACGTTCAAAATATTCCTTTGTTCTGAGCCACAGATTGTTAAAAGCAGTCTATACAAAGTTTCCTGTGATCAGCCTCACAACCTAAGATAACTTTCGGTTCCAAGGACAAGTCCCTGCTTACAATTTTTCTTGTGATCAGTCCCATATCTTAAAGTAATAACTCTCTGTTCTAAGGATAACTCCCCGTTCCCAAAATTATCTCAATACCTTTCTGTAACATCCTGTGATCAACACCAGGCCATAAGAATTAATTATTTGTTCCTAAAAGTGTAACCGCATGTTAAAAAAATGTAACCTGTTTCCCGCAAGTGGATGCTGACCCCAGTGCTGCATTCCCTTACGCTCAAGTCACCCCCCCTCTTTTTGCGGTTTTCAGCTTTAAAAACCCTTGTCTCTCCCCACCTCGGCGCGCACCTACTTGGAGAGTATGTGCTGCCGCTGAGCTCAGCTAAATAAAGCACTTTTTGCTTTTTAAGTTTGAGTCCAGTTTTTTATTTTTGGGTTACAACACAAACCAGGACTCAAGTGCAATTTTTACATTTATCAGCAGGTGGTAACGAGGGCTGTAACAATTGCTAGCACTTGTTAGGAGCTTACGACGAGTCAGGCAGTTCCCAATGCTTTTCATGTATTCACGTTGATTCTTCATGTCAACCCTGTCACTACCCCCACGTGACAGAAGAGGCACAAAGGAACATTGATCTGCAAAGGTCACTCAGCCTCAATCAGTAAGTAACTGGGGCCCCAAAAGTAAAGCCATCTTTTCTGAAAGAGCCTGTCAGGGCCAGGCCAAGGGTGAAAAGGCCATTGGCCCTGAGCAAGGAGTGAAAGCATGTTTAATAGGGGAGTTTAGATAGGGGAGGGGGGCATCCCAAGAGGGATACAGAATTTGGGGTCTCTGAGTCTAGGGCTATGTGACAGACAAGTGGGGTTGGTTACTAGGGTTGCTGGCGGACACAGGATGGCTATTGTGCTTTTCATGGAATCAGCTCTGCAGGTTTGTTGGCAGGCAGCCTTGGAAGTTAGAAAATTGGTCAAATGTGTGCAGGCAGGACTAGGCCTCAGTGCCCAAAGCAAACAAGCTACCTCAGTCCTAAAAAAAAATCCTGTTCGGTTAAGGTTAGCTATTAGTCACTAGGCAACTTTATGTCAAGTGTTACTAAATTTGCAAAAGTATAAATAAATGTAGGTTTTGTTGTGCTGGTGGGTTTGTCTTGCCTACAAAGTACACCAGCTACCCCTAGCCCAGATTTTGTCTTCTTGTCTTTTTCTCATTCCTGCTGCCCTTTCTCACCAGGTAGATCCAATTTGACTGAGACCAACGGATCCCTATACAGGTGGAGCTCGGTGGGGCAGCTGCTGGCTGGTTAAGCTGTGTGGGGAAAACCACCAGTTTCCTGTTGAACAACATGCTCCCAAAGGTGTGAATAATGGATCCCCAGTTTTTTTCCTCTCCTAGCTGGGCAGGGGTCTAGTTTGGAGATCTGACGACCTGTCAGTTGTTTTACTACCTCTTTCAGATATCTTATTTATTTATTTACTTACTTTTAGACAGGGTCTCACTGTGTATCCCAGGCCAGCCCTAAACTTGTAGCAATACTCCTGTCTCAGCCTCCTAAATGCTGGGATTATAGGCTTGTGGCACCACATCCAGCTATGTTTCTCATAGGGACTTCCTCTACTATTCTTTTTAATATACGGAAGTGTGCCTGGCACATGCTAGGTGTTGATTAAATGTTTGTTGAATGAATAATAATTCTGATAACGTAAAATATCTCTCATTTTGGAACTGGAAATTAAAAACTGAGCAACATTCTCAGCCATTTATTAAAAGTTTTGATTTTGAGACAGAGACATGCTAAGTTCTTGAATTGTCCAGGCTGAGCATGAACTGGTGATTTTTTTGCCTCAGTCTTCCAGAGTGCAGCAACTGTGTGTACCTCCAAGTCCAGCTAATATTATTAAATATATATTTTAATTTTTTTAACATTTATTTAGTGTGTGTGTGTGTGTGTGTGTGTGTGTGTGTGGCCAGCTCAGCCCACCAGGGGGCGCGGCTGGCTGGCATGTG
>NW_004524773.1:2632788-2673737 GCF_000260255.1 Octodon degus | reverse complement strand
TGTGTGTGTGTGTGTGTGTGTGTGTGTGGCCAGCTCAGCCCACCAGGGGGGCGTGGCTGGCTGGCATGTGGTGCTGGGGGACTGAACCGCGGTCCCTGTGCTTTGCCAAGCTTGTTCCAAGTAGGTGCTTTAGACCACTGAGCCATCTCTCCAGCCCCTAATATTATTAAATAAATAAATAAATAATCCTCAGAGGTTCGTTAGTACAATCCTTTACTGACTGCAGGTATGTTTAGTCATTCCTTGATTCCGTGCATTAATTTTTTTTTTTCTTTTCCTTTATGTATTTGCTACAGGGTCTCACTATGGAGTTTGGACTCAGTGATGCTTCTGTTTTCAGCCTCCCCAGCACTGGGATTACAGGCCTGCATCATCAGGCCTGGACTCTGTCACTGGCTCAGCATGCCCCAGTGGTGTGGCCCATGTGGCATGCAGAACTGGGAATTGAACTCTGGTCCCTGCGCCTTCCAAAGCAGGCACTTGGTCCACTGAGCTATCTCACCAGTCCATCCATGTATTTTAAGTGTTTGCTACATCTTATTTCCACAGCTTTTTAATATAACTTGAAATCCAGGATTGTGATAGCTCCTGCTTTGTTTATGCTGCCCAAGATTGCTTTTTTAAAAATAATTTTATTGATGAACAAATAGCAATGAGACAGTTTCACATCAAATTGGTGGGACAGTTTCAATAATTAACACATTGCATACATTATTCCAAGATTGCTTTTGATCTTTGGGGTTTCCTCTAGTTCCATATAACTCAAGATAGTTTTTTTCTAGTTCTGTAGGAATGCTGTTGGTATTTTGATTGGAATTGCTTTAGATTTATGTATCAGTTTTTGAAGCATAGCCATTTTGAAAATATTGGTTCTGCCTATCCAGTACAGAGAAATCTTTTCATTTTCTTTTCTTTTTTTTTTTTTTTTGGCGGAACCGGGGATTGAACTCAGGCCCTTGCGCTTGTCAGGGAAGCGCTTATTCCACTGAGCCATCTCTCTGGCCCCTTTTCATTTTCTGATCTCTTCTTCCATCTCCTTTTTCAGAGTAGTGTAGCTTGAATTGCAGAGGTCTTCACTTCCTTGGTTAGGTTAATTCCGACGTGTTTAACTTTTCTTGATGCTATTGTGAATGGTATTGTTTTCCTCATTTTTTTCTTAGTGAATTCATTATTGGTGTGTAGGAATGCTTTTGACTTTTGTGCACTGATTTTATGTCTTGCTACATTGCTACTTTTGGTTCATTCTAGCAGTCTTGATGGAATCCTTGTTTCTCTATGTCCAAAACCATATCATCTTCAAATAATGATCAATTGACTTTTTTCCTTTCTCTATGTGTCCCTTGTTTCTCTTGATGAGTACTGTATGGAACAGAAGTGATAATGGTGGACATCACTGTTTCATTCCTTATTTTAGAGGGAGAGCTTTCAAGTTTCCCCTCATTTAATACGATGTTGACAATAGATTTGTCATAAATGAATTTTTAACATATGCAGATAAAGTACTACTCTATCTTTTTTTTTTTGGCTAGGATTTTATCATGCATGGATGTTGGATTTTGTTAGAGGCTTTTTGTGCATCTATGGTTATGATCATGTGGTTTTTGTGTCATATTGTATTTATTGGTTTGCATAAATAGGATCAGCCATGTGTCCCTGGAATGAATTCTAGTTGGTCATGATATCTGATATTTTTGATGATCTGTTGTAATCTGTTTACCATGACCTCATTGAAGATTCTTTGTATGTATAGTCATCGGAATTTTCTTTTTTAGTTGAGTCCTTGTCTGATCTTGGAATTAGTGTAGTTTTATTTATTTATTTTTTTAATGTATTTATTTGTTTATTTATTTATTTATTTATTTTGTGTGTGTGTGGCCAGCTCAGCCCACCAGGGGGCGGTCCTGGCTGGCATGTGGTGCTGGGGGATTGAACCGCGGTCCCTGTGCTTTGCTAAGCTTGTTCTAAGTAGGTGCTTTAGACCACTGAGCCATCTCACCAGCCCCAGTGTAGTTTTAATTTACAGGCATTAGTTTGGAAGTACTCCTTCCCTCCTTCCCTTTCAACTTCATTAAAGAGTTTGAGGAGTTTGGCGTTAGTTCCTCCTAAAAGTTTTTATAGAAGTCAGTGTAAATCCATCAGGTTCCGAGTGTATCTTACTTGGTAAGATTTTTGTTGTTGTTTTACTACCGCCTCAATTTCCATTGCTTTTATTGTTGGATTGTTCAGGGTTTTTATATCTTCTTGGTTGTTTTAGTAATTTGTATAGGAATTTCTTCATTGCTTCTAGACTCTGATTTGCTGGCATGCAATTTTTATAGTAGTTACTCGTGATTTTCTGGATTCAGCAGTGTCTGATGTGATTTTTCCTTTTTCATTTCTAATTCCATTGGTATGTGTTGTGGTTTGGGGTTTTGCAAGGGGAAACAATACTGTACAGGACACTTAATTATGAGATCATTTCATAATGAATCACCCAAAGAATCATGTATAAAAAATGCAGGAAATCTGTCCACACCCTAAAGACTAAAGAATCCAGCTGAGCGCCTAGATCTCATGTAATGTTCTGCATGAGTCCAATTGGAGACATAGAGCCCATAACAGTACCTCTCATGAGTCCAACTGGAAGCCTAGAGTCCATGACAATGTCTCATGCAGGCCGGCTTCACAGATCTATGCTGGGAAGGCCCAAAGGTCAGTGGTGGAAGCTAGAAAGTCTGCCAGCAAGATGAAGGATCTGTGCCAGCAGGCTGAGGGGTCTGAACTGGAGCCGGGAAGTGACCCTTAAAGGAAGAACCAGAGCTCCCCCAAAATGTACCACAGCCATTCTCAGCAGCAGAGAGGTCCTGAGCCCCTCTGATGTGAGGAAAGCCAAGGTCCCGTCATGAAAGCCAACATGACAAGGTTCTCCAGGATACAGCAGTGCACAGTCTTCCCCTCCAGAGCTAGGAAGTCATCCTCAAAGTGAGGACGAGAGCTCCCTCAAAGTGGACTGTAGCCATTCTCAGTGACACCAATGTCCCAAACTCCTTCAGTGATGAGAACAGCTGAGTTCATAGGGAAAACGCACATTACCAGCTCCTCCAAGAGAGCCAACAGCTCCCTACAGCCTCCCTGACAGCTTCCATCAGCTTGCACAGCTTCTGATAGCTTCCGACAGCCTCTCTTATTATTCACCAGCTCCGCCTCTTGTGCTGCCGGCAGCACTCCTGGGGTGGGCCTCCCACACCCAGCACCATGCTCGTTCAGTTCAGCTGGGCGTTACAAGCTGACCACCAGTTGTCAGCCCAGCACAGTACAGGTCTTTCATTTCCTTCTTTTGGTAATTTTGGCTGATTTGGTCTATTTTATTTATTCTTTGAAAGAATCAGCTCTTTAACTCACTGATCCTTTATATTTTTAGTCTCAGTTTTATAATTTTTGCTCTGATCTTTATGACTTATTTCTTTATACTTGGTCTGAGTTTGGAATAATAATTTTTTTCTAGGCCTTTGAGGGACATTATTAAATTATTTGAGCTTACATGTTATTTTTTTCCATAATTTTATTGAGAGACAAATAGCAATTTGTCTACAAGAGACAGTTACATGCTTGTTTGTTTGTTTGTTTGTTTTGCAGAACCAGGAATTGAACTCAGACCCTTGCGCTTGCCAGGTAAGCACTTATTCTACTGAGCCATCTCCCCAGCCCCTACATGTTTTTTTTTTGTTTTTTTGTGGTACTGGGAATTGAACTCAGGACGTTGTGTTTGCCAGGCAAGCGCTTATTCTACTGAGCTATCTCCCCAGCCCTACATGTTATTTTTATTGTGAACATTCAGAGCAGTAGCCTTCCCTCCTAGGACCGCCTTCACTGAGTCTCATAGGCTCTGGTATGCTCTACTGGCATCATCATTGGAGGCTAGAAACACTTTAATTTCTTCCTTGATTTTCTCTGCAACCCACTGAGTACTGAGAAGAGCATTATTTAATGTCCAGGTATTTGTACATTTTCTGTGGTTTCTTTTGTGATTGCTTTCTAGTTTCAGTATCCTGTACTCTGACAGTACATTGGATATTGTCGATCTTTTTTTATTTATTTAGGCAAGGGCCGGGGAGATAGCTCTGTGGAATAAGCGCTTCCCTGGCAAATTCAAGGGCCTGAGTTTAATCCCCAGTTCTGCCAAAAAAAAAAAAAAAAGTGGGGGGCTGGGGAGATGACTCAGTAGAATAAGTGCTTGCCTGGCAAGCCCAAGTGTCTGAGTTCAATCCCTGGTTCTGCAAAAAAAAAAAAAAAAAAAAAAAAAAAAAAAAAAAAAAAAAAAAAAAAATTATTTAGGCAAATTTTATGCACCAATGTGTTTTCTTTTATTTATTTATTATTTGTGTGTGTGGCCAGCTCAGCCCACCAGGGGGCGGGGCTGGCTGGCATGTGGTGCTGGGGGATTGAACTGCGGTCCCTGTGCTTTGCTAAGCTTGTTCTAAATAGGTGCTTTAGACCACTGAGCCATCTCACCAGTCCCCATGTGTTTTCTATTTTAGAGAAAGTTACATATGCTGCTGAGAAGAATGTGTATTCTGTTGCAGTAGGGCAAAAGACTCTGTAGTTATCTATCTATTAAGTCTATTTCTGTGAAGGTGTGGTTTAGCTCTGATATTTCATTTTTTAATACTTTGTCAACATTATCTACTTGTAAAATTGGGGTATTGAGGACCTCCACTCCGATTGTCTCAATATTTATTTATTTATTTATTTATTTATTTATTTAGTGGCTAGCTCAGCCCACTGTGGGGGCAGGGCTGGTGTGTCATATGGTGCCAGGGATTGAACCGTGGTACCTGCATGTTTGCCTAAGCTTACCTAAGCAGGAGCTTTAGACCACTGAGCTATCTTGCTGGTCCTCAGTGTTTATCTTTCCTGTCCAGTAGTATTTATTTCATGAAGTTGGCTGTACCAGTATTCATTGTGTATACATTTACAATTGTTATCCCTGTTGAAGCGTTCCCTTACCTAATAAGTAGTGACCTTCCTTTGTCTTTTCTGATCAGTTCTAGCTTGAAGTCCATTTTGTCTGAGAATAAGATTTGTATCTCTGCTTGCTTTTATGGTCTTGGTGGGTGGATTATTTGTTTCCAGCCTTTGATTTTTAGTCTCTGAATTCCTTTTTGGATTAGATGTATCTCTTGAATACAGAAAAAACATTGGGGTTTTTTGCTTTGTTTTGTTTTGCTTTAGCCTGCCAATCTGTGTCTTTTAACTGGAGCACTGAGAACTTTTACACTGAGTTACTACTGACAGTATTGACTTATTCCTGTCATTGCATTTTTTTCAATCCCTTCATTTTTTCCCTTTTTGTTACCTGTTCACGATGCTTGATATGTTCATTCTCTCAGATTATTTGGCCTTGTATTCAATCTCCAGTATAAAAAAAAATTCTGTTTATACATTTGACCTTCATAATAATCCCATAAAAGAAGTACTATATTTCTCCTTTCTCAGGAGATGAATTTGAGACAGGAAAGTAATTAGCTTAAACAGAGTTTGCAGTACCTAGGACCTGAGGCCACAGCTCTTGGCTCTGGACTCTAGTACGTTCTACCATGTCTCGTTTTCCATGATCCCCGCAAGAGAATGATTACCCAGGTAGCAGCAAAGGGCAGGTACGAGGCTAACTGCGTAGAGCCGGGAAGGTTGTCCACTGCCAAAGGGCACCTGGGGGGATGGCAGCTCAGTTGCCTTAATTGTATCCTAACAAAAGAAGCTCTAGTTTAGCCTTTAATCCATCTTAGAGATAAGAGATACCAGAGCAGAGTCAACTCTACATGATCCTGCCTGGAATGCTTCACTCCTTCACTCCTTCCCCACCCGTGTTAAGATACTGTAAACATACAAGAGAGAAGAGGGGGCTGGGGAGATGGCTCAGTAGAATAAGTGCCTGCTGGCAAGCTCAAGGGTCTGAGTTCAATCCCCAGTTGGGGGGGGGGGGGGAGAGAAAAGAGGAAAACAGAACTAAATTGCAGTGAAGAAGAATTCCATGAATTTTTGAGTCAACAACAACAACAGCATTCCTTCATGGTTGCCATGGAAACCAAGAAGGATTTAAGCTAAGACAAAAGAAAAAAACAAGCCTGGACATTTCTGATCTGTAATCAGGAAGGGTCCTGAGGCTCTACTTATTAATAAAGCTTTGGGTTTTTTTTCCTAATCTTCAGTCTGATGTGGGAGTAGTCTCACTGCTTCACTACTGCTTGTGTCTTCGCTTTTTTAAAAAAAACTTTTAAAAAATTTTATGTATTTGATACAGGATTTTGCTATGCAGCTCAGACTTGTAGTGATCCTCCTCTTTTAGCCTCTCTAGAGCTGGGATTACAGGCATGCACACACCCGGTCGGTCTCCATAACTTCTTTTTGTGATCCTTGTTCTGCCTTCCCATCACTTTGCCCTTTCCCAGAACACATTAGAGAAAATGACCAAATAAGTGTCAGGTGAGATGAGTTTTGATTTTGTTTTTATTGTATTTTGGTACAGAGTCTGACTACACAGCATGGACTCATCATGATCCTCCTGTTTTCAGCCTCCTCAGTGCTGGGATTACAGGCATGAGCCACCACCGCCTGGTCTGCATAGCTGGCTCATTGCACATGGGGGCAGGGCTGGCACGGCTCATGGTGCTGGGAATCAAACCCCAGTCCCTGCACTTGCTTAAGCAGGTGCTTAGTTCACTGAGCTATCTTGCTGGCCCTCAGTTTTGATTTCTATCACTTAAAAATGGCATCTCAAAAAAAAAAAAAAAAAAAAAAGGCATCTCTTTTCTCAAAGATCATACACATCTATTTTCTCTTCCCCAGGAAAGACTGGGGGAGAAATACCTCAAAAAACAGTTAACTGTGAGCTGCCATTGATTTGCTTTTTTCTTGATTCAGTTTTAAAAAAAAATTATTTTCTTTCTTTCAGTTGTAGTTGTCTTATCATCTTTATTTCATATTGCTTACAAACTACCTCTGTTCCCCGTTCTATTTAAGAAGTCTTTATTTTCATGTGTGCTGTCAGGCACCCAAAGCCATGCATGTTGGCACTCTGAGTGCTGCCACAGACAGTGTCACGGGTGGGTGGCGTTAGCCTTAGGAGTGCAGAGACCCAGTTTCACAGACTCCCAGGAGGTGTGACTGTTGTTCTATTAAAGTATAATAAAAGGAAAGTACGGGGGTCAGTAGATACACCACTGAGAAAGAAAAATCTATCACACCCTATTGAGATTCAATCAGCCTAACATTTCTTTTTTTTTTTTTTCTTTTCAAAGTTTTATTGATAAACATATAGCAATGAGACAGTTTCAAATCAAATCGAAAGTACAGTCAGCCTAACATTTCTAGGATTGTCTGGGTGGCATAGGTTGAATATCCTTTATCTAAAATGCTTGGGACCAGAAGTGTCTCTGACTTGGGGCGAGGTGGAGGTGGAATACTTGCATGTCTAATGAGATGACTTGGGGCTGGAACCCAACTCTAAACATCAAATGTATAGCCTGAAGGCAATTTTATATAATATTCTTAATAATTTTATACATACAATGAAGTTTTATGCTGTGAATTTTCCACATGTGGCATCAAATTGGTGCTTAAAAAGTTTCAGGCTTTGGGCTCCCAGATTTAGGAATGTCCAACCTGACTCAGCCACTTAGAAACTGAAACATCACATGTTATATTAATATATACAATTTTGGGGCTGGTGAGATGGCTCAGTGGTCTGAAGCACCTACTTAGAACAAGCTTAACAAAGCACAGGGACCGCGGTTCAATCCCCCAGCACCACATGCCAGCCAGCCCCGCCCCCTGGTGGGCTGAGCTGGCCACACACACACACACACACACAAATAAATAAAATTTTAAAAAATACATACAATTTTAATGTTTTTACATAGTATACCAGGCAACAATAAATTTAAATTTAAAAATAAGATACAGCATCAGTAAGTTTGTAGAAATATTAGTCATTATATCTAATCGATGCAAATTTTAAAATATCGTTATTACATCTAGTAACAAATAACATCATTTTTATTTTATTTCTTTTTTTTTTTTTTTTTTGGCGGAACCGGGGATTGAACTCAGGCCCTTGTACTTGCCAGGGAAGCATTTATTCCACTGAGCCATCTCCCCGACCCAATAACATCATTTTTGAAAATCACTCAAGAATTACAGTTTAAGAGTACTTACTGTTGGAATATTCAAATGACACAGGGATTATTTATGCCTTGCATGTGCTCTTTGATGGCTATTGGGAGTTAGCAAATGGAACTGACACAGGGTGGGGAGGAGGAGGACACGGCCTCCAGCTGACTCAGGACTTGGAGTCGAGAACAGCGTCCCACCGGGCCCGCCTCCTCGGTGCTGCCTGTTCTGCATGGACGTGGTTGTTCCTACGATTGAGGTTAAGTGTGTGTGATGCTGTAGGAGGCAGTGACCTTCAGGGACGTGGCTGTGGACTCGGCCCAGAGGGAGCTGTACCGAGAGGTGATGCTGGAGAACTTCAGGAACCTGCTCTCCGTGGGTGAGGCCTGTGTCCTGTGCACTGGCATGTTAGCAGGCAGGTGTCTGGGTTTAAAATATTTACTTATTTATTTGTTTATTTGTATTTTAGGCAAGGGCCTACAGGGTGTTCAGGGTCTCACTACTAGTTTGGACTCGTAGTGATCTGCCTGTTTACAGCCTCCCAAGAGCTGGGATTACAGGCACGCACCACCACGCCCAGTCTCAGTCACTGTCTCAGTGCGCCCCAGGGGCAGGGGCAGCGCAACAGGTCTGGGGATCAAACCTCAGCAGCCCCTGTGCCTGTTTGCAGATGCTTTAATCTGCTGAGCTATTTGGCTGACCTATTTATTTATTTACTTGACTCATAGTCATCCTCCTGTGTAGGCGTGCAACACACACCTGGTTTCAGGGCCAGCATGGCATGCGGTACCAGGGATCAAACCCGGGTCCTTGCGCTTGCCAGGCATGCACTTAGACCACTGAGCTATCTCCTCAGCCCATTCAAATATTTAAGATGTTAGAACTCTTGAAATGCATCACTGAACTTGGGAATCTGAATTTCCTAATACCTATTTATCTCAAATTGCAATTGAAACATCTTGGTGGCTTTAAAATTAGTTCTCAAATGATAAAAAGAGCAAAGTAAAAGACAATAGAGAGTAGAGAGATAGCTTTTTCTCAAAGGAGAAGGGGATGGAGAGATGGAGGAAGGGGAGAAAGGAAAGAAAGGGAATGTACAAAGGAGTTAAGATGTGTTATGTGCATGTACTAACTCCACACAATGAATGTAAACACTATGTACTGCAGTTGTGTGCTAATAAGATAAAAAAGACAGACAGACAGAGAGAGAGAGAGAGAGAGAGAGAGAGAGAGAGAGAGAGAGAGAGAGAGAAAGAGAGAGAGAGAGAGAGAGAGAGCGCAGTGGTAAATAGAAAAAGCCTAAAGGGGCGGGGAGGTAGCTCAGTAGAATAAGCACGTGCCTGAGTTCAATCCCCGGTTCTGCAAAAAAAAAAAAAAAAAAAAAAAAAGCCTAGATCTCTGATAAAAGTAAAATAAGTTGATGATTACATAATTATTGTGTTTAATGCAATGGAACAGGAACATCACAACTTCTTTCCAGGAACTGTGCACAGTGCAATAAAAATTATACATGAAAACAAGAAATGAAAAAAAAAATATGGGGTGGGGGAGACAGCTCAGTGGCATAAGCACCTGCCTGGAAAGCGCAAGATACCAAAAAAAAAAAAAAAAAAAAAAAGTAAGAGAAAGGAGAGGAAGTAAAAGGTAAAAGGAAATAAGGAAATAATCACATCCAATCATTTGATTGTCAGCTCCAGTAAATTACACTTCTTTGTATACTAGATCATAACATAACAGACTTTGTTACAATAGGCCACAACCAGAATTCTCAAAAACATCACTTAGAGTACGTGGAGATTGCGGTACTGGAATGGACAGTTTTGCCTTAAGTGTATTCACTTTACGCGCCCAGCATCCCTTCCCACAGGTGCTCAGTCCCTTGAACCGGATGGACACGGTGCTGACGCTCAGAAGAGAAATGAAGCCGTGCACGTTGGAGACAGGGAGCCGGGCGCTCAGGTGGGACCCTGCAGCCCCAAATCCTGGTGGCATCAGCCTGGGTCCTGTGTTCTTTGCCACCTCCTTGGCTGCCACCCTGCTGGACTTGCGGCATTCATCACTCTGCTACGATGCAATGGCTGTCCACCGCCCCACTGCTGTCACCATCGGGAATTGTCTCCACACTCAGACAGATCCTGGCAGACAGAGCATGTCAATCGTGGGCACAAAATCCTTCCACCACCACACCCGTCTCACTCAGATAAATCCAAATCTATCTAGGGAGACCCACAGGGTCTGTCGCCCATCACTCCCTCAATTTAATGATTTATCCCACAGCAGCCCCTTCTAGCCACATGGGGCTACTGTCAGTTCCTTAGACACAGCCACTGTCTACCTTTGTATGGACAGACATCTCTACAAAAACCTAGATGATAATACAGTGCTACCTTGGTTCAGGAATGCTTCTGTTTGCAAACAATTTGCTTCAAAAACAAGTATTTGGAAGAATTTTGTTTCTGTTTGCAAACTCTGCATCAGGTGATCAATATGACCTCAGCCATCTTTCCCACCTGGACACAACTGTGGCCATCTTTTCCAAAATCATTCAACAAATCTAGTTTATGGACCAAGGTTAGCTGTTTCAGTTTACCACAGCATTCAGCCAAATTAAGCAGCAGCTGTTTTTTGGGTTTTTTTAACTGGGGATTGAACTCAGGCCCTTGCGCTTGCCAGGGAAGCACTTATTCTACTGAGCCATCGCCCCAGCCTGGCAGCTGTTACTCATTTTCTGAATTTTTTTTCAAAGACAATAGTTGCTGGTTGAGTTTAGATAGGACGTCATTGAAATGAAGGGGATTCTGTCAAAGCCAGCTGTGTGTGTATGGAAAGCCCAACAATCTTAAGATCATAAATGAGGCTAAAAATAAAGTGTCTTTTGGTAAGAGAGCCCACCCACTGGTTTGTGGACATTAGAAAACCTTGGATGGGGTCCCGTTACTTGGAAAACAACTAAAACCACAGAGTTAGCCAAGAAGTTGCCCTTGGCCCTCCCCTTGTTTAAATTCTTGCAAGAGACATACATTCCCAAACCCAAGGCCTCACTATTGAAAGCCATAACAACATGATGTCCCAGGTCACAATGCCTCGATTTCTTAAAAACGTTCCCGGAATATGACAACCACAAGGTTAGACCCCCCAGCTACCCCCGACTTACTCCATTTGGTCATCCCATATTGTAATCCACCAATTATTGTAAGGGTCAACCTACACTAACCAACGCGATTTGCTTCTGTAACTTGCTTGCTCCCCGCCCCTCATTTTGTGGTTTTTGCCTTTAAAAAAACTATGCCTGTTTCACTAGAGGCGCGCTCTGCTCCTGCGTGTGCAGACCGCCCTACATATACGTAGATAATAAAACTTCCCCTTTGAGATTTGCATGAGAGACCGACTCTTGGGGTCTTCCTTCGCGGTGACTCGACCCTTACAGGTTAAGTGGCTGCTATGGTTTGTGTCTAGTTGGCTCCCCAAAGCCACATGTAGTCACAGGGGCAGACGTCTAGCATTGGTGATTAACTCATGGTCCATTGCTGGGACTGTGGATGCGAGTGCTACACCTGCCTCGGGGAAGATGACCTGAACGCAGCACAAGGACGGGAGAGAGGCTGGCTAGCGCTGGGGCAGTCACTGATCCTCCCTTCTTGCTCTTGCTGTTTTGCTGTTTTCCAGTGTCATGAACTGCTGCCCTCTGCCCTGTGCTACCCTCTCTTCCAGCCAGCCAAGTGTGAACTGAAACCTCCACAAACTGTGAGCTAAATAAACCTTTCTTTCTTTAATTTTGGGCATCAGGTATTTTGTCCCAGCAATGAGAGAAAAGTAACTGGGACAGCAGCTGAGCTCAGGGGGTCGAGGCGTCATCTCGTGGACCACTGTGAGGACAGAGGCAATGGTGCTGTCTTGGTTAGTTTTCTCTCATTGCTGAGACAACATACCAGATGTGCAGAATTAAGGAAGGAAAGGTTTACTCAGCTCACAGTTTGTGGAGGTTTCAGTCCATATTTAGTTGCTCAAGGCGGAGGGCAACAGTTCATGGTCACAGAAAACAGAAAGCAAAACACCCCATTGAGATTCAATCAACCTAACATTTGTGGGATGGTCTGGGTAGCATAGACTGAATATCCTTTATCTAAAATGCTTGGGAGGGGCCAGGGAGACGGCTCAGTGGAATGAGCACTTGCCTGGCAAGTGCAAGGGCCTGAGTTCAATCCCTGGTTGCACCAAAAAAAAAAAAAAAAAAAAGATTTTTGCAGTTTGATCCTGGTTTCTCTTCAGCTTCACTTTTGGAGCAGTAATAAACCAAAGTGTTTAATTTTACCAGCCTGGCATAGTGGTGCATGCCTGCAACTCAGCACTTGGAAAGCTGAGTCAGGAGGATTACCTCAAGTTCAAGGCCAGCCTGGGCTACATAGCAAGACCCAGCCTCAAAACCAAACAAAAATAATACTAAAATATTTATCTTATCATTCCAAGACTTTCTTTGTAGAGTATATCATCAATTGTATTTAATATATGTTTTGTTCTCTGTAAGGAGGTCTTTTGTAAAAGAAATAGATGGAATGTGAAAAAAAAACCCTGGATTTTAATTCTATAAACCATGATGAGAAAAGACCAGGCATAAGAGGGGACCCTCGTACTGCATTCTGGATATGGAATTGAGGTGTTAGGTGCTGAGTCCACAGGGGCAGGGGCAGCTCAGCTCAGAGCATGGACCACGTGGGTGAGCACCCCGCCCCCATGGCAGCTGCCCTTTCCAATGGCCCTTCTAGGTGCTGGGCTTCACAGATTCTACCTGAGTGCTGGGGCTGCACTAGGGATCTTTCCTGCATGGCTGCCTGTGAAATGATTCTTGCCATGGGGAGACAGGAGGATCAGTAGGAAGCTGAGGCATGAGAGTTCTCCATTTACACTCAGATTGGGCAATTCAGCAAGACTCTGCCTTGCAACATAAAAAGGGCTGGAGATGTAGCTCAGCGCAAAGCTGCCGGGCACAGTCCTCAGTACTGCAAAACAAACAGTAAGTGACGCATCAAACAGCAGAGTGGTGTGGCCTCAAGCAGGGTCCCTGCCTGCTTGTTAACAGATGTAGTGACAGCTAGGGAAGCACAGCTGCCCTGCCACCTGTGCTCCGCTGCAGCCATGGTTTGTTGTATTTGTCAGCGCTGCTGCAGATTCCCACCAGCTGCAGAACTAGAAATCTGAGCCTTCCCCTTGGTCCAGTCAAAGTTAACTGCCTGGATTTTCCAGGTTTCAGCCTAGATTTCCAGCGTGGTCTCTTCCTTCAGCCCGTTCATGATCATGGCGACAGCAGAGGTGTTGAACATTGGCAAAAAGCTCTATGAGGGAAAAACAAAAGAAGTCTATGAGTTGCTAGACAGCCCAGGGAAAGTCCTGCTGCAGTCCAAGGACCAGATCACAGATGGAAATGCAGCCAGAAAGAATCACCTGGAAGGGAAAGCCGCCATCTCCAACAAGATTACCAGTTGTGTTTTCCAGTTGTTACAGGAAGCAGGTATCAAAACTGCTTTCACAGGGCTGGTGAGATGGCTCAGTGGTCTAAAGCACCTACTTGGAACAAGCTTAGCAAAGTGAAGGGACCGCGGTTCAATCCCCCAGCACCACATGTCAGCCAGCCCCGCCCCCTGGTGGGCTGAGCTGGCCACACACACACACACACACACACACACACACACACACACAAATAAATTTAAAAAAAAAAAACTGCTTTCACCAAAAAAATGTGGAGAGACAGCTTTCATTGCACCCCAGTGTGAAATGATTCCAATTGAATGGGTTTGCAGAAGAATAGCAACTGGTTCTTTTCTCAAAAGAAATCCTGGCGTCAAGGAAGGATTTAAGTTTTACCCATCTAAAGTCGAGCTATTTTTCAAGGATGATGCTAATAATGATCCACGGTGGTCTGAAGAACAGCTAATTGCTGCAAAATTTTGCTTTGCTGGGCTTGTTATAGGCCAAACTGAAGTGGATGTCATGAGTCATGCTACACAAGCCATTTTTTAAATACTGGAGAAATCCTGGTTGCCCCAGAACTGTACACTGGTTGATATGAAGATTGAATTTGGTGTTGATGTGACTATCAAAGAAATTGTTCTTGCTGATGTTATTGATAATGATTCCTGGAGACTCTGGCCATCAGGAGATTGAAGCCAGCAGAAAGGTAAACAGTCTTACTGAGACCTCAAGGAAGTAACCCCTGAAGGGCTTCAGATGGTAAAGAAGAACTTTGAATGGGTTGCAGAGAGAGTACAGCTGCTTTTGAAATCAGAAAGCCAGTGCAGGGTTGTAGTGTTGATAGGCTCGACTTCTGATGTTGGTCACTGTGAAAAAATCAAGAAGCCTTGTGGAAATTATGGGATTCCTTGTGAACTTCGAGTAACATCTGCCCATAAAGGCCCAGATGAAACTCTGAGGATTAAAGCTGAGTATAAAGGGGATGGCATTCCAACTGTGTTCATGGCAGTGGCGGGCAGAAGCAATGGCTTAGGCCCAGTGATGTCTGGTAACACTGCATATCCAGTTATCAGCTGTCCTCCCCTCACATCAGACTGGGGAGCTCAGGACGTGTGGTCTTCTCTGAGACTACCCAGTGGTCTCGGCTGTTCAACCATACTTTCTCCAGAAGGATCAGCTCAATTTGCTGCTCAGATATTTGGATTAAACAACCACTTGGTACGGGCCAAGCTGCGAGCAAGCATCCATGTTGAATACATGGATTTCCTTGAAACAGGCTGACAAGAAAATCAGAGAATCCAACTTCTAAGAATGTCATTTCAGCCGGGGAGAAGACTCAGTGGAATAAGCACTTCCCTGGCAAGCACAAGGGCCTGAATTCAATCCCTGATTCTAAAAAAAAAAAGAGAATGTCATTTCATTGGGTTGGGGGGTCCTATACATTCCCAGTTTGGCTGCTGAAAAATAAGCAAAATTTTTAAAAAATGATTCTTGGTCAGAGAAAACAAATAAAATAATGCATAAATGCTTCTCTAGATATTAAAAAAAAAAAGTTAACTGCCTGGATTGTGCGCCATGTGCCTTGTGGGTGGGGCATGCATTCATATTGCCTGGGTAAGTGCAAAGGAAGTGACTCGTGGCTGACCCACCGGCACGTGGCACACACTCCAGCTGCCCCGGGCAGGTGGCAGTGCCCTGCGAAGATGCTTGCGGTCTGTGAGCTACACCAGGAGGCGGTGTGGGGGCAGGGACTGAGATGCCCTGCAAAGGGGTTGTTTCGGATGTGCGCTCAGCGCAGGTTGCCTCATTGCCATCCTGACTCATCTTCCCAGGCAAAGGAGGCACCAGGGACCCTTGGCTGGAGACAGGTGCCACAATGTGAATGGAAAGGGAGGGGGACAGCAACTTCCCTGCCCTGCCCATGCACACAAGGAGGCCGAGCAATGGACTTGATGGCTCCAAAGCTTGAAAGGCCTGGGTAACTCGAGAGGCTTAAGGAGCACCACTGCTTGCTAGTGTGCTGAGGCCTTGGGCTCAAGCCCAGAGCCACAAAACCGCGGGTCTGGTCACTGTTATTCTTCTGACGTGGGCCAAGAATACTCAGGTCACTTTAGATCTCATAGCAAGAGGCTGCTGCCTACGGACAGCGCCACCTGGGACCGTGAGCAGTTTTGTATACAAGTGAGGAACTAAAGGAGAAGAAATGGTAACAGCTTTTGTAACTAAGGTGGTGCACAAAGAATGCAGCAAGACTTCGGACAAGAAGTAATCGCAGTAAGGGCTGGGACTATAGCTCAGCAGCACAGCGCCTACCTGGCAATCGGGAGGTCCTGAGTTCGAGCCTGGTATCAAAAAAAGAGAAGTGACTGCAGTTCCGGAGAGGCTGCTGTAGGCCTGGCTGCAGCCTGGACACTAGAGGCAGCACCGCCTCTCCCCTCCCTCCTGTCCCTGCGGCTGCTGGAAGGCTCACGCTCTGGGATTCTTACCAGAAGAGAAGCTGGGCAATGAAGTCTTAGGCGGCTAGGACCCTAGGGAGGACAGGGAAAAGCAGAACTAGAGTGTTCTGGAAAAGCAGACATACTATGGGTGTGCATGTGTGTGAGGGGGGGAATGGGAAAGAGATATTTATATAACGATACTACATAAAATTATTGTACATTTATTTTTTGGGTTTTATTATTATTGTAGATTTATTTATTTTAAATTTATTGTGTGTGTGTGTGTGTGTGGCCAGCTCAGCCCACCAGGGGGCGGGGCTGGCTGGCATGTGGTGCTGGGGGATTGAACGGTCCCTGTGCTTTGCTAAGCTTGTTCCAAGTAGGTGCTTTAGCCCACTGAGCCATCTCACCAGCCCCATTATTGTAGATTTAGATGAACAAATTAAATTTCCATTATTTGACCCAGTTGGAAATCCAGAATTCACTAAACAGGATTTACACAACAGCAAAAAATTAAAAGGGCTTCTGTACCTCTATGGCATGCATTGCAAATTCAGAATGATTTAAAATTCACCGGTATTTCTCAGTCAGTGCTCCTTGCCCCGTGATATCCCAGGGTGGGCACTGACACACTGATACAATAAATGAAGTTGTCTTTGGCTCTTGTAAACTGCTTGACTAAAAGGGGACCCTATGAACTGGGCGCATGACTCACAGGCAGAGTGCTTGCAAAGCCTTCTGTTTGAGCCCTGGCTCCACAAAAATACAAGAAAGTAAAAGGGAACCTCTGTATCCCCAGTTCAAATAGTTAACGTGGTCCTGTGGAAGTTCAAATAGGGCCTCCAAGGACTAAAATTTGCATAAAATTTTATTTATTTTATGTATTTGGTACAGGGTCTACAGGGTGTTCAGGGTCTCACTATGTAGATCAATCTCGTAGTGATCCTACTGTTTTCAGCCTCCCAAGTGCTGCGATTACAGATGCACGCTACCACGCCCAGTCTCAATCACCGTTTCAGTGTCCCCCAGGGGCAAGGTTGGCACGGCTGGGGATCAAACCCAGGCCACTGAGCTCTGCCTCTTAAACCGGCACTTCAGTCCGCTGAGCTATCTGGCCAGCCCTACATAAAACTTTAAAGACTGATTATTCCATTCCTTTTCCATTTAGGAACCCAATTTTGTCTCTTCTTAAACCTGGAAAAAGGGGACTGGGGAGATAGCTCAGTAGAGTAAGGGCTTGCTTGGCAAGCACAAGGTCCTGAGTTCAATCCCCAGTACAGAAAAAAAAAACACCAAAACCCTGGAAAAAAATAAAATGCTGCAGTCCTATCTGCTAAGTCCCTCATACCTGTTAACAGAACCTCCCCCTCCCCAGCCATTATACTTCAGTTTTTAGTTACCCAGGTAACAGTTCCTGTTCCAGTTCTGGTTGTCTGTTAGAAACAGCTGGCCCCTGGGATGCACACCGTATAAGCCAATCCCACTGACAAGCCATTCTGCCTCTGTACTTCCTGTTTATCTCATAGAAGTCCTAAACCACCAGCGGTCAGGGCCTGATATTCTGGGAGTGATCCTGATCTGTGCCTGTCTATGTAAGTAAATCTGCCTCCAAAGCCTGGGCACTGTCTCAGTGTTTCTGCTTGCCACTGTGTACTCAAGACCAGATACTATTAAAGTTGCTAGCCATACCCAGTCCACAGCAGGTCGCTGTCCAGCTGTCACAGCTTTGGTGGAAGTAGTCTCTTCAGTGCCTATGTCAACAGCCTCCCAGCCAAACTTCAGTTTATTTCCAGGGGAACGCAACATACCTTACCTCAGACAGCTGCCCTTGAATGAAGTCTTGGGCCAGAAGACCTGAACGTCATCTGCTTTTCCCCAGGAGCACTAGTATGACATCACATTGACATCCTCCGCTAGGGAGGTTTGCTTTACACCAGTCCAACATCTTGTAGTCCTGCTGAGGTTCTGGCAACCAGATTGTCCTCTGTTATGAATTTTACTTAGTCCTATGGATGCTGTTCCTCATAAACCAGCCCACCTTAAATGGGGTTCCCTCTAATAATGGGCTATAAAATGTGTCCAAATTAAAATCATCAGTAGAGGGGCCAGGGAGATGGCTCAGTAGAATAAGTAAGCAATCCACCACATTATTAGTAATACCCACACCAGGTTAGGGTCGGATGACTTAAAACTCTTTGTACAACATCCCCTCACACACAAAGATGCCACTCACCTCTACACATACCTCACCAGACTCTGTGCTCTCCACCACTCTACTTGTCCTCTTGTCCCAAGGAAGGGAAAAGCTGAAGCATGATTTATTGTTGATATCAATGTTCTTAGCTCACTTCACACTTGCAGCGCCACTACGCCACTGTCAGAGACCTCGCAGAGCTTCAGGTCTGTGCGCTCGGCTGATGCATGTGAATGGAAAACCTAGTCATGGGTTGGCCTGTGAGGGCCCCTTAACTTCCGCATTCCTTTTTTTCATCATTTTGAAAACACTGATCAGAGTAACTGGTACATTACTTTTTCAAAGGCTCTTCTATCATCACCTCCAAGTTTCCTTAATGTGTTGAAAACCATCACAGGGCTGGTTGTGCTGACCACATTTCCAGCTCCTGCAGACACGGGCTCTAATATCTGAATGTGTATATACACCAGGGCCAAGTTCGACCCTTCATCGAAGGCACCCATCCAGTTGTTCAAGCTGAGGTCTTTCCTATTGTCTTCTCTCCTTTGTTAAGGGCCAGCCTGTTGTCACTTTGTTAGCTGAATTCACTTACTATTTCCTCTAATTAAAGTTCTTTTTTTTAAAAAAAAAAAAATGTAGGGGCTGGGGGAATAGCCCAGGGGCCTAAGCGCCTGCCTGGCAAATGCAAGGTCCCAAGTTTAATCTCTGGTACCGCAAAAAAAAAAAAAAAAAAAAAAAAAAAAAAAAAAGTTATACCTTAGACACACTTTGTTCTAGACCATCAGCTGCCAGGCCTGAGTCCTTTGGGTGGGCTTCCTGCTACCCCTCCCACAGGAGCCCTCTTTTCTGCTCATGCAGAAATAGCAGCTGGCCAATCCAGACCTTGCTCCACCCCACCTTCTGTATCAAGCCTAGAGCTCAGGCCAACCATGAGGCCAGCCCTGCACCTCAGAGCCCAATTGTGTATCTGAACAAGCCCACGCTGAGTGTGCGCGTCCTGCCTTGCTTGTTGTTCCCAACAGAAACCACAATAACCACAGTGTGGTAGGATTTCTGCCTACCATCCCATCCCACAGCTGACCCTGAAGCTGCATGCTGGCCTCTCCCTCAGTGGGCCTCCCCTCGCTCTTGGAACTGTAATAAACTGTTCAGCAGCAGTGGGCTCCTGGTCTACTTGCCAGAGTCGTTATTCCATTACTATGCTGTTTTAAAACGTGATGTCACACAGATTTCAATCTGTACAACTCGTTTTCACTTAAACAGTTACCTTGAAACTAATCCTGAGGCAGCAAATCCAAGTTATGGAATAGCCTCCAAAAAAACTAGCCTGTACTCTTTCAAAAATGGCTATTTTGGGCTGGTGAGATAGCTCAGAGGTCTAAAGCACCTGCTTAGGCAAGCATGCAGGGACTGAGGTTAGATCCCCAGCACCACACGCCTTATGAGTCTCGCCCCCAGGGTGGGCTGAGCAGGCCACCAAAAAAAAAAAAAAAACTATTTTGGCTGGGGAGATAGCTCGGCGGTCTAAGCGCCTGCCTGGCAAGCGTAAGGACCTGGGTTTGATCCCAAATACTGCATGCTATGATAGCCCCTGAACCCTGGGCATACTGGGCTGGCCACTGAAACTGAGCATGGTGGCGCACGCCTATAATCCCAGCACTGGGGTGGCTGAGACAAAAGGATCACGAGTCTGAGCTGCGTTGCAAGACCCTAATAAATAAATAAATGATTTTAAAAAAACTTTAAATGCCTACTTGGACGTGCCGGCCTGGCCCCCTCAGCCCACTGAGGCTGCAACTGAGACAGGGCATAGTGTCATGCCTGTAATTCCAGCGTTTGGAAGGCTGAAAACTGGAGAATCGCTACAAGTCTAATCTGTGTAGTGAGCCCTGTACTAAATACTTTGTGTGTGGCCAGCTCAGCCCACCAGGGGGCGGGGCTGGCTGGCATGTGGTGCTGGGGGATTGAACCGCGGTCCCTGTGCTTTGCTAAGCTTGTTCTAAATAGGTGCTTTAGACCACTGAGCCATCTCACCAGCCCCGAAATACATTTTTTAAAAAAGGCTATTTTATGAAAGACAGAAACATTGCTGGACCCATCCAGATCAAGGACTAAAAAACTGGAAATCTAAATGCAGGGTATAATACAGCTCAGGTTGGATCTTGAAACAGAAAATGCTGTAAGTACATCCTGGGACAACCACATAACCTGAACAACTGCAGATTAGGAAAGATCTTTGGTGACATGCGAATTCCAAGGTCGGAGTAGAAACGTCCACAGCACTTCTGCCTTCAGCACACCTCGGCGTTCAGCTCCCAGGCCTTGACTCCAGAACTGTAAGAAATCAGTTTCTGTTCTGTATGAATTACCCAATCTTGGGGATTTTGTTGCAGCCCCACAAAACAGACTGACACAGTCAAGTTTTTCTTAGAGAAACTAGATGAAGAACTACACACAGAAGAGGAATCTGACTGAAGCTTGAGTGAAGAAACCAATTAACAAGAACTAAGTTTACTAAGAAACTCATCAGGAACCACTTTTAACATTTTCAGTTACAATAAAACCATACCTTAATGAATCAGGGCATCCAAATTCTAATATAAAATGTAGTGTAATGTTAATAAAAAAGTGCTTTTCAGTTCATAAAGTACAAACAATACTAAAAATTACACTATACACAACCGATACACTGTACAAAGTACTGAGTCTGTGATAGGTGGGAAACATTTGCAAGTCTTTTGTCCAAATTTTACTACTGTGGATGGCAGTACTTTTTATGCCTATTTCCTGAATCTGTCACTAAGGCGACTTTCAGGATTCCTTCCAAATATAAATCAGTAAGTATAAGGTAGGAAACCGACTAGCGTCTTTATATATTGATCTTAGTTATAGGGATTTTCTCCACTTTCTTCAGAAACTGCTGGGCCCTACTGTGAGCCGAGCGCAGCTCTGCACAGCAGAGACACTGAGAAGAACCTCCCTAGGGGAGTGACACTTCTGTTGACATCAGTGCTGTCAATCATATTTTTGTTAAAGTCCTACCCAGAATCTTCATTTATAAGGCCCCTCTCCTGGTATTTTTTTTTTTTTTTCGAAAATAGCTTTTGTTTAATAACTTTCACTGCAGAGAAAATTATTCAACAAATTCATATCAAAGTTCAAGTATTAGTTCAATGTCCCGTATTTGATTCCATGTTCTTCACAGGAAGGTCTTCTGGGACAGAATATGCTCCTATACAGCTGAGACATTTAAGGTGGATTGATTTCCTTACCATTTCTCCACTGCAAGTTCTGGTGTAATCCCACATAGCAAGTCAGTCTTCCTTGTAATGGGTCAAGTGCAGCCTCAATCCCTTTTCCCTGCCAGTCTCCTGGTACATTTTGGCAAATGTTAAGTTTCTTCTATTGTATCACATCCTGAGACTGGTGACAGTCTGGAAATCTGATATAAACACTGACCACATTTATAGAACAAATAAGTTTCACGTTAAATCTGACACTTGTCAGGAATTACTCTGAGTCATGAAAGCACAGCATTTAAGGAGCTTCTGAATTCTGAAGTCATCCCATAGTCAACCAGGGCCTTCTAAAGGAGACAAAGGCTACTTCATAGCTCGAATTCTACAGGTTCCCTCCAGTGTGGACCCTCTGATGGTAGACGAGATGCGACCTCTGACTGAAGCCCTTGCAGCAGATGTCACATATGTAAGGCCTCTCTCCAGTGTGGACCCTCTGATGTGTGTGGAAATGTGAAGCCTGACTGAAGCCCTTCCCACACTGCTGACACGTGTAGGGCTTCTCTCCAGTGTGGACCCTCTGATGAGCACTGAGACCTGCACTCCAACTGAATTCTTTCCCACACTCCTCGCACTTAAATGGCTTCTCACCAGTGTGGATGATTTGGTGGACTTGAAGATTTGACCTCTGGCTGAAGGCCTTACCACATGTACCACATTTATAGGGTTTCTCACCAGTATGGACTCTCTGGTGGGCTTGAAGGTGTGAAGCCTGGCTAAACCTCTTCTGGCATGCATCACATTTGAATGGTTTTTCCCCAGTGTGGACACTCTGATGAGCTTGAAGGTTTGAGGCCTGACTGAAACCCTTACCACACTCCTCACACTTATAGGGTTTCTCTCCTGTGTGGACTCTCTGATGATTGTGGAGATTCAAGCTCCAATTGAAGCGCTTCCCACACACTTCACATTTGTACGGCTTTTCTCCAGTGTGTACTCTCTGATGGGCTTGAAAATAGGAACTCTGGCTGAAGCCTTTACCACACACATTGCATCGAAATGGTTTCTCTCCTGTGTGGACCCTCTGATGGCTCTGGAAACTAGAGGCAGAACTAAAACCCTTCCCACACTCTTCACATTTATATGGTTTTTCTCCCGTGTGCACTCGTTGATGGCTATGAAGATTAAAGCTCAAACTGAAGCACTTCCCACACTCACCACACTTGTACGGTTTTTCTTCAGTGTGGACTCTCTGATGGGTATGAAGATTCGAGCTACAACTGAAGCGTTTGCCACAATCACCGCATTTGTATGGCTTCTCTCCAGTGTGGATTCTTTCATGAGCCTGAAGATGGGATCTCTGAGTGAAGCCCTTCCCACACACCTCACACTTATAAGGTTTCTCCCCAGTGTGAACTCTGCAGTGAATGTTAAGGTCGGTGCTTCGACTGAAGCCCTTTCCACAACTGTCACACCTGTAGGGCTTCTCTCCTGTGTGAATAGGCAAATGAGCATACAGATGTGAGCTCTGATTGAAGCTCTTACCACACTCAGGGCACGTGTAGGGCTTCTCCCCTGTGTGGACTCTCTGATGAGTTTGCAGATTAGAGCTCTGACTGAAACCTTTGCCACATTCATGACACCAGTAGCGCTTCTTCCCTATGTGAACATTTCGTGGGATAGGAAGACTATAACTGGCGTTCTCCTCAGACCTACTGCACAAGGGGGACGCCTTTCCCAAGTGCACCTGCTGATGAAGTTCAAGACCAGAGCTGTCTCTGAAAGCCGCTTCACACTCACCACACTGGTACATTCTCTGTCCCGGGTAAGCACAATGTTTGCCAGGTGGGGACACCCTTAGGGTATCCCTCCCACCAGCGCTGTTGCCATCAGCTGCCTCCATTTTGTGCACTACAGAATCATCACGGCAGTGGGAAATGCAACTTAAAATGTCAACACATGGAACCAAGATACAGAATTTGCTTTTTGTCTGAGCTGGCTGACAACTTTTCTCATAGCTCTGTGTCTCACTGAGATATATTTTACTCCAGGGACTCTGAACTCTTTCAGTTGGAAATTCTTGATTTTCAGTAACATCGGAATGATCCTCTAGAAGAGTCAGAAGACAGGTGTCCTCTACAGATGCCTGACAAGATTCTTCTGCTCCCAGACGGCAGGAGGAACCATACTGCTTGGGGACCCAAGAACTCAATCCCTGAATATTTATGATGGAGTCTTGACTTTGGGTTACTTTGTTTAGAAGATGTCTTTTGATTTGCCAACGTGAAAGCTCTCCCAGTGAAAGGCATCTCAACCCCACTTCACAAAGAATCTCCATCTTGTCTTGATTCCTGTTTTCTGAAAGGAAAAAAAAAAAAAGGAATCGGACCATGTATAAAGCTCACTGACACAGCACCTGGCCTGGGAAGCAAAAGGTCTTGAATTCAATTCCTGGTACCAAAAACCAAACCAAAAAAAGACAAAACATAAGAAATTAAAGACAGAAAGTCTGGCCTGGAACTTGCTGCAATCTTCCTGCCTCAGCCTACCAAGTACTGGGATTACAGGCATGTGCCATCTTGCCCAGCTAAACTCTATTTTAAAACAGACACAGTATAAGAAGATTCCAGAGATGCTTTGAACAGGTAAAGGCATTTTCATAGCTTTAGATAGCTTAGTGTAGACATTAGATGAGGCCACTTTTTCCAACTTAAATTTTGGAATTTATTTTACCCTCTGACAAAAGAAATAATAGTCTTAGTAGGCTAGAAATTAACTTGAGGCATGACTAGGCAAAGGCAGAAGCAGAAAGAGAATTAAGATCTGCTTTTTTAAAAATGATTAAAATATTAGGTACATGTACAAATCTGCCAAAATGAAACCCATCACTCTGTATAGCCAGTATGTACTAACAAAAAATGTGTAAAGAAAAAATATCTTTAAGTATTTGGTGTTATTTGGTAGCCTGTTTCCTTATTTGTTTGTTTGGAAGTATAGGGTCACATTTTAATTCCGGAATTTTACAGTTCAGCATTAATATCATCACATGTATACAAATGGTATAAAACAAGTACAGTGGTATTTTAATGATAAAATAAACATCTGTTTTATGGGGAAAAAAAAAGACAGAAAGTGACATCAGCAACGATGTAACTAGGAAGCTTAAAGTCTTTATTTCCCTTTAGAAATATTAAAAAAAAAAAAAAAAAAGTGAGGCCTCCAGGTCTTCTCTGAGCATGTGTACTGCTGAGCCTGTAGTGCTTCTCTCCACTGTTCAGCCTATTCAGCTACTTTTCGTGGTCTTGGTGTGGTGTGGGATAAGGGCACCAGGGCCCAGCTCCCTCCCTCACCCTGGAGGGAGCAGGGAACACCTTACTTGTATTACTGTAACTGGTGTGCGTGGGGTTACATGAACTCACAGCCAGGATGAGAAGACCCACTAGACAGCAAGAGTGGGTACCACTCAGCAAACAGCAGAGGGGCCGCACACCTGCAGTGTCCCAGGGAAAGAGTAAGTTTGGAGATGGAATGAACACCAAAAGCCCCGAGAAGCCAGGGTCTAACTGAGAAATTAACACCTTTAGAAGCATCTACATGTAAGAGAAAGATGGAAAAACAAACACCTAGAGCAGGCAAGACACACGACCAGGAAATACTGGAGATCTTAGCTCTCACCTGGGCAGATCCCATATTTCAAAACATACTTTATCAGTCAGTGCAGGTCCTTCCTAAAGCAGGAAGGAGAAGACTGGGAAAAGTGGGCTTTTTTCAAATGCCTAATCATTAACAAAAGTTCCAAAGAAACTTGGAAAGAAAACTCAAGAGTGCAAAATAAAATCTCCAAAACCAACCTAAAGGAGCACTGGCCTCTGACTTAAATGACAATGATTTAAGAATTACTTTAAATGCTCAATGAGGTACAGAATACTGATGACCAAATAAAATGACAAAACTATTAACAGAGATAGAAAATAGAAAACTTATTAAAGCAAAAATTCGGACACTGAAAAATACAATAAAAATTGAAAAGCTGAAGCAGAAAATTGACAGAACCTGAAAATGGACTGAAGATCAAATCTGAAAAGTTTAATGGGCTGTCATCAAGCAGACAGTGAACACCCAATGGGAGTTTTAGAAGAAGGGGAATTAATATAGTAAAAGGAATATACAAATCCAAGAAGCTTAAACTCTAAGAATAAACCCCAAAAGATTCACATTGAAACACAATCAAGGGGCCGGGGAGATGGCTCAGTGGAATAAGCATTTCCCTGGCAAGCACAAGGGCCTGAGTTCAGTCCCCAGTTCTGCCAAAAAAAAAAAAAAAAGAAAGAAAGAAAGAAAGAAAGAAAGAAAGAAAGAAAGAAAGAAACAATCAAACCATCAGAGACAAAGACTTGTAAAAGCATCATGGGAAAAGACTCATCACATACCAGGGATCCTCAGTAAGATTATGAATAGATTTCTCAGCATAAAACTTGCACACCACGGGCTGGTGAGATGGCTCAGTGGTCTAAAGCACCTACTTAGAACAAACTAAAAGCACAGGGACCGCGGTTCAATCCCCCAGCACCACATGCCAGCCAGCCCTGCCCCCTGGTGGGCTGAGCTGGCCACACATACACACACACACACACACACACACAAATAAAATTAAAAAAAAAAAAAACTTGCACACCAAAAGACAATGAGATGATTTAAAAAACCCAAAACTGTCAACTAAGAGTATTTTATCCAGAAAGACTTTGCAAAGGAAGAAAGCCCGGCATGGTGATGCAAACATAAGCCTGCACTTGGGAAGCTGAGGCAGGAGGGTCACCTATAGTTCAAGGCCAGCCCTACAACACATAGTGACACTGTATCAAACACAAGTGTTGTGGGGCACACACTCAGATAAACAAAACCTAGTGGAGACGCTGCTCACCACGAGCCCTGCGCTATAATATTTGCTAGATGAAGTCCTTCAAATACAAAGGACACTGACTGGTACCCCAAAGCCCTCTGAAAACCAAGTTCTACACTAAAGGTAAGTCTTCAGGCAAATACAAAACCTGTACTATAATTGGATTCAATTTCAACTTAAATTTTGTTATAGGATTTGTAAGGTTAAAGCACACAGGAGTCACACAGCAAGTGGATATGAATGTAGAACAGGAGTCTATCTGTAGTCAGCCGGTAGCTGTTGGATTAGTGACTCTTCCTGGCTTCCTCAAGCTGCTGATCAATCCTGGATGCTTATCTTTAGTGAGAATGAGTTATAGAAGTCCGCAGATATTACATTTGCAAAGATTCAGGACATAAATCAAGCATTAAGTATATAAAAGAAATCTGAAAGGCTGGCTATACCTAATCTCGGTATTGATGACAAATACTGGCTGGTCCTTGAGAACTATGGAGCTGACATAAATATGATTTCAAAGCTGTACATGAAGCAGAAGCACGATCCTCCTTTGGCTCGAGACCAGCCTCCCACTGCTGGGAAGCTCTTGTAGGCGTGTCAGCTCTTCCACAGAATCCAGCAACCCTTGCGGCTCTTCTAGTCACACCTGACCATGTTAAGGATGCCCGAGGCAAAGCCTATAATTTGCCATTACAACAGTGTGGCCAGGGTCCTCCTGGAGTTTGAGGTTGTCTATTACGGCCATGGCTTCAATAGGTGAACCCCTAAAGGGTGTTCTGTAAGACTAGCCACACACCGGGGTCCCCCTAACATTTGTAAGGGCTGTGCCTATAGGATGTACTTAAAGATATTTTGTGAATCACTTGGTTCAATCTAGGGAACTGACTGGGCGCCATATTAAAATATGTTCATGGAGGAAAGTAGTTATTAATTTAAAAAATCCTTTTTAAAATGCAGGGAGAGACTGGGCGTGCTGGTACGTGCCTGTAACCCCAGCACTTGGGAGGCTGAAAACCGGAGAATCACGAGTCCGATCTGTGTAGTGAGACCCTGTACTAAATACAAAAATAAATAAATGAAATAAAATGCAGTGAGATCCAGAATGTGTTGGTAAATGCCTGCGTGTCTGTTAAACAAAGTCTTACGTTATCTTTGGCTGTCCTGGTAGTTAATCTAGCTAAATCCTACTAATACTTGTATTTCCTTATAGATTGTCAAGAAGGTGTATCTCCATAGCTGTATAAATTGCATCTCTAGATAACTGAAAACTGAATTTAGAAGGCTCTGTGACACTTTCATTAGGAATGTAAGTGAAATTATCATGGAGCTAAATGGATTTTGAGAAGTCTCCACTACTGCAGTGTCCACGTATCTACCAAACGTGAGGTTCATGAATAAAACATCTTATGAAAACAAAACAAAACAAAAAAAAAGGGGGGGGCAGGGAGATGGCTCAGTAGAATAAGCACTTGCCTGGCAAGCACAAGGGCCTGAGTTCAATCCCCAGTTCCACTAAAAAAATCCAAACAAACAAACAAAAAACCCATGAAATTTCGTTGGGGAGATGGCTCAGTGGATTAAGTGCTTCCCTGGCAAGCACAAGGGCAAAAAAAAAAAAAAAAAGAAAGAAAAAAGAAAACAAAAAAAGATTAAAGCACACAAAATTTGAAGGCCATGTTAATGGGTGTACCGTATATAAAGACGCAATCTGCTGACATCAGTAACATAAAAGGCAAAGGTGTACAAAAATGTTGTTGAAGTTAACTTTATGATGCTTTACGTAATCTTCATGGTCACAACAAAATAGCTACAGAAAACAAAACCAAAGTTTGTATTATAAAGGAGAGAGAGACAGGGAGACAGAGAGCGAGCGAGCGCGCGAGTGAGCACGAGAGCATGAGAGCACACCCAGGCGAGGTATGGTGGCATACGCCGATAGTCCCAGCACTCAGGAAGCTGAGGCAGGAAGACTGCTGTGAGCCTGAGCCCCAGGTGGACTACAGAGCAAGAACTTACCTCAAAAACAACACAAAGGGGCTAAGGAGACAGCTCAGCAGTCCAGGTGCCTGCCTACCAAGCACAAGGACCTGGGTTTCATCCCCAGTACCGCCCGCTATGCTGAGCCCACACCATGCTGGCCACTGAAACCAGGCATGGTGGTGCACGCCTATAATCCCAGCACTGGGGAGGCGGAGACAGGAGGATCACTACCAGTCTAAGCTGTGTAGTGAGACCCTGTACCAAATAAATAAATAAAGATTTTAAAAATTAAAAAAACAAGCAAACAACAATAAAAACCCAAAACAAAAAAATAACCAAACCAAACAGAACATTAAGGAGGGGACAAAAAAGCTGTGACAATAAAAACCAAAATGTCAACAGTTGTCAGTGTCTGACTAGTGTACAGAATGAAAATTACTTGGATGAGACTTTGTTTAATCACCAGGGAGGCCAGAGGGGATCTCTCAGAGTAAAGGAAACTTCTGCCCCATAGTTTAGGTGCACAGAGCCTGCGCGCTTTTCCCCCACAACAGGAAGTCCTACTATAATGTTAACCGATTAAACGCCCCAATAAAAAGACATAGATTGAAAAGATGGATTTAATAACTAAGAACCATGCAAGCTTAAATATCGCATGGTTCAGGGGCCAGGAAGATGGCTCAGTAGAATAAGCGCTTGCGTGGCAAGCACAAGGGTCTGAGTTCAATCCTCGGTTCCACCAAAAAAAAACAAACAAAAAACACATGGTTTCTCTTATATGAGAAACCTAAATTATAATTAAAGAGCAAAATAAAAGAAAACAGGGAGCAGGGAGCTAGATCTCTCTCAACTAGGGAGGGGAGAAAAAGGGAATGAAAAAGGAAATTATGATTTGTTACATACGCCACAGAAGGAATGTGAACAGCGTGAGTCATGTGATAGAAAAGAACTAAGAACCACATATATGCTTCAATCTAAGGACACAAATAGGTTTACAGTGAAAAAATGGCAGAAGATATTCTTGCCCGATACATAAAAACAAGCAGGGCAGCTGTACTAATTATGAGAGAAAATTTATTTGCTTGTGAAAGCAAATAACTTAAGGTCATTAAGTTAAAAAAAATTTAAGATATAAAGAATGTTATGTAATGATTAAACTAAACTCCCCAAGATTTAACAGTTATAAACATACAGCTGCAGCACAATGTGAATGAAGTTAACACCACCACATACTTAAAAATGGTTAAAATGTTGAAGTGTACGTTACATATTTTACCACAACTAAAAACACACAACAAGCTAGTTGTCTGGTGGCACAGAGCTCAGGCAGTGATCAGGGCAAGCTGAGGACAGAGAGTGAAAGGAAGACAGTATTTTTTTTTTTTTTTTGGCGGGAGCAGGGGGCACCTGGGATTGAACTCAGGACCTTGTGCTCGCCAGGCAGGCACTTATGCCTGCTGAGCTAGCTCCCCAGCCAGAAGACAGTATTTTAAGCAGGCTTAAATGACTTCTGAGCAGATGTAGGAATTAAATAGGGGCTGAAGGGTTACTGGATTCCAACCAGAGAAAAGGAAAAGGCAGAACACAGCCTTGGTAAAGCTAGGAGAAAAAACAAAGCTTTGTGACCTCCCAAGCCCAAGGCTGGGTTTACTGAGTGCATGGGAAGCCGGAGGAGGTTGGGAGGTGGAGTGGCCAGACAGGACAGCCCATGGATCTCTCCGGTTGGCATTGGAGAAGAGGGCACTCTGAGCAGAGGCAGAGCCACCAGGCTGTTACCACCATGGCTCCTGTGGCACAGGACTCATGAATGCCTACCTCTTTGTGCTTGGGTCTCCATCACCCAAAGCTTTTCCTCTCTCTCCAACTGGGATATCATATCTGGCTTGAAGGACTGGTGTCCTGTGAAATGACAAGATTTATCAGAAAATGCTAAAGGCAAAGAGTACTGAAGAACTCTGGTTCTCATCCCATAAAATAAGCCTATACCCTGCACCACCAAGCAATGTTTATCAAACATTTTTATCATGACATAGCATAGTAAGTATATTAGCATTAGGAAGATATTATCATACATGAACTACTGAAATATGAGATGCAATGAGCTTTTCTTTTTTTTTTTTTTTTTTGTATTTTAGGACAGGGTGTACAGGGTATATAGGGTCTAACTGAGTAGATCAGACTTGTAGTGATTCTCCTGTTTACAGCCTCCCAAGTACTGAGATTACAGGCACACGCCACCATGCCTAGTCTCAATCACTGTTTCAGCGCATCCAGGAGCAGGGCTGGCACACAGACCCGGGGATCGAACTCCATGCCCCTGTGTCTGCCTAAACAGACACTTTAATCCGCTGAGCTATTTGGCCGGCCTGCAATGATCTTTGTAGCTAGTGTTTTTTTTCTTTTCTTTTTAATTATTTGGTACAGGGTCTCACTATGCAGCTCGGACTCATGGTGATCCTCCTGTTTTCAGCCTCCCCAGTGCTGGAATTACAGGTCACAGTGGCCAGCTCAGCACGCAGGGGGCGGGACTGGGGCCAGCGTGGCATGTGGTACTGGGCCAGTGTTTTCTTCACATCCCAGTTCTCACAACCATTTACTGTAATCACCTACAGTTACTGTTACAACGCACAGCAGCACTGACATGACTGCTCTAGTTCACACATAAATGCCGATTACTGTAGTTCATGATCCACCAATGGATTACGACTTACAGTAGAGATAAGAAATAGAGACTTGGGGCCGGGGAGATGGCTCAGTAGGATAAGCGCTTGACTGGCAAACGCAAGGATCTGAGTTCAATCCCTGGCTCTGCCAAAAAAAAAAAAAAAGAAAGAAAGAAAGAAAGAAAGAAAGAAAGAAAGAAAGAAAGAAAGAAAGAAAGAAAAAAAAAAAAGAAATAGAGACTTGCCACAGAGGAATGTGATCGATGATGCATAGTGTGCCTGGGGAGAGTCACATGGAGAGAAAAAACATTCTCTCAGGCTTTCACAAAGAGCAAATTGGCCAAGCAATGGCCGTGACTCATCCTCATGGCTGACACTGACAAAGGATCTACAAAGTGCGGTACAGGGCTACAGGATAAATCCTGAGGGGACTTGAACGACCTTATCAGATATAAAAGTTACATTTCTTGTTATATGGGTCTTGCTTTATCTTGGTCTTAACCATCCAACAGAAAAGTATAAAAATGAGGTATATAAAGTCAAGTCATATTAATACGATGAGCTGTAAAAGGCTCAAGTCAATAACTTCTGAGGATAACCCACTAATATTATAAACTGCTAGATAGTGTTGGATTGTTTAGCTGAATTCAAACACCTTAGTATTTAGATGCCAATAGAATATTCACTTCTGACAGGACTAAAAAAAAAGGGGGATACAAAGGAAAGATCATTTTGAATTTATATATACAAAATAGGATAGATATACAGCTACTTTCGCTTAATTCAATGAAAAGAAAGAGATATACTAATAGTGTTTGGACAGGATATCCTGTCTGCTTCTTGTACTGTGGATAATCACTAAGAAGATAACAATGTACAATGTATTGATTATCAAAACTGTCCTATTATTCAGCATTCATATTTATTTCTCAATAAAATAAAATAAAATAAAGAAATAGGGACTTGAAAGGTGGATATGGTGGCATATGTCTGTAATCCCAGCAATCTGGAGGCCGATGTAGGAGGATCACTGTGAGCTTGAGACCGCTTGGGCTACAAAGTGAGCTCAAGGCTAGGCTGAATTGCATAGGGAGACCCTGTCTCAAAATGACAAACAACAACAACAACAAATAGGGACCTGGGGCAGCTAAGGGCTACTGTTCATTTGTACTTCATTTACAAAAACAAATTTGCCTTGGAACAAAGATCAGCAACTCTGTCTCTAGGATAGGAGACTTCTCTGAGGAGCTTCACTTAGAGGAAGAGGCCAAGGCAGAGGCCAAGAATGCTGCTAAATCCTCTAAAACACATAGGAGAGTCCCTGTGACAAACAACTGTCCAGCTCCAAACACAACCAAGTCAACAGCACTGACACAGAGAAACCCTCCTCAAGATGGGGCCAAGGTGCACAGCGAGCTGTCCTCACCCACGGAGAGCAGGTTCCTGAAGTTCTCCAGCATCACGTCTCGGTACAGCTTCCTCTGGGCCGAGTCCAGCAGCCCCAGCTCCTCCTCACTGAAGACCACAGCCACGTCCCTGAAGGTCACTGCCTCCTAGGGCATCGAATATGTGTTATTTCAATCTTGTACCCAGGTTCCTATTTATCCCCTTACAAAAGTGTGGGTGCAAAGGCACCAAATAGCTCAGTGGGTTAAAGTGCCTGCTTAGGCAGAGTTCAGCGGCCAGGGTTCAAACCCCGGCGTGCCCGCCCCTGGGGTGCGCTGAGACAGTGATTGAGACTGGGCGTGGTGGCATGTGCCTATAATCCCAGTGCCTGGGAGGCTGAACACAGGTGGATCACTAGGAGTCTGATCTACATAGTGAGACCCTGCAGACCCTTACTAAAACAAAAAAGGCAGATGCAGGTACGTGTGTGTATCGGTAGGGGTTTGAAAAAATAAAACCTGGTACATATAATATGGTGGCCTTTAGATACTCAGGACCCTAGAACTATCATTGTTCAATCATGTTTTTACATATTTTATAATTTGGGAGTGCCGATCTTGTCAAAATGTTGTGTTGATGTTGTGCCAACTGTGTCAGCAGCGTCCATCTCTCTCCTCTCACTGGACAATACAGACCGAATATATACCTTACCCAAAAATACGAAATGCTTCAAAACATTTCTAAGTGCTACTACCATTTAGAAGTTTAGGTGTTACAGCCATTGTGGATTTCAGCTGAGGGCTGCTGAGCCAGCAAAGTCTGCGCAACTATTCCAAAATCCAAAAATCTCTGAAATCTGAAGCCCTTCTGGTTGCAAGCCTTTCAGAGAAGGGGTTGTCACTCAACCACTGTCAGCCCTCACCAACCTAACAGGCCTGACTCCCTGGGGCGGGCAATGCACTTCACTCTCTGCGTTCCCAGGAATGTGTCGTATCAGTCACCGCGGCAGCACTGAGGGCTGAGGTGAGGAGCCCAACTCCGGAAACCGCCTCAGTTATTAGTCTGAGGCAATTGGCTGAGTCTCTAACTACTTACTACCTCAGCTTCCTCACCTGTGTAACGATACTTACATCATGAGCTGAAGAGATTAAAGAAGGGAAACCATGTAACGGTCTTAGAGTCTAATGTAAGTACTCAACAAATGCCAGTGTCCCATTCCCATCATCTGTTTTATCCTGTTCATGACTACATGCTATTCTATAAAAGCAATGACCTACAATGTATTTAATCATTAAAATGCACATTAATGCAAAGACTTTAAAATGATAAAACAATGCTGCAAGAAACATCTTACATAGATCTCAGCCAATTTACTCTGGTTATTTTGTTACAGTAAGTTCCAAAAAGTGGTAATACCGCTGCAGAAAAAAAAACCACCTTTATTTTGCTAATGGCTATTGTCCCAGTTAACTTGTCCTATAAGAGAGCGTAAGTACCTTTGATTCTTCACTATCTTATATTTTCTTTCTTTTTTTTTTTAATTTTATTTATGTGTGTGTGTGTGTGTGTGTGTGTGTGTGTCCAGCTCAGCCCACCAGGGGGTGGGGCTGGCTGGCATGTGGTGCTGGGGGATCGAACGGTGGTCCCTGTGCTTTGTTGAGCTTGTTCTGAGTAGGTGCTTTAGACCACTGAGCCATCTCACCAGCCCCAGTATCTTATATTTTCAAATCTTAAATAATTTGGTAACCAGTATCAGTACTTTTAAAATTTTTCATTTATTTAATTTAAAAAGTATTTATTTATTGCTTATTCCTTTACTGTGTTCAGTCCTACTGGGGTGATTTACATACCAGGAAGATTTCTATCGTGAATACGAAACCTTCCAGGCAAATGTAATTTCCCATTCCTAGCTGTTATTTGCCTCATAACTATGTGTGGTGTTTTCAGGCAGGAAATTAAGGTGTTTTTAATCTCAAGAGTCTGTCTTTGTTTTAGAGTTCTGAGCATGTATGCACTCAATGACCAGAGGACACATCTGGCAAAGAGCCAGTCATAGGAAGGGACCAGGAGAGAACAGTGTTATCTCTGGAGCCCTTCATCTGCCACGACCCACCAGGAACACACATCACAGTTTCAAGTCCCCAAGTGGAGAGCTCTCTTTCCTTCCTGTTCTTGCATCACCTGAGCCGACTACCAGAAAAACCTGGACAGGCGTTAAAAATGTCACTGTCAGCTGGGCACCGAGTGGATGTCAGTCGGCACCGAAAGGTTTACAACTCTCCCTCTACACCCAGTTGATCCATGTGGTAATGCCATGCAAGTGCCTACAACTATTAGGTTTCTGAAAATAAGTATGTAATACTTTAAAATACATGTTTAAAGCCGGTAAGAAAAAATTCCTAGGGCCCAGGATTCAGCTCAGTGGCAGCACCTGCCTGGCAAGCGCAAGGTAGTGAGTTTTACTCCCGATACCAAAGAAAAAAATCCTAGCTGCTCATTTGTTGAAGCAGCTCAAATTATTTCCTTTGAGGTCAGTAGCAACTGAATGCTATGAAACAGAGCCACACATAACCCCTTCTACAAAATGAGGCACCACATGTGGGAAAACAAGTCTTCAGAAGACAAGGAACAAAATATACAATCTTGGGCCGGCAAGATAGCTCAGCGGACTAAGAGCCTGCTTTGGCAAGCACAAGGACTAGGGTTCCATTCCTGGTCCTGCATGTGGTGCTGGCCCTACCCACAGGACACAGTGAGCCAAGTCCAGGCATGGTGGCACAGGCTTGTAATCCCAGAGCTGAGGAGGCTGAAAACAGGAGGAGGCTGCAAGTCTGAGCTGCATAGTGAGACCCTGTACCAAGTACATAAATGAAAAAAACAACAACAACAACAACAAACACAAACACAGAATCTTCAGAATTCTTCACTGGGGAAGAAAGGTAGAAAATGTGTTCAAAATAGCAAAATTTATAAAGCACAGGAATATGAGGAATGAAGAAAAATAAAATTAGGCAAACTATGGGGGGGAAAGTCACCAGTGAAAATGTAGGTGAAATAAAACAAAACTTGAAAACTAAAAATTGTACCCAAAATATGATTATATGTTGTACCTAATATGCACTGAGAAGGAATACAGGGAAATGAGGGCAGCTGATTTTTAAGGTCTGTAAACATTTATTTATACTTACACTATTTATGTTTTTTTTCTTTTAAACAAAATTTAGTATTTTACATTGTTATTTGGAAATAAAAGGCACGAGCCTGGCACAGAACATTTTTCCACTGCTCTGGTATCCTCCACCTTTTCCTAAAGATGATAAAAACGTCATTTTAAGAAACCCAGGGCTGGAGAGATGGCTCAGTGGTCTAAAGCACCTACTTGAAACAAGCTTGGCAAAGCACAGGGACCGCGGTTCGATCCCCCAGCACCACATGCCAGCCAGCCGCGCCCCCTGATGGGCTGAGCTGGCCACACACACACACAATAAATAAATGTAATAAATAAAAATAAATAAATAATAATAAAAAAAAAAGAAACCCAAAGGCAAACAACTCACCTGGAACTTGGTCATTGTTCTTTTCCTTCTGGAGAAAGGCAGAGCATGGGCAGATCACGCTGGGGAGGGGAAAAAATCAGGACAGCTGCAGTGGTGAAGTTAGACATGGCGCGCTTTGGGCGACCAGATGCCTCTTTCTCCAGGCGGTCACAGTTGCCCACAGCCTGGGGACAAAAGGGGCCAGATTCCGACCACCTACCCAAGTCCCCTCAACAGTCTTCATTCATGAACAGCCCTTCTAACACTTCTAACTTCAACGCTTCTTGTCATCATAATGGGGCCAAAATACCCGGGTTCAAATTCTGTCATTTCCATTTATTGTCTACCAATAGTGCAAAGCTTGGGCAAATTATTATTATTTTTTAATGTATTTGGTACAGGGTCTCACTATGCCACTAGGACTCATAATGTTCCTCCTGTTTTCAGGCTTCCCAGTGCTGGGATTACAGGCCTGGGCCACCATGGTGGGACTGGGTGGCCGGCTCAGTGCGCTGGGGGGCAGGGCCAGTGGGGCATGTGGTAACTTGAACAAATTATTAATGTCTCTGAAATCCACCTGGAAATGGGACAATAATGTTAATAATGTTCTCTACTTCCTGTAGATTTTTTTCAAACAAGCAGGTGCTGTTATGTTTCAGAAAACTGCCCACTGCAAAGTGCTTTTCAGAACTCAGAGATGTCTGCGACCTATGAGCAAACCTCACCCTCAGGAGTCTGTAATTCCAGGTGTCTCACATACAATTTCATGTACAATTTTTTCCATCAATAAGTTATCATGGATTTTTCCTCTCCAAGAAGTATAATTCCTTCCAAATAACTTGGACACGTCTGATCAAAGTGCCTTTTCCCAGATGCATGGAACTTTTAACTAAAGAAACAAGCGTTGCACAAAATTTCCCACGGCCTCGCATTATGGCAGGCATTGTGCAAATCTGTGACCAAGCTAGTTTCTCTGTCTGGTATAGACACAGGGCCTTCCCCATGCTCCTGTTGGAAGCACTCTTCTGCTGGGAACAACCCCAAAGCAGGCAAGGATCAATGAGAGGGGGCAGCGGCTCTGCAGCTGGGGCGCCCCTCCCCGCTGGGCTCAAAGGCGCCTGAGAACAAGGGCGCTTTCCCGAGGATCACCGTAGAATTACTGGGAAGCGCTAACATTTTACTATGTCCCACGCATTGTTTTAGTACATCTTACACACGGAAAATCTCGTTTAATTCTCACAAAAAAAGCAACGTGGAAGCCACGAAGCCTTGATGGCCACGAGGAAACTACGGCAAGGAGGGATGAAGCGACTTCCACAGTATCCGCTGCGAGGAAGAGGCAGGGCTGGCTTGAGTGCAGGGGAGAGTTGGGGCGGCGGAGAGCGCGGGAGTCCCTCAGACTCCAGGCGCGCGCCAACTACGGCCTCCCGATCCTTGTCCCGCCCCTCCCCTGGTTTCTCTTCCCCAGGCCACGCACCCGGGACCCAACAGCTGCACAGCCCTGGCCAAGACGGTTTGGGGAGGTCGGGAAGACCCACGCGCTCTCACCTTACCCCCAGCGAAATCACTCAGCAAACCTCGCCTTCTGGGAGCGGAAGTGCCTCCGCCCGCCTGCAGCACCTGGACTCCATTTCCCAGAATCTCAAAACGGAAGTGCGTCACCTCTCTGGCGCCGCTCGGACTACATTTCCCAGAATGCTCACAGTAGGCTGGTTTCTATATTGATAAAACTATACTGGTCGTTTTTCTGGTACTATTGCTATCAGATTTCTTTTTGTTTTATTAATTTCTTAAGGCACACCAAGAAGCAATTGGTAACCATTAAAATATGTGGCAGTATCAGAAAGCAAGATATTCAGACAGATAGTGAGGTTAAGCTCAACAGCCTAGGTTGTATGGTAATAACAATAAGCTTCTCTTCTGGAGGGTTAACAAACGAAGTTTGCAGACCAAAATTAGAGAAAAAGGAGGGCTACAAGGAAAGCCAACATTTTGGCCCTAGCCTTCCAAGGTCAATTAAGACTCAGTATATACGAGAACTTGTACTGTAAGGTCATGTAACTCAGTTGTGTCCCAAATTTTCTGATCAAGGAGATTATGGGGCCAAAGAGGAAAGTGATCGATGATGTAGAGTGTGCCTAAGGAGAGTCACATGAGAAGACACTCTCTCAGGCTTTCACAGAGAGCACATTGGCCAAGCAATGGCCGTGACTCATCCACATGGCTGATACTGACAAAGGTTCTACAATCTGAGGTACAGGATCTCAGGATAAATCCTGAGGAGATTTGACTGACCTTATCAGATCCAAAAGCTACAATTCTTTTTACATAGGTCTTGTTTTATGTTGGTCTTAACCATCCAGCAGAAAAATATAAAAATGAAGTACAAGAAATAAAGCTATGTTGTTATGTTGAGCTGTAGGGGACTCAGGTTAACAACTTCTGACATTGCAAGTTAAGTGGAAGACCCAGTACTATTATGGACTACTGGACTATTTTGGAATATTTTGCTGAGTTTATACACCTATAATATTTAAATGATGGAACTAAACAAAAAAAGGGGGTATAGATGAATGACCATTTTGTATCTGTGTATTCAAAATGGTATAGATATATAGCTACATTCTCTTAATTCAATGGATAGATATATAGCTACATTCTCTTAATTCAAGGAATAGAGGGATTTGTCCTAATAGTGTTTGTAAATAGGACATCATGTCTGCATCTTGTACAACAAATGTAAAGCCCAACAATTTTAGGATCATAAATGAGGCTAAAAACAAAGTGTCTTTCAGTAAGGGGGCCCACCCGCTAGTTTGTGGCTATAGAGCTTAGACAAACCATGTCCCTAAAACAAAGAGGACATAAAAACCTCAGATGGGGTTCTGTTACTTGGAAAGCAACTAAAACCACTGAGTTAGCCAAGAAGTTGCCCTTGGCCCTCCCCTTGTTTAAATTCTTGCAAGAGACATACATTCCCAAATCCAAGGCCTCACTATTGAAAGCCATAACAACAGGATGTCCCAGGTCACAATGCCTCGATTTCTTAAAAACATTCCCGGAATATGACAACCACAAGGTTAGTCCCCCCCAGCTACCCCCAGACTTACTCCATCTGGTCATCCGGTATTGTAATCCACCAATTATTTTAAAGGTCAACCTACACTAACCAATGTGATCTGCTTCTGTAACTTGCTTGCCTCCACCCTAATTTGTGGTTTTCGCCTTTAAAAAACTATGCCTGTTTCACTAAAGTCGCGCTCTGTTCCTGCGTGTGCAGACCGCCCTACGTATACATAGATAATAAAACTTCCCCTTTGTGACTTGCATGAGAGACTGACTCTTGGGGTCTTCCTTCGCGGCGACTCCACCCTTACACAAATAACCACTAGGGGGGCTGGTGAGATGGCTCAGTGGTCTAAAGCACCTATTTAGAACAAGCTTAGCAATGCAAAGGGAACACGGTTCAATCCCCCAGCACCACATGCCAGCCAGCCTCGCCCCCTGGTGGGCTGAGCTGGCCACACACACACACACACACACACACACACACACACACATCCAAATAAATAAAAATAAAAAATAAAATAAAAAACAAAAAAAAAACACAAATAACCACTAGGAAGGCAGTGTGCAATGTGTTAATTATTGGAACTGTCCAATTTGATTTGAAACTGTCTCATTGCTATTTATTTCTCAATAAAATTATGGAAAAAAGAAAAAAAAAGAGTAGGCTAAAATGGAAAATGTAAGAACCACTTAAGCTGAGCTAAACTGAGCTGAGCTGAGCATCAAACTTCAGGAACACTGCATCTCAAACTTGTAACAAATGCTGACTCCTCATATATTACTAGTACAGCCTGTTGAAAAACAGAAGTGGAGTTTACTGCTTTAGCAGAGAGTGCCAATTTTCTTGATTCTTCTGCTAACCTTTTGTAATGTGACCAAATACTTGACCAAAACAATTTAAAGGAGAAAAGATATATTTTGTCTCATGGTTTCAGTCCCATGATCAGCCAGCTCCATTGCTTTGCATCTGGTGGTAAGGCAGAAAAATAGTGGAAGAAGCTGGAATCCAGGAAACAAAAACAAAGGGACTGACCTGGAAAAGATATCCTTAAGAGGCATGTCCCCAGTGACCTACTCCCTCCAAAGAGGCCCCACCTCATAATAACCAATGGGTTCATCCCCTGATGCCTTTAGCTCCCTTCACAATCCAGCCACTGCTCTAGGCATCTTAATCTCAATCAAACTGCCAGTGAGGATTAACCATCATACATCTGTTCTTGAAGAACAGCAGGGTAACAGCAGAGGATGCTAAAAAGATCCCAGGTCCACTATTCTTGCCCCATGCAGATTCATTAGGTGTGATCTACACAGAAGGAAAGGGACATTAAACCACTGGTGATTACTGAGTCTTTTGTACTGTGCGATATCCTCTTATCTATTTCCCAGGACTTCTTTTGATTCTTTCTTACCTTCTAATCATTTCATATTCTGCGCATCTACGCTGGGCTCTAGCAGCTTGCCACGTTCACCTCAAGCTTTTGCATCATGCTCTTTACTTTTTCTCAATTTCCTAAATGCAACAACACCTAGGTCTTAAATAACTTGAACAGAAATTACAGAATTGCTGCTTTGGAAAGATATCTCAGGGAATATTCCTGTTGATGAGGACTGGATATTTTCCTGCTTTCTTTGTCTAGAATTCTACTTGTTCTAATAGTCTTATACCCAGAGGACATGCTTTTATTTTATTTTTGTTTGTTGGTTTTTTGTATTGTTTTGGTGGTACTGGGTATTGAACTCAAGACCTTGTGCTTGCCAGGCAAGCACTTATTTTACTGAGCTATCTCCCCAGCCCCAAAAGTAGTTGGCTTCTTTTTTTTTTTTTTTTTGGTTTGGCAGAACCAGGGATTGAACTCAGGCCCTTGCGCTTGCCAGGGAAGCGCTTATTCCACTGAGCCATCTCCCCGGGCCCTGAGGGCATACTTTTTTTTTTTTT
>NW_004524773.1:2628231-2632030 GCF_000260255.1 Octodon degus | reverse complement strand
CCCTTCTTGGACTTTTTTGCCTTCTTCACCTTACCCTTTTTACCAGTGTCACTGGCAGCAGCCTTCTGGGCTTCAGGTTTCTTCTCTTTAGTGTCTGGCTTCTCAGTTTTTTCACCCGCCATCTTGCAAGATGGGAAAGAGCGAGGGCATACTTTTAATTGAAATTGTAAATCTTGGTTTCAAAAGTATCTCTACCAAAAGATTCTACAATCTGCCCATTTGCCCTGGAAATACTATCTACACATATACTATACAGGAGGCTACTGGCTTGTAGTAGGTCAAGTTATTGGGCTATTAACTCTCTAAAACCGTAAGTCATACAGACAAAAATGTAGGTGATGTTCAATGTGCTGTTAAATGCATGCCTTAATTTTAGTAATTGTGTGTTTTGATTCAAGGATTTCTGTAAATTCAAGCTCTCTTATGAAATTATCGTTTTGTCTGTTTTCTGGAAAGTTTTAATATTATGTCAAAGCCAATCAGGTAATTACTGTCTAGATCACACAGGTTCTGTTTTTCTTCATTTGTCCTGATCAAACTTGGTAATGTTTGTTTGTTTGTTTGTTTGTTTTGGGGAACCGGGGATTGAACTCAGGCCCTTGCACTTGCCAGGGAAGCGCTTATTCCACTGAGCCATCTCCCCGGCCCCTCAAACTTGGTAATGTTTTAAATATTAGATATTAACAATAAACAGGGCTGGTGAGCTAACTCAATGGACTAAGTGCCCGCTTAAGCAAGCGCAGGGACCGGGGTTTGATCCCTAGCACCACACGCCATGCTGGTCCCCCAAACTGCCCCCTGCCCACCTCCCCACCTGCACCATACACCCCACCTGGGTGCTGAGCAGGCCACTGGGCCCGGGCATGGTGGTGTATGCTTGACAATTGTGACTTGGATGATTTTATCATCTTCCATAAAGGATATAGTTTTTCCCGGCAGGCAGGAATAGTGGAGAGATCACCTTTATTTTATTGGTGGACTGATATCCACTACTGAGATGGGAACAGTATGGATAAGCTCATGCAGTTTGGGAAGGAACATATTCAATAAAAATTCAATTTAAAATATCTTTCTTATAAAGAGGTGAAGAGAAGATATCAGTTCTCAATTTAGTTCCATCTTTCCCAATAAGTATCTAAGAAATGGGGAACTCAATCAGTTCACCATTGTTATGGTTAGTGTCTAGGTGTCCCCCCAAAGCCTGATGCAGTCTTGGGGCGGCTTCTGGATTTTGTGATTGATTGCTGTGGGTGTGGATGCTGCACCTGCCCTGGAGCAGGTAATTTGCATTACAATGTAAGGAGGGAAGAGAAGTTAGCTGCTTGAGCTGCTGCTACTCCTCCCTTGCGCTCTTGCTCTTTGCCACCGCCATGAAAGGTTGCTTTCTGCCATATGCCACTCTGCCTTGGAGCCAGCTGAATATGGACTGAAACCTCCAGTAACTGTGAGCTAAATCAACCTTTCCTTCCTTCATTTTGAGTGTCGGGTATTTGTCCCAGCAACAAAAGAAGAGTAACTCAGACAACCATAAAAACATACTAATATTTATTAGTCTGAAGATAATGAAAAAGTTTTAATTTTTTAATTTTCTTTTTAGTGTGTGTGTGTGTGTGTGTGTGTGTGTGTGTATGCAAGGTCTCACTATGCAGCTCAAACTCGTAGTGATACTCCTGTTTTCAGCCTCCCCAGCCCTGGGATTACACGTGTGGCCCTGTCAAAGGCTCAGCATGCCCCAGGGGCAAGTCTGCTGAGCTATCTCAGCAGCCTTCTAACTTGAAAAATAAGCTTTTAATTGAGCACACCTGGCTTTTAAAATTGCTATTGCAAATAAATTTGGAACATGTGTGTATATATATAGAGAGAATATGATTTTCTGGAAGAATGAAGTCAATTACACAAGCTCTTTATCCCTAGATGAATGGGTAATCAAGAGTTCCAGAAACAGCATTCTCTGAGCCCACATGCCGCACACACACTGCTGTTGGCCATCTGTTAATCTGAAGGCAAAATGCTTCCTAGTCCCTAATTATAAAGCTGTGTTTATCATTTCAGGCTCCCTAAAAAAGGAAGTCTATAGTTGGGCAAACCCTGATTTATATTTTTAGTTTTCACCTGCTAATTCCAAAAATGCATTCCAATGCAGGAAGCGGGATAGTAAGCAAGCTATGATGTTTGGGGTTCTTCCGGAGGAAAGCTGCACATCTATGGATGAATTTTTGTTCACAGCCTTTAAATTATGAACAGTATCTGTCATGTACGTAACAGTGAGTCATGTGAATAGGCTATGGCAATAGGTTACTTTGTGTTACTTTAGGAGCTCATAGAAAAATTGAAAAAATTCTGTTGTGCTAAGTTTTCATTTACGTTGCCTTTTAGGAGAGTGAAAACCACCCCTCTGCAAATTAATACATAAACATTGTATACTATGCAGTGTTAAAGGATGTAGTAGATAAGCCTCGTGACAGTAAATATTCTAATATACTGTTAAGTTAAAAAAAATCAAGTTAGAAAATAGTGTGTTATAATCCCAGTTTTGAAAACTTTTATATACAAATATTTGTGTACATAATCAGAGATAGAACAGACCAAGGTATTTGCCTTATGTACCTGAATGGCAATTTTGAATTTTCAAAGATTTTCCCCTTATTTGTTGAGTTTTCCTATACATTTCTTTTCCCCCCATTTATGTATTGGTACAGGGGTCTTACTACACAGCTAGCTTGGACTCAGAGTGATCCTCCCGTTTTCAGCCTCCCCAGTGTTGAGATTACAGGCATGCGCCACCATGCCCGGACTCAGGATACATTTCTATTTGCAACGTTTAGGTGTTAATTTCACAAGTCAGTTTTATTGAGGTGTAATATAATTATGAGGATATTTATTCTTCATAGTGTACAGGCCTGTGAATTTTGACTATCACATGCACCACCAAAACCAATGGACTATACATATATGTCATCCCCAAAAGTTTCCTCACGTCCTGTTGTAATCACCTCTTCTCCATGACCTAGGCAGACACTGATCCTTGTAATTTTGCCTTTTCCAGAATATTGCCTTTGGATCTGGCTTCTTTCCTGGTTGTTGTTCTATCAGTAGTTTGTTTCATTGTTGCGTAACATTTCTCTGTATTTATACAAACTGGATAATGATTTCATTATCCAATTAAAGGCTTTGCATGACATATTTTCTTTTTTTTTCTTTTTTTTTTTTTGCATGACATATTTTCATAATGTTCTGTGGAGTATATTATGTGAATTCATTTTTTGAAAAAATTTTGTATTTTAGAACAGGGTCTTGAGGGTCTCATTACTTAGATGGCACTCACAGTGATCCGCCTATTTACAGCCTCCCAAGTGCTGGGATCACAGGTGCGAGCCACCATGCTCAGTCTCAATCGCCCGCCTCAGAGTGCCCTGGGGACGGGGCTGGCGTGGCAGGCCTGGGGATTGAATTCTCAGGCTCTGCATCGCCTAAGCAGGTGCTTTAATCTGCTGAGCTATTTGGCCGGCCCTTGAATTCATTTTATTTAAAATATTGTTATGCTAGGGGCCAGCCAGATAGCTCAGCAGACTGAAGCGCCTGCTTAGGCAGGCAGGGGGACCAGGATTCAATCCCCTGAGCGCTGTGCTGGCCCTGCCCCTGGGGCATGCTGAGACAGCGATTGAGACTGGGTGTGGTAGTGTGCACCTATAATCCCAGCTCTTGGGAGGCTGAAAACAGGAGGATCACCCCGAGTTCGATCTGTGTAGTGAGACCCTGTAGGCCCTGTACTAAATACATTAAAAAAAAAAAAAAATAT
>NW_004524773.1:2586335-2628131 GCF_000260255.1 Octodon degus | reverse complement strand
ATATAGTTATATGGTTTCAGAATGGCTGTAACAATTTGCATTTCTACAGCAATGGCTGAGGGCAATATTTGTTCTGCTTTTTTAAAAATGTATTTGGCACAGGGTCTCTCCGCAGCTCATGGGCCCTTGTTCTGCATTCTCTTTCCATACTTGACATCACCCTGCTTTTCATTTGAGCCATTCTAATAAGTATGTAGCTTTATCTTATTGAAGTTTTAACTTGCATTTTCTAGTCATCAGTGACATTGAGTGTAATATTGTATGTTTGCCATACATACATATTCCATGATAAAGTGCTCATATAAAATGTTTGCTTCTGGGGCCGGGGAGATAGCTCAGTAGAATAAGTGCTTCCCTGGCAAGTGCAAGGGCCTGAGTTCAATCCCCGGTTCTGAAAAAAAAAAAAAAAAAAAAAAAATGTTTGCTTCTGCCGGGCAAGGTGGCTCATGCCTGCTATCCCAACACTCTGGAAGGCTGAGGCAAAATGGTTACAAATCCAAGCTTAGCCTGGGAAAATCAGCAACTTAGCAGGACCCTGTTTGAAAATAAAAAGGACTGAAGACATAGCTCAGTGTAAGGGCCCTGGGTTTAATCAGTCATGCACCCTCCAAATTGCCTATCTTTCTTGCTTAAAATTCACTTTTAAATGTTTGTGTTTTTTACATGGTGACTTCTTGAGTTTTAAGAGTTCTTTGTTTTTTAATTTATTTACTTTTTTTTTTCAGAACTAGGGATTGAACTCAGGCCCTTGAACTTGCCAGGGAGGTGCTTATTCCACTGAGCCATCTCCCCGGCCCCCTTAAATTGTTTTATTTGGGGGGCTGTTTTTATTTTATTTTATGTATTTATTTATTTTGGTGGAGCTGGGGATTGAACTCAGGCCCTTGCGCCTGCCAGGGAGGTGCTTATTCCACTGAGCCATCTCCCCGGCCCCGAGAGTTCTTTATATTATTCCGGTTACAAGTCTTATATTGCAACTATTTTTCCCGTCTTTCTGAAAGCTTCACTTTCATAATAATGTCTTTTGAAGTTTTATTTTATTTTTAAAAACTTTATTTATTTGATCCAATGTCTCACTATGCAGTTCAGACTCATAGTGATCCTCCTGTCTCAGCCTCCCCAGTGCTGGGATTACAGGTGTGCATCACCACCACACCCAGTTCTGGGGTCAGCTCGGCACATCTGGAGTTCCACAGCCAGCACAGCATGCAGTAACAAGTATTGAACTCAGGTCCTTGCACTTGCCAGGCAGGCGCTTAGGCTGCTAAGCTATCTCTCCGGCCCTGAAGTTTTCTTTTAATCAAGTTTAAACTTAAATTTCCTTTTATAGATCATGCTAGGCACTCTGCCTAACTCAAAGTGACAAAGTGTCAGTGTCCTAATTAGTTGCCATAAAGGAAATCCTAGTGTTGGTAGATAGTAAGAGGATCCATAGTGATTTATTCATTTTTTAAAAATTTCTGGTTCTTTGATATTTAATTAAAACTTATATGACTCATTAAGCTTGAAAACTTAAGCTATACATGACAAAAACAGTTAAATATTCATTGGTAGGTCTATTATACTTATCACAAAATGTATATTTAAGAATCTATCTATGAGTCTATAACATTCTATCAAGCAAACTGCCATCTATGATCCATAATCAATCTTCGTACATTTTTAACTCAGAGACAATTACATAACATTTAGGAAATTTTAATTTTCCAAATGTACTCACATAAAATCATCAGAACTATTTTTCAGGTAAAAAAATAGTTGCATGATCCACATGCCACCAATGAACTCCCTACTGGTGAAGTGGCAGTCACCACAGCATGACTTTCCATGGCAGTGGCACTGTTCACGCATAGGCTCTTCCTCTTGGCATGAAGAACGCAAAAACAAGAAGGGACAAGAGCCACCACTCATTGTTTCCTTGACTCTTGGGTGTCTTCATTGTGTGCTAAAAGCCTGTTTTCACTAAATAGCAATTTTTATTCTGAAAGGTAATCATATGTTCCCAGTAGATATTAGCAACTTCCAACACAATCTCTAGGGATCATTTGCAGTCCTGAACCATGCTTCAGAAAAACATTTCCAGCAGGCTGTGCAGGATTTATTCCTATTCCATCATTGGTAATAATTGCACCTGTTGCTGCAGGAACTTTAAATTCTTCTGCGGCAAACTTTAAGACTGCTGTGAAAGGTGTACTTTCAGGAAAAATCTGTGTGTGTGTGTGTGTGTGTGTGTGTGTGTGTGTGGCCAGCTCAGCCCACCAGGGGGCGGGGCTGGCTGGCATGTGGTGCTGGGGGATTGAACTGCAGTCCCTGTGCTTTGCTAAGCTTGTTCTAAGTTGGTGCTTTAGACCACTGAGCCATCTCACCAGCCCCGATTTATTCATTCTTAACATGGTAATGTGTAGCTTCTCCTTTCTTGTTGTTGTCTACCTAGAAGTGTTTCCATTTTAACGATATTTAAATTTTTCAAAGAATCAGGTTTTGGCTTGTTTTCTGTATTGACATTATATTTTTGCATTCACAGGTGTCTGTTCTTTTACTTCTTCATTCTACTTTCTTGGGGTTTGATTTATTCTTCTCCTGGTTCCTTGCACATTTTAAATGAGCACTTTATCATGGAATATGTATGTATGGCAAACATACAATATTATGCTTAGTGTCACTGATGACTAGAAAATGCAAGTTAAAACTGCAATAAGATAAAGCTACACACTTATTAGAATGGCTAAAATGAAAATCAGGTGTAAGGCCCAAATAATTTTTAAAGTTCAAACTCCAGTTAAAAGAGATTACCTACCAGTTTATAGTCATAGGGCTTGAGTAACCCATACTTCAGAAACTCCAGATGGAATCATAAAACCTCAGGCCAAACTGAAAAGAACATTACCTCCAGGCTTAGGACATTCTTCAGAAAAGGTCGCAATGTCCAGCTAAACCCACCTGATCTCAACATACCCCCAGAGCCACGGGATTAGCTCATAGTTACCCTTTACCTACCCCCTCTTAGTTTCCTTAAAAAGTCACATATTCTCAAACCCACCAATTATTTTAAAGGTCTACCTAAACTAACCAATGCGATCTGCTTCTGTACCTTGCTTGCTCCCTCCCCATATTGTGCTTTTTGTCTTTAAAAACTATGCCTGCTACACTGAAGGCACGCTCTGTTCCTGCGTGTTCAGACCGCCCTACTTATACGTAGATAATAAAACTTTCCCTTTGCGATTTGCATGAGAGACCGACTCTTGGGGTCTTCCTTCGCGGCGACTAGACCCTTACACAGGGTGATGTCAAGTATGGAAAGAGAATGCAGAACAAGGGCCCGTGAGCTGTGGAGAGACCCTGTGCCAAATACATTTTTTAAAAAGCAGAACAAATATTGCCCTCCTTGGTGGAGGCCTAGATAATTGATTTCAGAACTTTCATGATTTCTAATGTAACCACCGAATGCTATCAGTTCCTTCTAAGAACTTCTGTAGCCGCATCCCACACATTTTGACATGCTGTCTTTTTATTTTATTTTACTTGTACTGGGGATTGAACTCAGGACCTTGCACTTGCCAGATAGGCACTTATGGCACCAAGGTATATTCCTGGCTCTGTGTCTTCATTTTAATTCATATTTTTGTGCTTTGTGACACCCAGTGGGTCAATATCTGCTCAGGTTGACTCTGGTGGCAGAAGCCTGTAACTCCAAGGAGCCCATCTTGAAGATGGGCTGTTGTGCCAACCCAAGAAGAGATGGGCCTTACAGGGAAAGCAAGGAAGCTCTCTGGGGGATGATGAAACAAGTTATTCAGGCAAACTGTCATCAGGCCTTGCTACCTGCCTTCCTAGTCTAAAACAAACATCTGTGCGTAGCAGAACTCTATGCTTTGGTGTTCCTCAGTAAACCTTGGATTTCAAGTCAATTTGGGGCTCCATTTTGGTGGATTTCTCGGCCCTTCCTCAAAGAAATTCTCTGTCTCTCAAGTTGTCATTTGTACCAGGATTTGCTGGCCTGAAACTAGCAAGTGGCGACCAAATAGGGACCAAAAGCTGCTGTGACAGTGAGTGACTAAGCCAAAGGAAAGTGAAAGAAGAGTTCATTAAGTAGCTCGTTAGTTAGGGCCTTTCTGCACCATTGGGATGGTTTTTCAGTCAGGCTAACAATGGGGTAGTCACTACCAAGAGAGTCAAAGAGTTACATCAAGGTTTTTGAGTCCACGGTTGAAGGCATTCAATGCTTTGGTGACTGAAAAATAGCTTGTTAAACTTTTAGAGTTTGCACTTAAGCATAAACCATGGTTTCCTGACCATGGTGCATAACTTAGATCTCGAAATATGGGGCAGAGTGGGGAAAATCTGAAGAGGGCTCAAGGACAAGGAAAAGGGTACCCTTGGCCAGCCTGGGGTCTTGGTTGCACTGTGCTAGTCCCTGTTCATCAGAAGGAAGCTAAAAAGGCCAATCGGTCAGCTAGTAAGCCCACCGTCCCCCAACTGCCAACTGTGCCCCCGACTAGCCCAGTAGATCTTAAAGGAGGGCCAGCTCCTCCACCTTCACCAGCGCTATCTTCATTTCCCAATCTGCACTTACAGACTGCCTGAGGGAGGCTGCTGGGGTGGGGCAATCATAGCTTTCCCAGTGCAAATACAAAATGGGATGCATACCCTTCAACTTGAAGTCTACAAAGAGATCAAAAAGAGTATCAGAGCCTGTAGTCCCAGCACTCCGGAGGCTGAGGCAGGAGGATTGTTGTGAGTTCAAGACGAGCCTGGGCTACAAAGTGAGCGCAAGGCCAGCCTGAACTGCATAGTGAGATCCTGTCTCAAAAAGACAAAAAAGAAAAGAGTATCAAAGAAAATGGGCCAACTAGACCCATGCCTGAAGGCTGATTACTGCTCCAGGAAGTCAGTACCACATGGCGCCCAGGGATTGAAGTGCCTTAATAAAGACCTGCTTCAAAATCACGCAATATTTGCTATGGAGAACTGAGTTTGATGACCTTTGTGAAGAACAAAGGCTGAAAAACAAAACAAAAGAATGTGTTTGCAGGAATACAAATCACTTCTCAGCTGCTACAAGGGAGAAGATCTACCCACAGTTCAAGTCCAGCGCCCATTCCCACAACAGGTACCCTAAATCACAGTCATTTCTGGAGATCAAGCAGGGCCCACAGGAGGCCTCTGTGAAATTCGTTGACTGATTGCAACAGGGCCATCCGGAGACAGGTTAGCCATCTTCAGGGTGAGGCTATCCTTTTGCTTCAATTTGCCTATGAAAATGCTAATAGAAGGCTAGCAAGATAGCTCAGCAGACTAAGCACCTGCTTAGGCAAGCACAGGGGCCGGGGTTGGATCTCTGGCACCACATGCCATGCTGGCCCCGCCCCCAGGCACGTTGAGCTGGCCACTGAGACCAGGCGTGGTGGTACCTCCCTCCTAATCAAGGGGAAAATGCTACTTTCAATATGGAAATCCCCGGTTCTGAAAAAAAAATTATTATTTTTGACTCCCTGGTAGGTATGCACACTTTATTTTTGATATAATCATGCACCATATAACATTTCAGTCAGTAATTGCAAACATAATGCTAGCTGCACAAGACTGTATGATTTTGCAATGTTAGAGCCTTCTGAGTTTAAGTAAACTCTGTGACGTTCACACAATGACATTTCTCAGAATGTGTTCCTGTTGACATTTCTGTATATGCAGATTTTGAAATTTTTAAAAAAAACTATTTGATACAGGGTCTTTCAATGCAGTTCAGACTCCTAGTGATCCTTCTCCCAGTTCCCCAGCACTGGGATTACAGATGTGTGCCACCACACCCAGCTTCAGGTCAGCTTGGCATGCAGTACCAGGGATCAAACTCCAGTCTTTGCACTTGCCAGGCAGGCGCTTACACTGCCAAGCTATCTCCCCAGCCCTACATGCAGATTTTGATAAGCTCGTCCTTTTCAATCCTACCAATAAAATAATTTTCTTGTAGAGACCAGTAAATAAAATGGCAATACTAGCCTAATAATTAAAAAATGTCTCAAAAAAATTTTAATTCAAGATTCTTCCCTTTATGTGAATGGGAAAACTGTGGAGGTGGAAATGTAGTCCTTCAAGTTTGTTATAAATCCCGCCTAAGAAGGTTTGGACTGGACAAAGCCTACACTTACAAATCAGTCAGATAAATGCAGTTTAAAGGAAATACAGACAGTAAATCACTAAGCATTGTAACTTTGACATTTATTTAAAACTATTTGTCATTAGTAACACTTCTGACATTTTCCAAATGTTATAGTAAAACTCTGCCTTAATACAGAAGGCAGAAGTAAAAACATAATTATGTAAAATGCAGCATTCCATTTTTTGCCATTATTCAGAAACTTTATCAGTTTGTATTGTCATTTAAAGTGCATACATGTACACACACACACACACACACACACACACACACACACACACAGGTAAACTTAACTTGACTCTGTAGTACATAGGAGACCACATATTAAGAAATTCAGCTCGTGCCTCCTTAGGATGGGACAAATGATGGCAATGAATTCCATCAAGGGTACAACAAATTCATGTTATTTCAGGCTGCAATGTTGGATGCTCTACATTTCAAATATTTACTTGAGGTAATATTGAGAGCATTTGCAAAATTCCTCCTCCAAATCCATTCAATGAGTTTTTGAAATTAGCTGAATAAAATTTTCAAATATACTTTTACATACTTTAGTCATTTAGAAAGAAGTACTGAGTACCTCTTGTGATTTGCAAATTTCATGGTTTTGTGGACTTAACAGTGGGCAAAACCCTTTTGATCATCAAGCTTATATTCCACTTGATATAAGAGTTAGGCGAGTTCATCATTATAATTTTGTTGAATTCTTGACCACATTCATATTTAGAAGCCCTAGTTCTCATGTAGAAACTTAGTAAAGTTTTGACAAAATGTATCATGGAACTCCTCTCACAAACGTCTCTGTTGTATGGCCTCCTAACCATCAGACACTGAAGTTGAAAACATTATTTTCATTGAAAAAAAATTTTTTTCTACTAAAAGAACCCTAGTGTGCTCACTTTAGCACATATGCCAAAAGCACTCTAGCTAGTGACCAGAAATTTTCAGTTCCCTCTTGAAGACTTCAAAACAAACCAGGACATCATTTTACAAGACTTCATTTCCATGTAGACTCTCTGAGGAAGAATAAACCTTACTATACTCTTCATTTTTATAGAATTTATCACCATTGTGGACTCTTTGGTGAATTAGAAGGCCTGAGCTCCAACGGAAACCCTTCCCACACGCATCGCATTTATATGGTTTCTCCCCTGTGTGGACTCTCTGATGGGCTTGAAGATTAGATCTCTGACTGAAGCCCTTCCCACACACCTCACATTTGTACGGTTTCTCCCCAGTGTGGACTCTGTGATGGGCCTGAAGACTTGAGTACCCACTGAAACCCTTACCACATTGTTCACATTTATAGGGTCTCCCTTCTGCATGAATCCTCTGATGTGCTTGAAGGCGTGAACTCTCACTAAAGCCCTTTGTACACATCTCACATTTGTATGGTTTTCCTCCTGTGTGCACCCTCTGATGTGCTTCAAGCCGCGAACTCTGACTAAAGCCCTTCCCGCACAGCTCACATTTGTATGGTTTCACTCTAGTGTGGACTCTCTGATGCCCTTGCAGATATGCTCTCTGACTGAAGCCCTTCCCACATACCTCACATATGTATGGTCTCTCTCCAGAGTGGACACTCTGATGACTTTGCAGGTATGATCTCTGACTGAAGCTCTTACCACACTCATTACACTGGTATGGCTTCTCACCTGTGTGGACTCTCTGATGGGCCAGAAGAGTTGAGGCTTTACTGAAGCCTTTACCACATTCTCCACATTTGTAAGGTTTTTCTCCTGTGTGAACCCGTTGGTGAATTTGAAGATTAAAGCTCCAACTGAAGCCCTTCCCACATTCCTCACATTTGAATGGTTTTTCTCCAGTGTGAACTCTCTGATGGCCTTGGAGGTGTGAACTCCGACTGAAACCTTTACCACACTCCTTACATTTATATGGTTTCTCTCCAGTGTGTACTCGCTGATGGCCTTGAAGGTAGGAATTCCGACTGAAGCCCTTCCCACATTCCTCACATTTGTATGGTTTTTCCCCAGAGTGGACTCTCTGATGGGCTTGAAGGTATGAACTCCGACTGAATCCCTTATCACACTCCTCACATTTATAAGGCTTTTCTCCTGTGTGGACTCTCTGATGAACATTAAGAACCGATCTATGACTAAAGCTTTTGCCACACACGTTGCATTTGTATGGCTTCTGTCCAGCATGGGCTTTCTGATGATTTTTAAGTTTCAAACTCCAGTCAAAGCCATTTCCATACTCCTTATAAGGTTTTTCTCTAATATGAATCTTCTGATGGTCTTGAATATATGAATTTTGAATAAAGCTGCTACTGTATACATAATGTTTATATGGCTGTTCCCTGGGGTGAGCTATCTGAAAGCCCTGAAAATGTGAGGCCAGGCTGAAGTCATTACCACACTCCTCCGGATTACAGGGATTCTCTTCCCTGTGAATTCTACACTGACCATTAAGGTTTGAACTACAAATTAAACTCTTTCCATACTCCACAGTGGTGTACAGTTTCTCTTCAGTGTGGAAATTCTGATGTTGATGACTCCAGAGACATGAATTCTGATTAAAAATGCCCCCATTCTCCTCATATTCACAGGATTCCTCCCTAGTATGTAACCTAAAATTATTACTGAGGTCTAAACTACAACTGAAGGCTTTCTCACAAACTTCGCACCCTGGGGATACTTCTCCTGTGTGGGCGAGTTCGGAAGAGCTCAGAGAAGAGTGCCGACTGATGTTCCTGCCATGTTCACCACACACACACGATTTCTCCTCTGTACACGCTCTCTGATGGGACAGTAGCCGTAAACTCCCAATATCATCTTCATCTCTCTGGAAACTTCGATGACTGTGAAGAACTGACGTGGAATTACAGCCCCTCCCACGCGGTCTGTATACACAGGGTGCTCCTGCTGGGTGCAGCTGCTGCTGAGCATCAGAGCTGTAGCCATGTCGGAAGTCTGCTCTGTACTCAGTACATGGGCAGGGCTTCTGCTCTGCCTGGATCAAGTTCTGAGTAAGAAACGATCCGTCCATGATATCTTCTGCACAGTCACTGCGACTGCAATTTTTTACATTTCTGTGTACTCCTGGATTACCACTGTGATGTGAAATCCAACAGATACTCTCACACTTACAGAAATTATTTTTCATGGAAATTTGTTGACACTTACACTGAGGATTATGGGCCTCAGCCAGATTTATTTTCCTCCAAGAGTGCTGGGCTCTCAAGCATGAAAATTCACAATTTTTTACATAACTGGAATCATCCACTACAGGAGTCACTATATAATTCCCATCTTCGGAAATCTGGATTGGCATGCCTGCCCACATCTCGCAGGGAGGATCGCCTTGCTTTTGCAACTGAAAATTCCTTCCCTGAAAGTTTATCATGGAATCTCGACACCTGACTAACCCACTCACAGCTTGCTTCCAGGTCTGACAGGAGGAAGGCTCTTTTGGGGCAAGGTAGCTTAATCTCACTTCTTGAATCTGTTCCTTCTGTTGAATGTTGCTTCCTATAAAGGATAAAGAGAATTAAGACAGGTGCACAGGGCCCGGGGAGATAGCTCAGTAGAATAAGTGCTTGCCTGGCAAGCGCAGGGTCCTGAGTTCAATCCCCAGTACCACAAAAAAAAAAAAAAAAAAAAAAAAGGCAGATGCAAAAGTAAATGCTTTACTCAAGAGATTTCAAAATTTTATGCTTAGGTTGTAACATGAAATCAAATGACTAAAAGAGAATTCATGTACTAGTTTTAAGAATCCTTAGAAAAAATGCCTCTTTTGGCTATGTAGTGATATAAGTAGGATGGACAAAATTCGGGCTATCCATATGCATCAAAACCGTAAGACAGCCACTAGATGACAAATATGGCGACTGATCCCATTCTAAAGACCTAGAAAAAGCGTAAGCACATTATCACAGGCGGCCTAAAGACTCAAGAGAGAAAACCAAAGGGAATATTCTCGACTTGGAAAGAATAACAGTGGCTAGAAGCAGACAAATACCTTTTGCCCTGATAACTTTTTCTCTTTTCTTTAGCACATGAGCATGATCATGTTTTTGTCTGTAAGCCAATTATGTGTAAAATGCCATGCTGAAGCAGGGGAACACAGACCTTTAACCTACACTTGAGGCATCAGGATTCCTGGTCTCTAAGGAGCTATTTATCTTGACAATAATCTCTTCTAAATCGCCATAAACCACTATCATTTTTAATTCCTTTGAAAAGATATTTGACCACTAACAAGAAGCCTGGTGCGGATCAGAATATGAAACACTGTTACAGGATTCAATTCAAAAGACCAGGTGGGCGCGGCGGCGCGCCCCTGTGATCCCAGCGCTGGGTCAACTGAAAACAGGAGGATCACTATGAGTCTGAGCTGCGTAGTGACACCCTGTACCAAATAAATAAATAAATAAATAAATAAATAAATGATTTAATTATAGAAAATTGTGTATTTTTCCTTGAACAGTTTTATCTATAAGACCCATCCTATCCCCAAACTTCAGAAAAAGCAGAGAAAAAAGTCCCCCAGTGACAGCTCTTAGGTCAGTGACAGCACTGGGACAGGGCACCAACTGTGGGACAGCAGTGGTCCAAAAGTACTCATTTGGGTATTTTTAAAACATACTTTACTGATGCCTCTCCCTGCTCCCAAGCAAAGCTTTTAGTTACAGCATTAATATTTTACCACCTAACAATAAACCAAAAGGATGCATTATAGGGAGGCTTGTTAGATAAATAGCCTACAGAACAAGAAGTCTGGGCTTCCAGCTAGTTAGTTGAGGCTTATAGTTTTTAGTGTCATCAAAAATGCCCAACAAATATCCACAAACACACAATTTAATGTCAAGTCTTTTGGGACTGGCATGAAGGAAGCTTCTCACAAAGCAGCTGTTGCAGCCAGCCTTGCTGGTGCAGGTCTGTAAACCCAGCATTCTGGGAGGCTGAGGCAGGCGGAAGAGCTCAAGCTTAAGCCCAGTCCTGGCAATTTAGTGACTTAGCAAGACCCTATCTTTTCTTTTTTTTTTTTTTTTGACCTTGTCTCAAAATAAAAAAATTTAATCAGGACTAGGAGTGCAGGAAGGCACTGGGTTCAATTCCCAGCACTACAAAAGAAAACAAAGAAGTGGCCTGTTTTTTGTTTTTTGTTTCCTGGTACCAGGGATTGAACTCAGGACACTGAGCTTGTCAGGTAAACACTTATTCCATTCAGCTAGCTCCCTGGCCCAAATAAAAAACAAAGCAATTGTTTCAATAAAAATTAGTATATAGGGGGCTGGTGAGATGGCTCAGTGGTCTAAAGCGCCTACTTAGAACAAGCTTAGCAAAACACAGGGACCGCGGTTCAATCCCCCAGCACCACATGCCAGCCAGCCCCGCCCCCTGGTGGGCTGAGCTGGCCACACACACACACACACACACACACACACATAAATAAAAATTAAAAAAAAAATTAGTATATAATATATGATACAATAATCTCTCCAGTATATAAAAGAGATTAAAGTTCTTCTCGAACCAGTGGATTCTACAATATTAGAGGGATAAAGGAAGAAAAACAGGGTCATTCCCTTCATCTCTGGAAAGATGAGGAATTGAAGACTCTCATGCTCTACCGACTGAGCTAGCCCGGCACCCTAAGATGTGGAATTTAAGATGAGAAATTCCTAGGGGCTAACTCTCAGAAAAGTGGGTAGACACAGATGTCAAATCATCTGTCTTATATAAATTTTTTAAAAAGTTAAAAAACTACTTTCCAAAAGAGAATACAAAAGTTAGTGGCCTATCAAGTAGGCTGTACTTTGGGAAAGACATCAGAGGATACTGTTGGGTAGAGACAGCTGGAACGTTCGGTCTGTGCAGCTTGAGAACACGAATGGTGGGGAACCACTAGCAAGGCTCAAAATCAACTTGGCATGTTGTGACCCCGAATATTAAAAGACAGAAGTGAGAGGAACAGGTGAGGCATCTCACTGAATGAAACACTTGTATCTGCTAAGTAGCTGGGGGTGGGCTACAGGACCCCGTCAGGGCCAAAAGGACTAAAGAATCACTGGTCTGAGGAGTTAAGGAAGGTCCAAGGTCATTAAACAATTACAAGGTTCAAATAGGAAGTTCAGATATGTAAGTTGAGAAAACTCAAAGTAGGCCTGTACCTCTGAGGCTGATGATTTAAAACAGGGAGTGGTTTTCTACTTGAGGAATATTCCTTCTCTCCCTCAATGCAGCACAAGAGCGCAACCTCCTCACCTCTCAGGTGGCGACGTTCACCAGCAGGAAATCACAACTAGACTGTGATGAGAACAAAGGTCTGACAATTGTCCAAAGTCTGGATTAGGTTGTTGATGTAACAGCTAACCATAGGGCATAAAAATGGAGAAAGAATGTTCCTTATTTTTGAATAGCAGATGGAGAGAATGAAAGTGCCAATCTTTATCATTCTTGTTTCTCTCCCGCTGAACAGTCCTTGCCTGGCCTGGGAAGAGGTAATGTAGGGAGGAAAGATGTGGATGCTGACTTAGGAAGGGATGGGTGGGCTGCAGCCTGGGAAATTTGCTGTCCTAGAAGGGATCCCCTCCACAAGAGTGCCTGTAAGAATCTGCATTTTATCTTTTTTTTTTTTCTGTACTTAGGACAGGGTCTATAGGGTCTCACTACATAGATCAGACTCATAGTGGTTCTCCTGTTTTCAGCCTCCCAAGTGCTGGGATTACAGGAGTGTGCCACTACACCCAGTCTCAATCACCATCTCAGCACACTCCGCAGGCAAGGCCAGCACGGCATGCCAGGGATTGAACCCCAGCCGCTGCGTTCTGTGTAAGGTTTGGGTTTATTCTCTGAATTTTTGATAGGGCATTTGAATTGAGAGGTTTTATTGTTGTATGGCTTATATTATTTAAGAAATGAAATAAACTAATGCTTCCCGAGTAGGAAATAGCAAAAGGACACACGTTCTAGTTACAGATTGTAATATTATGTAGCCACAAACCACACTCACAAAAATTACAACTTTAGACTGGGAAGGATTTCCCCCCAAAGCATGAGAAGGAGAAAAAATAATGTATTAAAAATAAAAGTGTATCTGGTCATAATTTGTCACTAACTTCAGGTAGAGATGGTAGCAGTGTATGTAAAAAAATTAAATGCGACGTTGTATTGGTGCTGCTGGAATCCGAAAAGGAGACGGCATACTATAGTCTAAGCCTATTTTTTTATACAGCCCTTGACCTAACATTAGGTTTTCTATTTTCTGTTTATCTTCTTGAAATGGGGTCTCACTATGTTGCCCAGGCTGGTCCTGGAGTCCTGGGCTCACAGAATCCTCCTGCTTCCACTTCCTAAGTATCTGGGACTATAGGTGTGTGCTGCTGCACCTGGTGAGTTTTTACATTTTTAAGTGTAACAAAAACAAAGGGCATGCGACAAAAAACGTATGTGGCTGGCAAAGCCTAAAGTTATTTACTGTCTGGATCTTCAGAGAAAAAAATTTGTGGGAAAAGGTACCATACCATTTATGACAAAAGAAAACTAACTGAGGCAGAAATGAAAATCACAGAAGTGGATTCATTCATTCTGAAATTCTTTTTCCTACCCAGGAGCAACCTTAGCTAAATAGCTGTCACAACAACATCTGACATTACAGTCCAAAAGACTCAAGAAACACCACCAAATTATTTGGACACAAGGAAATGTTCAACTTGAAAATTCTCCTTCAAGACTGAAGCTATGTCAAGAGGCTGCTGAGGACAGATGCAAGAACAGGAAGACAAGAAGCTGGGCCTACGAACTCTAGGGTCTCACCTGCACAAGAAAGGTAGAAAGTGTTGTGACTGACTGCTTTTTGATGTTTACTTTAGCTACGTGGCTATTCCTGCCTTTTAGCTGTAGTGGCCACCCACGTATGCATATGCAAGGATGCTGAACACTCAGGAGAGGCACTCGTCAGACGACAGCCAATGTTCTGTAGTGTCCCTCAGTGACAGTTTGTTCTGGACCTCTCATCTGTCTGAAGTGGGCTGAAGATGGCAAAGCCCAGGCATCTATTATGGGATTCATCCAGTCGAGGCAGACAGAAAAGCTAGTCACGAACCTGACGCACAGCGGAGCTCACGGGTCTGACAGGCAGCCTGCCGCAGTGCAGCTGGGACAGACAGAGCAGGCAGAAAGAGCAGCAGCAGGTAACTAGGGAAGGCTGGGGGTCAGGGGCAGACGCGGCAGGGCCTAACAGGCTCTTCGCTATCTGTGACGTGGCAGCGCTGGGGAGGAAAGCGAAAGCCACACGCCCTGCCCTAGGCCTTTAAGGGGCTCGCACTGTGCTGTTCCTGCCGCACAGTCTCACCTGGATATTCATATCTTTGGGTTTCTGTCTCCACCATGAAAACCTTTTCTTCTCTCTCCAAATGGGCTATCAGGTCTGGTTTGAAGGGCTGATGTGCTGTTAAAAAAAAAAAAAGGAAGGAAAGAGAGCAAGATAACGAAGTCTGATGATACTCACTTTGTCAAAACTAGCTAATAAGGAACACACAGCCAAACGTGGCATCCTGTGACATCCCCTCCACCTGTTACCTGCCGCCCAGTATAAGAAACCAGCCTCCTGACTCTGGTTAATCTTTCCTTACCATGTTTCTAAAGATAAGCAGATCCACATTTACTCATTTGCTGTTCTTGCTTACCCGAATTGTAGTGTACTATTAGTGCCTTTTCACTGGTGGCTGTCTTTGAGGAGAATTCCCCAAAATGGATCACTGAGGACCAACAGGCACACAGCTTGTTGACAGCGCCTGGCCCCTTCCTGCGGGTTGTCTCATTCTGTATTTTCAATGTGAGAATGCTTTATAGTGTGCCAACAGAGTAGTGTTAAGTTTTGAATTTTTGTCAATCTCATGAGTAAAAAATGATATAGCAATCTAATTGTAGTATTTCTATTTTGAATTAAACTGAACATTTATTCACTTACCTAAAAATTACATGGATAGCTGCGTATTCATGTACAAATAAATATATATGTATTGTGTGTGTGTGCGCGCGCGCGCACACACACACACACACACACACACTCTTCTGACTTTTATCCCAGGAATATAAGAACCCAAGATATCACAGTGGCAATGCCCACAGCATCCAGATCCTTTTGTTAAATACCATTTCCTGACAATAGACATGGTTGAGTCCAGGGTTGAGGTAAGTAAAAGGTGAGCCTAGACCACTGTGCTGAGGATTTCTCAGAGCACGTTCCACAGGTAGAAGCCACTTCAGAAGAGCCAAAAGGAAACAACTTTGACATGAAATAATTAGCTCCCCAAAAAGAGGCTAAGTGGAAGCGTCAGGTCTGGTCCAGGCCTGCCCCACGGGCTTCCTCCCTTGCGGAGCTTGATCTGTCTCCTTTCCCCGCACTACCCCACACCTATGAAGGCAATGCCATGCAGTAAGTTCTGAGTCCCTCTAGTGTCTTGTCAGGCCTGAGAGTGGTCTTGGGGCCCTCCAAATTTGCAGTTGGTATCAGAAGGGTGGTTTTAAAGACTCCCAAACTCTGCATATACACTGAAGTATTTAGAAACAAAGGGACACAGGGCCATGTATGTAAATTACCCTCAAAGATTCAGAAAAAAAAATCATAAAAATATATGTCTTTACTTATACATATATGGAGAGAAAAAGCAAAAATGATCCTATGAGTGAATCCAGATAAAGCCATGTAGGTATTCCAGCTCATTTATTTTTATAAGTTTTCTGAAAATTCGAAATTGTTTATAAATATACCATTTTGTTTTTTCTTTTTTTAAAAAAAAATTATTTATTTGTGTGTGTGTGTGGCCAGCTCAGCCCACCAGGGGGCGGGGCTGGCTGGCATGTGGTGCTGGGGGATTGAACCGCAGTCCCTGTGCTTTGCTAAGCTTGTTCTAAGTAGGTGCTTTAGACCACTGAGCCATCTCACCAGCCCGTTCTGTTTTTTCTTGTGGTACTGGGGATTGAACTCAGGACTCTGTGCTTGCCAGGAAATCACTTATTCTACTGAGCTATCTCCCCGGCCCTACAAATATATGGTTTTTTGTTTTTATTTTTGGTACCGGGGATCGAACTCAGGACCTTGCTCTTGCCAGTCAAGGGCTTATGTTGCTCAGCTATCTCTCCGGCCCCTAAATATACTATTAAAGAAAAAACAATAATGCTTTCCACAAATCAAATTAATAGTTACTGGTGCCCTAATAAAACAAAACTAGAACTAAGCTAACCCATGACAAACCGATGGAGCAGGACCCTAATTTGTCCATTTATAGCTCAAAAGGGAGACTCTGGCCTGGAAAGAACAATCGGAAACCTCCCATCTGCGCTGCATGGGGGTCCAGGCCCTTCGGGCACCCCTCTTAGAGGACTTCAAGAAGCCCAGGGCCTCCAACAGCTGAGCCTATAGAGACACCCAGGGGGCACCACGGGTCACACAGCGAGCTGTCCTCACCCACGGAGAGCAGGTTCCTAAAGTTCTCCAGCATCACGTCTCGGTACAGCTTCCTCTGGGCCGAGTCCAGCAGCCCCAGCTCCTCCTCGCTGAAGACCACAGCCACGTCCCTGAAGGTCACCATCTCCTACCACATCAAACACATACAGACTGTTTATGGAACGGGGTGAGGGCTGAGAAAGCGTAAAGCGGGGAAAGTTACTTTGGATTCTCGGAGGCTCAGATCAAATTTAAGTAGATGTCTCTGGTTTGCCCTTCATACTGCTGGTTCCAGCCAACAAAGGAGGGGCTGAGGAGATGGCTCAGAATAACAGATTCCCTGGCAAGCACAAGGGCCTGAGTTCTAATCCCCAGTTTTGGAAAAAAAAAAAAAAAAAAAAAAGACAAAGGGAGAAGTCCTTGCATTTTCTGCCTTTTGTTGGCATTCCTAAACGCACACCCTGGAGCTCCACTGATCCTGGGCTGTGGGTATTTTACATGCTATTAGACATGTGCCTGTTGGTCTGTTTCCCCCCTTTTACGTGAATACAGTGCTTACTTAACCTGCCAATGTATTCTTCTGCCTTTGTGCCACATCTGGAGGCTGACAGCCTGTGTTCACATCCAGATGTTCTGCCCTACGCTAGCAGGTTTGTGATCATGGACAAGTTTCTCCTTCTCTCATTTATAGGCTGATCCGTGTACCACAGAGTCCCAGGGATAAAATGAGGAGCATTTAGGAACAGCCCCTGTCACACAGGAACTGCCCAAAAAGGTCAGCTAGCAGTTGTCACCTCATGAGCATTATTTTCATCCCATTTTAGGGCTAGTCATTCAAGGAACTCATGATCTACACTATAATGAACTGATTTAATTAATACATACTTGTTTAGTTTTAGATTACATAGTATAAAAACTAGTGCAGAAAATACCCTTTTACATAGTTCTCAGTCCCTGGAAATCTGCTGGCTATCTCTTCAAAATAAATACCAGAAAGGAGAAAGGACCATGGTGAAGAACGGTGACTTTTGACATTTTGAAACCATTAAGGCAGCTGTGAAAACCTTCCCCCATGTGTTCAAACTAAGTCTTCCTCCAATAAAATATTAATTCTAGGGCCGGGGATATGGCTCAGTGGAATAAGCGCTTCCCCGGCAAGTGCAAGGACCTGAGTTCAATCCCTGGTTCCAAAAAAAAAAAAATATTAATTCTATACTGTTCCAACACTAGATAATACTGTAAACAAATGGACATAAACCTTTAATAATCTCAGAAGTAAATTTGGAAAGTAACAACTAACTTTTTTTTTTAATTCTCAAAGTTGAGTAGTTATAAATATGACTCTTTATGTTTGCTGTTTATTTCTTATTTTATAATAATATTCATTTGGGGGCCGGGGAGATGATGGCTCAGTAGAATAAGCGCTTGCCTGGTGAGCACAAGAGCCCGAGTTCAATCCCTGGTTCCAAAATAAATAAATAAATAAATAAATAAATAAATAATACTGATACTTAAAAAATAATATTCATTTAGGTGCACAAAAGTCTTTATTTCCAGGTACGATGGAAATATTAGTCCAAATTGCATGCCAAGCTCCCGCTGAATGAATCCAGGTCTGGTTTGCGCTGCAATTTTGTGTCATTACCGCTAGGGGCCTACTGACTCTGCTGACCAGAAGGGGAAGGCTCTGAGCTGGCTGGACCCTTGTCTTTGAGAACCAGAATCTCTGATCTTCATGGGAACAGTGCAAATGCCCTCAAGCTCCGACTCAGTTGCTTGGAACTATGACTATAAGGACAGATTAAAAAGTCTCTTTCTGGGGCCAGGAAGATGGCTCAGTAGAATAAGCACTTCCCTGGCAAGCGCAAGGGCCTGAGTTCAATCCCCGGTTCCACCAAAAAAAAAAAAAAAAAAAAAAAAAAAAGTCTCTTTCAGGACCTGGAAGCTAGTTCAGTGGCATAAGCACCTGCCTAGCAAGTGACAGGTCCTGAGTTCAATCCACAGTACGAAAAAAAAAAAAAAAAAAAAAAAAAAAAGTCCTACCAGTCCTACAGTATGACTTAAAAAATACTAAATCAATCACCTTTGTGAGATAATAAATTAATTCATGAATAACAAAGCACACATCCACAACACACAGAGAAAAAGCTTCAGGTACTGGGATGAAATTATCTAACTCTTCTTGTATGAGATTTTTTTTTTTTTCAAATTTGGCTTCAGTATGATTTTGTTAGACAAAACTGTACTTTAGGTATTCTTTTTACAAAGTTCCAAAGGCATCACTTGGGGGTGGAATTTTTTTTTTTTTTAAAGTCTTTAGAATATTAGAGACAAGAAAATTGAATTCTCTCAAAATAGCTTTTTACGTAAAGATTATATGTAGGAAAACTGCTGATGCAGTGCATAACTGTAAGGATCCTCAGGAATTTGAAAGCTTGTGAGTGGGAAATAATCTAAAGAAAAAGGTAATGGTGGGAATAATAACAGTATACTGAAATAATATTAGATAATAAAAACGTTATTATTTGAAGCAAAAACCTCTCCAATTTAAAATAATACTTATTATTGCAAGTACATTTATGAAGGTATATTTTAAAATAACTATGAAAAAACCCAAGAGAGTTAGCACAATAATGCATGAGAATTTAAAATTTCTATTCTCTTTCATACTATTATTTGTAAAATAAAAATGCCAAAAGCTAAGAAGAAGCCAGGCGTGGAAGGCACATGTGTTACTCTCAGCCATGAGAGGCTGAGGCAGGAGGATCACTCTGCACTCAAGGCCAGCCATGTGCAGCACAGCTAAGTTCGAGGCCAGCCTGAGACACATAGCACAACACTGTCTCAAAAAGCAAAAAAAAAAAAAAAATGAAGAAAAAGAAAGTTAAAGGACAAAACAAAAGCCAAGAGTAATTGACAGTAAATAGTGTCAAAAGAATGTTGCAATGTTGCCATTCTTAATTTTGGCTAGGAGTGTGTGTGTGTGTGTGTGTGTGTGTGTCCTCTGAAAAATGAGCCATAAATGGCAGAAATGAAAATCAACTCACCTGGAATTTGGTCATTTTCTCCTCCTTTTTCTAGGGACAGGCAGAGACCTGAGAAGGCAGGACAGGGTAACAGGAAAGAAGCCATGAATGAAAGGCAAGTGTACCCTGAGCACTTGGGGACAAGGGGCCTGCACAGCTGTACCCAGCGTGGCTCCCAGCTGTCCACTATTGACCCCAGGAAACCTGGAAAAGGTGCAGCAGTGAAGCGCAGGGGTTAAAGGTGGATGCCAGCCATAAAGACCTGCGTTCAGAACCCGGTGCTGCCACCTGCTGCACCTGCACCTTGGGATCAGTATAGAGCTAATATCGCAGGACTGCTGTTAGGATGACGGATAGTGCCCACATGACAGGGCTGCTGTCAGGGCTGCACGTGAGAAGGACGGAAAGCTGTCATAAAACACCAGGGCTCTATTTCCCTGCAGCTGCAGAGAAGCAGACCCTATTCCACATCACAAAACTGCCCTTGAAAATATATTTTGTAAGACTTCTGCTGGATGCAGTAATTTTTGCTCTGTCCAAGGAAAATCATCCTTTACTCCAAAGGTTGGTTAATGTTCTTCCTGAAGCAGAGGAAGGTTCATACCCACAACAGATACACCCCATATCAATACAACAAAATAAGATGAAATCTTGCGGGGGGGTTGCAGTGCTAGGAATAGAACCCAGGGCCTGGAGTACGCTAGGGCCAAGTACTCTACCGCTGCTACTACTGTATGTTTCTTTTTCTTTTTTTTTTAATGCATTTTGTGCAGGGTCTCACTATGCAGCTCAGACTCGTAATGATCCTCCTGTTTTAAGCCTCCCTAGTGCTGGGATTACAGGCCTGTGCCACCATGCCCAGGCTCATTTGCTGGCTCAGTGTGTCCTGGGAGTGGGGCCTGCATGGCAAGAGGGACCCGGGATCAAACTCTGGTTCCCCACGCTTGCCTAAGCAGGCCCTTAGTCCGCTGAGCTATCTCGCTGGTCCTTGACTACTGTGTATTTCTGATGTTAAAAGATGAGATCTGCCTCACCTTGACCAGATCACACAGGTGAGAAGAACCCTGTCTGACCCACAGGGTTAGGTGTGCTCGCCTGTGCAGAGCTGCTCAGTGCTGACCCTGGGAGGGATCTGAAGACCGGAAGTTTAATTTTGTGTTTTTCCTCAGGGTTTGTTACATTACAAATATTTTGGGTTGACTTCAAGGCCACTGGTGGAAAAGAATGAACTAAGAAAGAAGAAAAAAAAAGTGAATTATGAACAGGATCCAGCAGAGCCTCTGAGCACCTTGGACAGAGGTCTGCGGCCAAGAAACTCCTCTCTCTCTACCGTCCCACCCACACAGGCACGGCTGGACAATCCACAGAATGTGCACCAACATTTTGGCTTTGCAACAGTAGAGAAAGAATGGTGTTTTCTTTCACATATCACATTTTCTAACTATCTCCTAAAAAGGATGTAGTTCCTGGATAAATGCCAGAGTAGAGCACATGAGGGAGATGGGCGGAGGGGCTCGATGGGATTCCGAGACCTCCTGACCTGACCGAGATCTGAACTCAGACGGGCACTCTCCGGAGTGCTAGAGCAGAATGAATCTTTTTTTCTTTTTTTTCCCCTTCAGTCCCTGCAGCAAAAGAGGAAGGTGCACGGTGGAGAGAAGCCAAAAGCCAAAGCATGAGCTTTAGAGGAAGTGCCTCATTTAATACTCACAATGCCCCAGGAGGTGGCACAATAGCAAAACTGAGACATCAAGATTTTAAGTTGTTTGCTCATAATTATCCATTTAGCCAGCAAAATAGGCAGGATAATTAGCCCAGACTCTGCTCTCAATTTCTAGGATCAAGGCTCTCAGTCTGTTAGGTCACTGGCAAGACCTGGGAGTTTTCAAAAACATTATCAATGCCCAGAGTCTAGTGGTAGATACATAAACCAGGACCTATCCAAGCATTTTTATGAAATCCCTACAGGTGACCAGAGTTTGCAGAGACAGCTGCAAACCACAGACCACGGGATGAACACAGGCAATTTGCAAGCTGCGTCCAAACAATTAACAGCTTTTAAGGAAACTGTCAGGGGACCCACAGCCAGGAACAGGGCAAAGCCCAGGAGCCAGGCCTCCTGATTCCCAGCTCCCCATCAATACTGTAAGACGCTCCTGGAGCTGTCGCTAGGAGGAAAGGGCAGCAGCGTGTGCTGTGGATGCCTCTGCAGACTCACGCGCACCGTGAAGAAGGCTCCTACTTAAGACCTGCCTCACCAGCTTTTACAAGCAGGGGTTCACTAACTACTGAGGGGCTCAAAATTAAAAGACAGCCTGGGAGTGACTAGCCCCACCCAACAGAGAAGAATAAAGCTCCCTAAGCAGAGCTGCTGACTGCTGCTGAGAGAGACAAAGAGATAACAGACAGCTAGAGCTTGCCAAAGGAGATAACAAACAACTGTCCTACACAGCCACACCTACAAGACATGGCTGTCACCAAGATTCCCAACTGCCCAGACCCAGACTAAAAATTTCCCACTCCTCCTCCCTGCCATAGCCCTCCCCTATGCAAACAGCCCTATAAAGGCTTCCCCAGCTGGTTCCTCAGAGACAGTGCTCTAACTGCCCTTGGCCCACCTGCTCCCAGGCAGGAATAAGCATCCCTATTGCTTCAATTTCACCTGACTTGGTAGCCTGGAGGGAGTGGCTAAAGCTAGAAACTGGTCATATGTGTGGGAACAAGACAAGGCCAAACTGGCTAGAGCAGTCAGGATACGTCCAGTCTTGAGAAAAATATCTTGACTCGGACAATTCCAATTTTTAGTCACTAGGTAACCTTGTGTACATGATACTAACTTTGTGAAGAGTGTAAATAAATGCCCCTACAGTGCTTGTGCAGTTCTTCTCCTCCCACCGAGAGACAGAAGACCTCCACCTGACCTCAGTTTTTGTCTCTGTCTATACGTTCCTCATCCTGTCATCGTTTCTCCCTGGGACCCAACAGTGGCCCCATTATGCCTTTGTTCACAGTGCAACATACCTAGCAACTACAAGGGACCTTGGGTTCCTTCCCCAGTACTGCAAACCACAAAATAATTAAAAACAAAGGGGCAATTCTTGTTTCATATGCATCTAAACAGTGGTCAATCTACGTAATAGTCTTGGTTCTTTACCTGTTGGATACAATTGATGTCTGATTATGGTCCTTCTTGGCTAAAACATGTATGTGGCTGCCTAATGCGTATCTGATTAAAGCAGCTGAGCTCTGAGATTGTGACAGGGACCACACGGGATGCTCCCATTTCTCTGTACTGCAGCTAAGTACAATACAAGCACAGGACCCAGGACTGGGGTAACTCAGTTGTGTTAAAATGAGGCTAACTGAACAGCATTTGAAGTACTACTTGTACTGCTTTACCCCATGTTGTAGTTTTTTGCTGTCAGTATATATTCATCAGAGAAAAAGGTTTTGTCATACTTCTAAGGCACAATGGTGAGGACATCAGTTATTCAATTAGAGGCCAAAGCTTTTGCTTCTTGTAAAATGACAACATAGCCACACTAAAAGAATACAATGTATGTCAACAACGTCAGCATTCCTCCCAAATAACTCAGAATAAAGCAATACTTGGGCAAATCTGAAAATTTCAAATGAAACGTTTCAACATAGAAGAATTTTTTCACAAAACCCAACAATGACAATGAAGCTGCAAACAAGGCAAGATCTGGATATTCGGATATTCAGCATCTACTTCTCGTCTAAGCCAGGAAAATAATTTACCAGCAATGAGTTGACTGGATCATGTTTGATTGTAGCAGGCAAAGGGATGCATCCAGAAAAAAATAATGTTGCTTATCATTGTGCGGCTTTGGGCAAGAATGGTTGCTCTAAGAGTTGATGACAACAGAAACAGCACTATAGTTCATTAAAATATAAAAGATTTTGCTAAATTGTGTTTGGCCCTTGACGACGACAGCTGTTGCTCAGTTGTTACTTATTCAAGGACTCAATGCCAAGTTTCAGGTGACTAAAGAATGAGGCTCTAGGAATAGTCTGTGAGAACCACAGTAAAATATTTCCAAAGGAGTTGAAAAGTAATACTCGCTCAAACAGCATAATCACACTTAATCTGTTAACCTGTGCTAAAATTGATAATGCTAAAATACTCTGGGGCAGAAAATGGCCAAGTGGACAGATTGGTAGGGCTTGTTAGGAACCAGGCTTGGAGCCTGTGGCTGTTCACCACGCTATTCATCAGCAGCAACTTGCTGACAATATTTTTTTTCAAACATATTCAGTACAGTGTCTACAGGGTCTCACTACACAGATTGGACTCATAGCAATCCTCTTGTTTTCAGCCTCCCAAGTGCTGGGATTACAAGCGTGCGCCATCACACCCAGGCTCAAGGGCCATCTCAACGTGCCCTGGGACCAAGGCTGGCATGGCACATCAGGGATCAAACTCAGTCCCTGCATCTGCCTAAGCAGGCACTTTAATCTGCTGAGCTATCTGGCCAGCCCATGCTGAGAGTATTTTAATCACGTGCAACTGACCCACTACAGTCTGTCAACAGCGAGCTGCACTCACTCTCACAGACTTAACCATCATCGGTTTTGTGAATTTTGTCAGTAGTAGAAGAATCCTCACTTGCCTACCATGCAAGAGTTCAACAGCCCAAAAAACAATAGTTTATTGTGACTCCTTTCCCCTCAAGGCTAAGACTGAAATGCTTTTGAATAAGAAGTACCCTTGATCATTACTACTGAATATTGGATTGGTGTGAGAATTAGCTTTAATTAGATTTTATAATGCTTCTTAATGAATTCAACCTAAACATAGGAGGCAAAATAGCACTGGTTTGTGAAGATTACACTGCAGTAGAATCATTCATATATATGGATGGGAGGAAGCGGAGGAGAAGGGAAGGTTAGGGCTATTCTTATAAATTTCCATAGTGAGAGCTGGGGAGATGGCTCAGTGGAATAAGTGCTTCCTTGGCAAGCACAAGGGTCTGAGTTCAATCCCTGGTTCCACCAAAATAAATAAATAAATAAATAAATAAATATAAATAAATAAATAAATAAAATAAAATAAATTTCCATAGTGATAAAACACAAGGGAAAAATAAAACCTATTCTGTAAAACTTAGGTAAAAATCCACAGCTAAGTCTACTGAATAGGACCATGAAAATACTAATATTGTTATCACTGGTACCCTTTGTGTTCATGAGTAATAACATTTCTTCTTTACATTTTATATATTTTCTTAATCTCTACAATAGGTAATCATTTCTATAATCAAAATGTGAACCACACATATTTCCAACATAATTAAATTGCAGATGACTAAAAATAATCTTATCAAAAAGTCAAATCTCATTAACACCGTTTTTGTGACTCTACAAAAATCCAAACAGACCTTTTCAATCTGATACAAAACACTTTCACAAGACAGGTGACCTGAACCACCAGCAGTACATGCATCACTGTCCCATGTATGATTTTACTTCTTCTCCTTCTTCTTCTTCTTCTTCTTCTTCTTCTTCTTCTTCTTCTTCTTCTTCTTCTTCTTCTTCTTCTTTTTTGGATTTTAGGGAACAGTCTGCAAGGTGTTCAGGGTCTCACTAATAGATCGGACTCGTAGTAATCTGCCTGTTTACAGTCTCCCAAGAGCTGGGATTACTGGTGTGCACAGTCTCAATTGCTGTCTTATCGCGCCCCTGGGGGTGGGGAGAGCAAGGTAGGCCCCCACACCTGCTTTCAGGCTCTTTAATCCGCTGAGCTATTTGGCTGGCCACCTCTTAAAAACTATATTGGTCAAAGCCACCAGGTGGTAGAGTCACACATGTACCAGGGGAGGTGCAAGATGGCAGAAGTGTTAAGAACTATGGGGCCAGGGAGATGGCTCAGTGGAATAAGCACTTCCCTGGCAAGCGCAAGGGCCTGAGTTCAATCCCCAGTTCCACCAAAAAAAAAGAAAAAAAAAAAAAAAAAGAAGAAGAAGAAGTGTTAAGAACTAAACCAACATAGAACTAGTCATAGTGGCCCATACCTACAACCCCACTGCTAAGGAGCCTAGGACCTGGGGGAAGAAAAGATGCTAAATTCTACTCAGGTAAGACTACTGCCTGAAGCCAAAGGGTCATTCTCACCTCTAAATCTAGGCTGTAAAAGGAAAAGAGGTGAGAAATCAGATCATCCATCCGAACATCCCCATCAATTACAATGGAAATCCCAGTAACAGCTAGGAGTGACCCTCTCTATTGAAAGAATAAAGTCATGGCCCGGCAAGATAGCTCAGTGGGCTAAGTGACTGCTTAGGCAAGCACAGGTACTGGGGTTTGATCACCAGCACCACATGCCCCACCAATCCCGGGCACACTGAGCTGGCCACGGAGACCAGGCAGGTGGCGCACGCCTATAATCCCAGTGCTGGGGAGGCTGAAAACAGGAAGATCATTAGGAGTCCGACCTGCATATTGGGACCCTGTACCAAACACATTTTTTAAAAAAAGTATAAAGTCATTCGAATAAGGGATTCCGGTACAGCCCCACTTCCTTCAGGGATTAGAGAGAGGCCAGGGATGCTGCAACTGACTCTCTGACCCCATTCTATGTACACTGAGGCTTCCAAGGAACTGAGTGCTTCTCAAAAAATTACAGAGTGCTAGTAACAAGTAACCTGTTGCATCTTCTACCAAGCGCTTGATTCTGTTTTCAAAATCAGTCGTAGGAGCCCTGCAGGCGTAGTGCTGCAAGCCTGTACATCTTTGCACTCGGGGAGGATGAGGCAGGAGAATCATGTTTGAGCCCGGCCTGAGAAACGGAGCGACTTCAAGAGAACCTGTCTCAGAAAGAGGGTACGGTTGGGGATGTAGCTTAGTGCAAAGGGTCTGGGTTCAACCCCTTGTACAGCAAACACTTAGGCGAGTACTAAGAGCATTTTAAAGAAGAGCAAAAGTTGAACAGTATCCCAAGAGCCCCGTCGGTACTACGCAGGTCCCGGCCCAAGCAGGGATGCGCCGCCAGCCGCCGCACACAGTGCAAGTCCATTCAAAGGGACCGCAAACACCGCATCTCCCCGCACGCGAATTCTCTTCCCCCGGGTCGCCTGCCTGGTTGCCACTGGCCCCGAGCAAAAGGAGGAAAGATCCGCGCAGACGCCGGGAGCAAATGCGCCTACAGGACAGCTCACCTTTCTGGAGCAGCGCAGGCCGCAGCCTCGCATACCTGACCGGGACGGAAGTGGCCTCGCTGCGGAGACGGCAGGGACTACGCTTCCCAGATTCCCGGCCGGAGCGGGGAGGTGGCCTCGGCCCCCTGCTGCGGAAATTACCCGGCTCTCCAGGGCGCCCAAACTACACTTCCCAGAATTCTCTGCGCCCCGTCACCTCCCCGAACGGAAGTGACGCCTGTCGGAGGTCCCGCTTGTGTTTCACAGGCGGCTCCGCAAGGAAGAGGGGTTCCCATCTCTGCTTTCATGCAGCCAAAATGTTACAAACAGAAAATGCTAACGTACTGAATGCTGGACTACACATCCCGAATCTTCTGTCGGGACAGCCCTTCTAGCGAGGCTGGAGAGTGCTTGGATAACCACTATAGTCTTGAATGACCAAACTGAATTAATCCTCCACTACTAGTCGACCTTGTCCTCATCCTAATTGATTTATTTCCTAGAAAATTATCTTTCAAATGTGCCAAATACGCAAATAAACTCAACCAAAGCAAACTACGTATTCCAAGAAAATGCTCTATAAAAGAGAAGTAGGGAGAAAGGAGAAGCAGATTATAAAATGGCAAATGATGCGTGAGCGAATAATGCAGATACTAAAAGGAAACTGGCCTGCACTGGGCACTAAGTTCAAGAAATTCCAGATCTCAACCTTACTTTGATTGCATTGCCTTTTTTATTCTCTTTGGGCCTGCGTGCATGGAGACCTCTTTTTTTTTTTTTAAGACATTTATTCAGTGTCATGATCAGACTTACATTTAGCAATCAACAGCATGGGTGCAAAAAAAGGTCTACATTAAAACCCTTTGTTGGAATGCTTTACACTTTCCACAGAATAGAAACTAAAATAACCTGTTATACAATTAGTAACAAATACAGTCCTCGAGTTTTTGCCCATATGCATGAGTGTTGTCTAAAACATGTCTTTGTAGTAGCTAGGCCCTGCCACCACTGTGCTTGGCTGAGTTCACAAATCTGTTGTAACCTGTAGCTTGCCTGTCACTTCTCTGGCTCTCCTCTCCTGCTAAGCTTTGTTTCCTGGAAGTGTTTAAAACCTTCTGCCACAGCCATAGCTACTGCTGCTGCTGGAGCCACCAGAGCCACCTTGATTTTGTGGTTTGGTAAAATATTGGCCTCCACCACCAAGGGAGCTTCTGCCTCCAAAATTTCCTCCCTTCATGGGTCCAAAATTTGAAGACTGACTGTTGTAATTGTCAAATTCATGACAGCTTCCACCACCTCCATGATTGCTTCCATCATTACCAAATCCATTGTAGCCATCTCCACTGCCACCACATCCACCCCCACCACGGCTGCCACCAAAGCCACCTCGACCACTGAAGTTTCCTCCGCAACCGAAACTGTCATTGCCACCAAAACCTCCTCCACGACCACCACCAAAGTTTCCAGAACCACTTCGACCTCTTTGGCTAGATGAAGCACTAGCCATGTCCTGCTTGGACAGGGCTTTCCTCACTTCACAGTTGTGGCCGTTCACAGTGTGGTATTTTTGAATGACAATCTTATCCACAGAATCATAGTCATCAAAGATTACAAAAACAAATCCTCTCTTTTTTCCACTGCCTCAGTCGATCATAATTTCAATCACTTCGATTTTTCCATATTGCTCAAAATAATCTCGTAGGTGATGTTCTTCAGTATCTTCTTTATTTTTTTATTTTTTTAATATTTATTTATTTTTATTTATTACATTTATTTATTGTGTGTGTGTGTGGCCAGCTCAGCCCACCAGGGGGCGGGTCTGGCTGGCATGTGGTGCTGGGGATCGAACCGCGGTCCCTGTGGTTTGCCAAGCTTGTTTCAAGTAGGTGCTTTAGACCACTGAGCCATCTCTCCAGCCCTTCAGTATCTTCTTTAATGCCACCAACAAAGATCTTCCTCACCATTAAGTGGGCACCTGGTCTTTAAGAATCTTCTCTTGAGACAGCTCTCTTTGGTTCCACAACTCTTCCGTCCACTTTGTGTGGCCTTGCATTCATGGCTGCATCCACCTCCTCCACAGTGGCATAAGTGACAAACCCAAAGCCCCTGGAACGCTTGGTGTTCAGGTCTCTCATTACCACGCAGTCTGTGAGTGTTCCCCTTGCTCAAAATGGCTCCTCAGACTCTCATCAGTTGTTTCAAAGCTCAGCCCTCCAATGAAGAGCTTCTGTAGCTGTTTGGGCTCCTTGGCAGACTGACTTAGACATGAGGGCAGTCGGAAGAGAGACTGATGATGCTTCCTCCACGATGTCCACCAGGAGAAAAGAATTGAGAACTCTTAACTGTGCAGCTACTATCTACAAATACAGCATTACTTCATTTTTTAAATTGTTTATTTATTTATTTGGTATAGGATCTTGCTACACACAGCTCAGACTCTTAGTGATCCTCCTGTCTCAGCCTTCCCAGCGCTGAGGTTACAGGTATGCATTAAAACGCCTGGTTTCCGGGGCTGGCATGGTGGCATGGCATGCGGTTCTGGGAATCGAACCGAGGTGCTGCCGCTTGCTGGGCAGGCACTTAGACCACTGAGCTATCTCCCTACCTGCTACGGTGTTACTTCAAATCTTGAACAATTGAACATATGACCCGACCCACAGGTTAGTCAACGAGGACCCTGGAAGGGGAGTGGGGATGAAATAGGGACAGGAGACACGAGAAATGGAGGCAAGACAAAGGTTCTGATCAAGCCTCGTTTATTCAAGGAAGTCTCAGAGAATTTATAGGAAGCAGGGAAGAAGAGGGAGGAGTGACTATACGTCATCAGGTCGCTAGGCACTGGGGGGGTGGTCTCTAGGGTGGAAATCAGGCATGGGACTTCTGGGAAATGGCTCAGAGGGGAAACAGAAACTTAGCTCTGGGAAGGTCACAATACAACAGATCAAATGCAGCAGTCTGTAGTATGAGGCCAAGCATTGGTCTCCCACAAACATAGATGCCAAGGATTAAAATAAAAGAATGCCCACTGATGGAACCCTTCACGGGGCCATAAAGCAGTGACAGCAATTTTCCCCACCTTTTCTTGGTTTTAACTGAGGATTATGAGATTGTGAGGCTGAAGTCAGAAGGCAAAGGGAAAGTCCTACAACATGGATACAAATGTTACAACACTGGAAGGGTAAATCTTTTATGAAATCTTGAATTATTTTCCTCCTTGCAACTTCTGTCGTCACATCACCTATTTTTATCCTGCCGTTGAGGGCATCAGTGCTTACAGTTGCTCATAGGAGGCAGGCAGATTCACAGGCTAGTGAATGAGATCATGGCTTAAGCTGTTTAAACCATATGTATTCATAATTAGGAAGGGGGAGGGGTATAGCTGGAGACAGTAAATGATTGTATGGAGTCTAGATTACATCAAGTGGATCTACAGGGAGTAGATATATTTAAGACTTTCTTCTGGGCCATACATTTTGATAAGAAACAGATAAACTAACACAAAAGTATTGAGAAAAGTGACATAAAACACCAAATCCACACCCTCTAAATTCAACACTTATTATTTCATCTCCTGTTACCAAATATTTTAGACAAAATCTCTTGACAATTTCCTTTTAAATACAAAATATCAATAACAATATTGCAGAACATAGTGGCATGAACCTGTAATCCCAACACAGGGAGAAGAAAAGAGGAGGACGATAAGTTTGAGGCCAGCCTATGAAACTTGGCAAGACCATCTCGAAGGCCAGAGCTAAAAAAGGGCTGCGGAGGTAGCTCATGTAGGGGAAAATGAAGCCTCTAACACAACTACAGTTAGGTTAGGCTGTGGGCGGGGCTTGGTGATTTCCAGTGGTCACCAAATGCAAGTCAGCAAGATCTCGGCACTGGCACTCCTCCGTGGTCTCAGTGGAAATAACAAATACAGGCAAGGTCAATGCTGGCTGGTGTAAATAACATACACAAGCAAGTCCGTTGCTGACACATGGCCACTGTTGTTTATCTTCGTACAAATGTAGACTGCTGTGAGTCCTAGTGGAAAACAAAGCAGCCAAGGGCTACTGTGACAAGATAGGCTCAGGGACTGCCACAGCAGTGCATGTAGCTGAGCAGCACCAAAGAATAAAGGCACGCTCAGACATTTCCAGCTTCTGGTCTCTTCTTCAGGCTGCCCGAATCTCAAGTGAACCTCTCCAGTTTGAACTGGTGACCAGACACTCAGTGTGAAGCCCCTTGCTTCCCTATGAAACCAAATTAACAATTTTTTGTATTACCTAGTAGGTATCCCAATTTGAATTCCTGTTTACTGAAAGAAATGCATGGTTTATCTCAACCAATATCCAAATAATTCAAAGTATACCACAATTCTGGAAGGAAATTGGCATTAAAAGTGCCCTTTAAAGTCCCTTATTGGGGCTGAGGAGATAGCTTAGTGGAATAAAGTGCCTGCCTGGCAAGCACAGGATCCTGAGTTCAATCCCCAGCACCACAAACAAACAAACAAAAAAAAAGCCAGCCAGATAGCTCAGTGGGTTAAAGCACCTGCTTAGGCAAAGTGCAGTGGCTAGGTTCAATCAACGGTGTGCTGGTCCCACTCCCAGGGCACGCTAAGATAGCAATTGAGACTGGGTATGGTGGTGCACGCCTGTAATCCCAGCGCTTGGGTGGCTGAAAACAGGAGAATCACTATGAGTTTGATCTGCATAGTGAGACCCTGTAGGCCCTCTACTGAGTACATTAAAAAATAAATAGCAGTTGTCGCTCACTTTAGAGTGAGTCATATAATTGATTTTATTACAATTCATTGCAGGATACCTATTCTAGTTAGGTGGGTTTTTTTTTTGTTTTTTTGGTTTTTTGGTTTTTTTTTTTTTTTGCTGAACTGGCGGTTGAACTTAGGCCCTTGCCAGGCAAGCACTTATTCTACTGAGCTATCTCCCCGGCCCCTCTAGTTAGGTTTTTACTGCACTTTGGGTATCATTTGGCAGATTTCTATGCCATCACACATTACATCTACATTTTTTTTTTTTTTTTTGGTGGAACTGGGGATTGAACTCAGGCCCTTGCATTTGCCAGGCAAGTGCTTATTCTACTGAGCCATCTCCCCGGCCCCACCATCGCACATTACAGAATTTCTCTACTGTGCAGTATTTATGTCTATAGACTGGAACTTCATATGTCATCTTCAGGTGCATACCAATGAATGATAATTGTCCCTGAAGAAGTCCCAGCCGTACATCTAAATATTAGAAGGTTTCACTTCAACATCAAGCCTTAATGACCTAAAAGTTCTGACCTCTGAATTGTACAGTATTATTATCCTATGAGGACTCCACTGGCAGTAACATGTTGCTATGGAATCCCTCTGCACTAGCTGGGATAGCTCAGGCAATGTCAGTTACAAACAAACCACCAAAAAGTGTCAGTGATATAATGTAATATATGCATACATATATTTTTTAAGACAGGGTCTTACATATGCAGTTCAGGCTGGCCTTGTGATCACTTTTGTAGCCCCCCAGGCTGGTCTCAAAGTTGCAGTGATCCTCCTGCCTCAACCACGCAAGTGCTAGGATTACAGGCAGGCACCACCTTGCCTGGTTCCAGGGCTAGTACAGCATGTGGGGCCAGGGATTGAACTCGGGTCCCTGTGTTTGCCAGGTAGGTGCTTATGTGTATTTCTTATTAAAAGAAAAACCCCAGTGTGGGTGAGATATCAAGTCAGCGTGGAACAAGAGCTTCCTAAGGTACCTTGGCAGTTGGAAGAAAAACCTTAGGACACCACAAGACGCTTGGGAAAGGTCTGTTAAAGCTCATGTCTCTATGTCCCCTGAAAGACTCATGTGGTCATAGGTGAAGCTTTTCAGAATAGTTGGATTTCAAGTGTGTGATGCTTGGATTAAAAAAATGTGATGACACCCTAAGGACAGGTAGCCTGGATGGGATACAAGGGACAGAAAGAGAACTGTCTTCTCCATAGCTGCTTTGCTGCTTTGTGCCTGCCCTGCTGTGCCACCCTGCATTGGAGCCCGTGGATTATGGACTGAAACCTCTACAAACTGTAAATTAAAATAAACCTCTCTTCCTCTAACTTTGGGTGTCAGGTATTTTGTCTCCACAATAACTAAGAGTAAACTTTTGGAAGTGGTTTAAACTATTTTTCTTCACTTCATTGCGTAGAACTCAGTCACACGGCCTCATTCTTGACTGAAAGGGTTGCTGGGAAAGAGCATCTTGTTAGGGACTTGGGGAGCAGTACTGGTATGATAAACATACACCATGGTGTTTGCCACACACTCAAAATATCAATCTATAGTGTTTATCTTCTGGATAGAAAATGTAATAGATTTGAAAATACAGGGATTGGTGCTTTTACCAATTTATGCGTTTCATTTCTAAGCACAGTGTTGAATATTCTTTACCTAGAGAGTTTCTATTTAGTGGTGAGTATGGTAAGTTTTCAGTCCACCTAAAGCCTTTGGTTCCATTTCATTCCAACTAGAAGTCTCTTTGTGGATACATCCTTGAATGAAAATTTGACCGCTGTTTCCACTGCTACCTATTCATCAGGAGCAAATTACTTTGCCACTGCCACATGTATCAATTGATAGAGGTGTCACAGAAGTTCTTGGGACCCACAGTAGCTGCCTGGCATGCACTGAGGAACCTACCCTGGTGGTGCAGGATGACATCATGGAGGGCTGCATCTCTGTGTTCTGCCCCCTCAGAACCCCCTTCAATGGCTGAGTAAGCCTCAATCATGTGGACATAGAGCGGCTTTTGTTTTCATCATTTGGTGGAACCAGGGATTGAACTCAAGCCCTTGCATTTGCCAGGAAAGTGCTTTTTCTACTGAGCCATCTCCCCAGCCCTTGTTTCTGTTTTCTTACACAGTCTTTGATGAATGGGGCATTCTGAGCGGTAACTAAAACCCTCCCCACCCTCACAACATGGATATTGCATCTCATCTCCATACACTCTTTGGTGGGCACAAAGACAGGAGTTGTGACTGAAACCCCTGTCACATTCTCTACACTAACAGGGCCCCTCTCCCATGTGGACTCTGAGATGAATGTGAAGCTCTGAATTCTGACTGAAACCCTTACCACACTCATCTCATTTGTAGGCTTTCTCTCTGCTGTGATCTCTTTGATGTCAGTGAAAGTAGGAGCTACAGCCAAAGCCTTTACCCTACATTTCACATTGTTTGGCTTTTCTCTTGTGTGAACTAAAATCCTTTCCTCACACATTGCATTTGTAGGGCTTCTCCCCAATGTGGACCCTCTGGTGAATGTGAAGGGGTGTACTTTGGCTGAACCCTTTCCACACTCCCCATACTTATAAGCCTTCTCCCCCATGTGCAACCACCAGTGGACCTGAAGAACAGAATGTGAACTAAAGCACTGGCCACGCTCACTGTACTTGTAGGACTTTTCTCCAATGTGAACTCTGGTGGACAAGAAGGCTGGAGCGCTGCACTTGGTGATGGTTATGGAGAGATGAGTTGCACTGAAAGCTCTTGTTGCATTGTTTACAATTGTAAAGCTTGGCTCCTGAGGATTTCTTTTCTTTCTTTCCTTCCTTCCTTTTTTTTTTTTTTTTTTTTTTTGCGGAACCAGGGATTAAACTCAGGCCCTTGCACTTGCCAGGGAAGCACTTATTCTACTGAGCCATCTCCCCAGCCCTTCCTGAGGATTCTTGCTGATGTCTGAGAAGGCATGAGCTCCCCTCACAGCCCTCAACCATCCACAGCATTCACAAGGCATCTCACTCACCAGCCTAAGTTCTGGAAGGAATAAGACCTAGACTCTGGCTAAGGTCCCTTCCACACTGCTCATATTTAGACTTTTCCCTTCTGTGGGGGCTGTGATGAACATGGGGATTTGCATCATCCATCGATCTAAATCCACAGCTACTGCCTGTAAAAGATGGGAGTCCTGTGTGGACTGCACTGTGGTGTTCAACTGTGGATTTTAAAACCAAGCTTTTCTTACAGTCACTCCATCTACAAGGTTCCTACGCTTTATACTCCTGGGAGCTGTCATCATCCAGGGAGGGCTAGCTGAAGGTGTCATCACACCAAGGACATCTACACAAGTTTCTCTTCCACAGGAATTCTCTTTCCTGTCCCCTGAAGCTCAGGCTCTGTGTTGGCTTTCCTCCAAGATGCTGCAGGAAGAGCTCATGGCAGGCTCTCCCAGGCTGGGACATCTTGGTTCCCTAAATGAAAGGCACTTACAACACAGTTTTTCTTTTCAGAAACCCGAGGAGACAGCCCTGCCCATTCTTCCTAGAGGGAAACATCTTCTCATGGGAATCAGTCTTGAAGATTCTTGACGTAATCTCCCCATGGACATTTAATTCTCAGACCTTTTGCATCCACATCTGTCAGCAGTACAGCACTTCTTTTTTTTTTTTTTAAACATTTATTGTGTGTGTGTGTGTGTGTGTGTGTGTGTGTGTGTGGCCAGCTCAGTCCACCAGGGGGCGGGGCTGGCTGGCATGTGGTGCTGGAGGATTGAACCGTGGTCCCTGTGCTTTGCCAAGCTTGTTCCAAGTAGGTGCTTTAGACCACTGAGCCATCTCTCCAGCCCCATTGTGCAGCACTTCTTGTGAGAGGTAATTCCATCCTTTTTTTTCTGAAGATTCAAGATGTTGTTTTTAAATCCATTTCCTAGGAAGAGAGAACATTTGGTTAAGTGAACAAGTGAATCATCTGTCCAGAGGTTTTGAGAAACTCAAGCAGGATGGGCTGGGAAGCTGGTCCTGGCTTCTCGTCACTCATGAGGCAACTGGAATCACTGACATCAAACCTGTGAGCTGCCAAGCAAAACTCAGGTGTTGCAGAGAAATCAAAATCTTAGGAAGAATTTATATATGAAAAAAATTTACCTCTGTGCTATAAGAACAGTCAATAAAAAGCCTTTAATCAACTTGCTATAAAAGACAGGAGAAAGGCTTCCAGATGATTTACATAGAATCCACATATGTAGAATCCACATATGTATGCCTGTTTTTTCTTATGTATTTAGTACAGGGTCTACAGGGTCTCACTATACAGATTGGACTCATAGTGCTCCTCCCAAGCGCTGGGATTACAGGTAGGTGCCACTACACCCAGTCTTAATCCTGTCTCAGTGTACCTGGGGACTGAGCCAGCATGGCAGGCCTGGGATTGAACCCCCAGCCTCTGTGTCTGCCGAAGCAGGCACTTTAATCTGCTGAGCTATCTCTCCGGCCTTGTATGCCTATTTGTGAATTACATGTATATAAATAATACAGAATAATGGGGTGTTATATACAGGACATAGTAAGCGATAAAGGATCATGATGACCTTCCAAGAGGGTTGCAGGCATGAGCAACGAATCTTGTCTCCTGATAATGTCTTTTCTCTCACGTCACATCCTGTGGAACACAACAATGAATGGAACTGGACACAGGAGCTAAATCAGCAGAGGGGATTAAGATGGAGATGATACTGCGAGATGCCCCTGGTATTGGAGGTGGCATATGCACGTCCACCTTTTAGCCAGATTTTCAGAAACGTCCATATAAATTTTTCATGAGGTTCCCTGTCTTCATGAAGATATGAATTCCACTGGGATCCAGCAATCCATTTGTTCATCATTTCCCCTTTTAAGTACTTCAGGTTGCAAGCAGCTGTGATTATGACTAAGAGAAATGGGAAATGGTAATACAGGATGTGGTAGTGCTGATGGCCAGGCACTGAGGAAAGAAAAACTGTTATTACAAATAGGAGGCTGAGGGCCAGGGAGATGGCTCAGTAGAATAAGCACTTGCCTGGCAAGTGCAAGAGTCTGACAGTTACACACACATTTAAAAAAAAAAAAAAAAAGGAGGCTGAGGCAGCAGAGGGCAATCACATGCTTAGGATCCTGAAGTGGGCTTCAGAATGACATGAATACCATGGCTATGTCCATCTGTTTCTGGCTCAAGGCATTTTCTGTTGGAGGCCATTAACCAGTATCCATTCTATTCCCCTGCTGAGTCAAGTTTATGGCCCTTCTCAAGGTGGTTTTATTGGAAATGACTTTGTAAGGTATTATCAGGGAAAGGGAGACTTTGATCTGCTCATACCAGGCTTAGGGTGGTAGGCTCTCAAATGCTATCCATAGCAAAAGAAGCATTTACAGCGTAACTCAGCACATACATCTACAGATGCAGAAAGATGCTAATAAATTCTCTTATGTTCTATCTATGAGCCCATCTTGCTTTATAAACACTGCTGCTTATAACACAGCACTGTAACTTTATTTCAGGACTCACCCATGGGGTTATATCCTAAAATATGGGAAACAAACACAGAGACATGCAGTCATAAGCAAAAAGCCCTGCATTTCTGACCTAGAGACAAATTGTACCTTCAACTTCATATGGTGATTAAAACACAGGGCCTAGAGCTGAACCGGGAAGGCTCAAGTCCTAGTTCTTCTTAGGAGCTGCATGATCACAGGCCAGTTACTCACCTACTGTGCTTCTCAGTTGTTTCATTTGTAAAAGAAGGATAATCAATAGCAACCATCTCACCAACTGAGACACAGCAGCTCACAACTGCATAGGGACCTCTAAGAATTAAAAAAACAAGCTTAGATGTTTGTCAAAAAATAAGTAAATCAATTAATGCTTAGGTTACATTTATAGCATTCCAAGTACTACTGCTGTATAAATGTGAGGAAGCAAAGTGTTCTCCCTCTTTTTTTTTTCAAAGTTTTATTGATAAACAGCAATGAGACAGTTTCAAATCAAATCGGAAGTACAGTTTCAACAAATATTACCCTGCATATATTCTTCTTAGTGGTTAATTGCTGTACAAGATGCAGACTTGTGATCCTATTTACAAACACCATTAGAAGTGTTCTCCCTCTTTTAAAAAAACACTCATTCATCCAAAATCTTGGATTTTCTCCAGAAACAGCCAAGAGATTGGACCTTTGGTGATAATGTGAAGTTTATTGATCTCACACTAAAAAAAAATAATAATAATAATAAGAGGGGCAGGAGAAGGCTGATCCACTGCTCAGGTGCCTCAGGCTGGGCTCACAGGGTTTGGAGAGAACCCCCTCTCTAGCTCTCCAGCAAGGGCCACATGCATGGGAAAAAGTCATTATTTGCAGGATTTTCACCCTTGGAGTTTTCTCTCCAGAGGCCAAAGTTTCTCTCTGGACACCAGCTGGAATATTCTGTCTGCTATGAAAATCATCATTTGAGGATAGGCAGCCAGTGGTTGGACGCTCAGCTACTCACCCTCCAGGATGAGGTCTCTGAGGTTCTCCAGCATCACATCTTGGTCCAGTTCCATCTGGGCCTTGTCCAACAGTGCCACTCTTCCTCTGTGATGGCCATAGCCATGTCCTTGAAGGTCACTGATCCTAAGCTGCCCAGCATGTGCTACATCAATTATCCACCCAGGTCTGCTCAAGCTACCAAAACAAGACTGGTTTAAGCAACAGAAATTCATTTCTCACAGTTTTGGAGGCTGAGAAGGCCAAGAGGAAGGTGCCCCCAAAATAGGCTTCCCCCCAAGACCTTTTCTTTTGGCTTCTCTTACTCTGCCTTTACATGGCAGAAAAATAGCAAGAACAGACTCTTTCATGTGTCCTTTCTTTTCTCTTACTTTTTCTTTCTTTCCTTTTTTTTTTTTGTATTTAGGACAGGGTCTACAGGTCTCACTACACAGATCATACTTGCAGTGATCCTCCTGTTTTTCAGCCTCCCAAGCCCTGGGATTACAGGCACGTAACACCACGCCCAGTCTCAATTGCAGTCTCAGCACACTCCAGCACAGCAGGCAGGGGATCGAACCCTCAGCCCCTGTGTCTGCCTAAGCAGGTGCTTTAATTTGCTGAGCTATCGGGTTGGCACCATATGTCCTTTCTTATAAGGACACTAACCCTACTAGTTTAGGGCCCCACCCATCCATATGATCTCTTCTAACCCAATTATCTCCACAAAGGCCCTTTCTCCAAATAGCTATAAGGGGTTTCAACATAGGAATTGGGGGGAGGGATCACATACACACACACACGCACACACACACACACACACACACACACACTCAGCCCATAATTTGATTCCTGAAAGGATAGCAAAGTTTGGAAACTCTGACACCCATTGAGTATCTGTCTGCTCCAATCTGCCCTCTTTAAACCACTCTATAAAGCTGGAGCTGGAACTCTACTAATCATACTTCCAATTTTCCAGCTGGCTCTGTGTTAGCTTGAGAAAGCCTACCGGAGGACACAGGACCTCACTCCTTTTGATTTCCTTTCTATTACTGTATCACCCAGTAATGCCATTTAACCCGCTGCCAGCGGTTCCTTTCTGCACAATAGCGACTCCTCTGAGTTTTTCCAACACTTGCAGAGCCAGTTTCACTGTGCTCCACACACAAACACCAGCACTGGCTTCTTCATTAGAAGCCTAGGCCCATGGCCTTCAGGGCTCCTTCTCTGAGCTCAGCAGCACCAGCCAGCTAGGACCTTGTCTCAGTTTCAGCTCCCCAGGCCCCTTTCTCAAAGTGCTAAGTCCTAATGGTTTGGTCTTTTCCTTTTCCTTTCTTTCCTAGATATGCAGCTCCTTCTTGCAGGTGCTGCTTCCACAACACCCATAGACTTAGCCGGTTAACAACTCAGTACCTCATTAGCAGTTCTTTATATTAAATTATTTGTGTTCAAATAGCTGGTACAGCCTTTGTCTCTTCAATGGACCCTTTATAACACTGTCTTTGTCACTGTTATCTGCCCACGGGCACTCAAAAAACATTACAGCAAGCATCCATGAACACCCGTCTTTGAGTGCTTAAAAGAAAGTTTCCACAGAATAAGTTCTTCAAGCACAGATGAGTGCGTTGCTTGGGTGTACATATTTAATACCTTGATGGATATTGAGCCTAGAAGTTTGAGGCCAGCCTAAGCTACATTGTGAGTTCAAGGCCAACATGAACTACATAGCAAGACCCTGACTCAAAATAAAAAAAGAACTAAATGAATGGCCCTCCCGCTAAACCTAGACTGTATAGTCGAAGAAGTCCTCTACATTCAGAGGAGTGTCGCTAAAGCAAATTCCTCCCCACACGGGCTCGCATAGCCCAAGCCATTAACCTCAACACCTGGGTCAACTCCTCCTACTCCAGCACTGATGCAGCGACGCCTGCCCAAGACAGTCCCCAAATCCCATCTTGGGGTGCGCAACCTGTCATTAGAGAGAAATGTGAAGATGCTCTCTGCCTGAGTCAAACCTGGGCCGCTCCCACCTCATCCCAGAGAGGGCCGGCCAGGGAACCTCCCCAGCTCACCCTGTTCAAGAGGACCTTTTGTCAATCATCAGTCCCTACTTCCAACTCCTATTCCAATAACAAACCCCGATCCCCGCTCCACACCCTCCACGTATCCCAGGTGGGACGTGGTCCCAGGTCAACTCACCTTAGCATCCAGTAAAGCGGGGAGGGCACCGCGGGGTGTAGCGCATGCGCAAGGAGCGTGAGGACTACAAACCCCAGAAAGCCCTGCGCAGCAGTGGCCCCCTCTCACAGGTTGAGCGCCCTAGAGACGTTTGGACTGCCATCTGAAACAGTAACAAGGTGATAACGGTGAAATGTTAATAATAATGAAGATAAATCCTTGAGAAAAAAAAGATTCAGTATCTTACCACCTGGGCATGAGAAGTTTTCACAATTTTAATCAAAATCTGTATAGATTCTCATTCTGTAGACAGCCTTTAATTTTATAACCACACAACTTTTCAGTTCGAAATTCATAGTTTTGGTTGAAGCAGACTCTGGAAAAGCTACAGTTCAGACCTAAAGTAGTGTTTCACCGTCTCCAGAAAAGCAAAGAGTTTGGACCATTGTCTTATCGGTTTTTTTTTTTTTTTTTTTTTTTTTTTTTTTTTTTTTTTTTTTTTGACAGCAGGCTAACCAACTTTAATGGAATCAAATGATAATACAATAGAATTTTATATATATCCACAAACACAAAAAAGCCCTACATTGCAACCTTAGTAGGAATTATAGGAAGAAAAAGGAAGACTATTCATGTGGAGATTCTCCAGTAGGAGTAGATTAGTATTTTGGTCTTTTCACTTCAACCCCATCAGCTTCCATCTTCTTCCTCTTCTCAATAATTGCACTAATCTTCTTCCATTGGCGATCAAGTTCTGCCTTGTCATTGGTTTCCTTAAAGCGCCTGGTTTTTCGTCCTTCAGACATTTTGATGCCATACTGGAATGCAGCCTTGGGTAAAGCCTCCTTGTTGTTCATATACTCGCTGTATTCCTCCTGGGTATCAAAGTCCCAGCGGCCTAAGGGACCCTTCTTGTTACCCTGGTCCATTTTGCTATAATCTACCTCCTCATCACTATCCATAGCCGTGTCATCCATCGTGGCTGGATAGCACTCTGCATAACTATTGGACATGCCAAAGAAATCACCCAGCTGCTTTTTGTCTTCTGGCTTCTTCAGCGATTCAGTGCCCTCCCAGCCAGCAGACCCAGAAAACTTCTCATTGATGGACTTGATCAATTCCTTGGCAGATCCAGGTCCTTTGTCAACATCGATGGGCTCATCATCCACTTTTGGCTTCTCAAAGTAACTGTGCCTCTTCTTTTCCTCCTCTCTCTCTCGGTCCTGTTCCCGCTCCCGATCCCGTTCTCGTTCCTGTTCTCGTTCCCGATCTCTGTCTCTCTCTCGATCACGCTCCCTTTCCCGGTATCTCTCCCGCTCCTTGTCCCGAGATATCTTGGTGGTGGATGGAACATAATCCCCAATGTCTTCAAAAATGTTCATGTCAGCTTCAGGAGGTTTCTTCTCTTCCAGCTTCCCTTTATCCTTCTTTTTGAGCTTCTTGTTTTGGGTACCTTGCCTTAGGTATGAAAGGATTTGAGTGAGCTTGCTGATGACAATGTCATTTGTGGTCAGTGTGGTCTGGGCCTCCATGGTAGGACAATCAGCCTTGCTTCGGATAAGAGTAGTGGGGATGTCTGTGTCTGCATACTCATCATCCAGATCTACTACATAGGCCATTC
>NW_004524773.1:2552857-2584090 GCF_000260255.1 Octodon degus | reverse complement strand
CCTCTTCCTCCTCCTGATTGAACTCAGACCTTTGCTCTTGCCAAGGAAGCACTTATTCTACTGAGCCATCTCCCCAGCCCCAAATTCTTTTTTTTTTTTTTAAGTGTATCTTTTTTATTTTGTTTTATTTTAGTGTGTGTGTGGCCTGCTCAGAACACCCTGGGAGCAGGCCTGACACAGCATGTGGAGCCAGGAATCAAACTTCGGTCCCTGCACTTCCCAAGCTTGCCTAAGTGGGCACTTTAGGCCGCTGAGCTATTTTGCCAGCCCTTCCCTTCAAATTCTTTTTTAATTTTTATTTATTTATTTATTTATTTATTTATTTACTTTTTGATACCAGGGATCGAACTCAGAACTTAGGTTTGCCAGGCAGGCGCCTAAGCCACTGAGCTATCTCCCCAGCCTCTATCACTTCAAATTCTTGTTCCTTGAAGTTTTTTAAGGTAATTTACATGAATTTCATGCAAAAATTAAAAAAAAATCAATCTTTGACATAAGTTCATGGGAATAGCAAGAGAACTGGCACTCTCTCAAAAAGAAGTTCAGCAAGTTACCTCACAATACAAGTTACCATGCATTGTAAGGTATCCGTTAAAGGAAGATGCTAGTGCCCTAATGGCATGAAAAAATGTAATGGGGATTTCACTATAAGCCAATAATCCTGGCTTAGAGAAAATCATTAAAAACAGGTGAGAACAATCTGTCTCTCTGGCAGAGTTGCTGAGTGCCACTGGCAGAGAGGTTTGGAATATCTGGCTGGCATTCAATTTGGCATCTCCATCTCCACCCACAGGCTTTGAGAGTCTGAGTCAGTTTGAGTGCTAGACTAGAAAGGTAATTGACTCTCTCTTCTAGGAAGTGGGCCAGAACTGGAAGCATCATATCCAGTGAAGCCTGAAAAAATGACTCACATTTGCATCACTGTTCCCAAACACCTGTAACAAGCTTAGAAGAAATAAAGTGTTATTTCCATGCTGTATCATCATGGTTTATAGAGAAATATATACAACACAAGATGTATAAGAAATTACAAGTTTGACTTACAGTGGTCCGCCACAGAGTTGGATGAGGAAGCATGCAGATGTATCTGCATGCAGAAGGCCAAAGGGTCAGGTGCAAGGTCTGGACCTCACAGCAGGGTTTTGTGCAACTCTGTATCAGGAGGCCCATGGGTCTGGCCCATCAAATGTGGAAGAAAATATGACAAGGGCTAAAGAGTCTACCCCGGAAGAGTAGAGTCTCAAGCTGAAGCCAGTCTGTGCCAGAAACCAGGAGACAACGACCAAGCTGAAGTTGATGACTGGCGCTTCTCCGAAGAACCAGCAATCAGTCCTTCATTTCCCGTCTACTGCACGCAGGCTATCCAAACTGGGGGGAGGGCCTTTACACCCACACCATTGCCAGGCCTGTGGCCCTTCTCTTACCAGGCTCAGGGTGTTTACAAAGCAAAGACCCTGGCCCCTTGCCAAGTCACTTAGTTAACTTTAGTCACTTAGTCACTTTAAATTTCTCAAATTGACACAACGTATCAACCTTGACATGCCTATCCATGGTCCCTTAGCCCCATCCCTGCAGGCCTATATTGACACATCATGGCAGGAACTCATGGCAGAGGAGAGCTAATCATCTCAGGACAGCCAGGAAGTAAAGAGAGAAACAGAGGCCAGGGTTGCAATATCTCTTTCATGGGAACCACCCCCAGGGACATAACTTCCATCCATTAGCCCTGTGCCCAACAGCTCTACAAGCTGGCAATACCTGGGCTTTAGGAGAACTCTCTCTCTCTCCAAACTGCAGCAGTCAGCTGCAGTAATAATTTAAGACTTGACTACTTTGATATTATCAACTGTGGAGCTCACTCCTTTTTGATAAAAAAGAAAAAGTGTCCTAGTTGCCCTTGTTTGTTTGGTATTCAATACACAAGCCGGAAGTTGCTCATGCCAATTTCCCCACAACTCACTATCCTTTCCAGCCAGAACAATTTGTTTGGTATTCACTGTTTATGGTATTCATCATACTCTCTGAAACCAATTAACTATCAGCACCGAGGTACAATTGTATCTTTATCATTGCTATGGTGATTTGGATGGAGTGGTACAAAGTTAAATCTCAAATCTCTGTCTGTCTGTCTGTCTATCTGTCTGTCTGTCTGTCTGTCTCTTTCTCTCTCTGTGTATGTGTGTATGTGTGTCTGTCTCTCTCTTGGTCTGTCTCTGTCTGTCTCTCTGTCTCTGTCTCTGTCTCTGTGTCTCTGTCTGTCTGTCTCTCTGTGTCTGTCTCTGTCTGTCTCTGTCTCTCTCTCTGTCTCTCTCTCTCTCTCTGTCTCTCTCTCTCTCTCTCTCTCTCTCTCTCTCGTTGCTTTTGCTGACATGAACTGTTGCCTCTGCCATGTGATACCCTGCCTGGGAACCAGCCAATAATGGACTGAAATCTCTACAAACTGACAGCTAAATAAATCTTTCCTCCTTTAAAAAAACCCCGAAGTTCACCAGTAAAATTATACTAGCTAAGAGGTGCCATATAGATGGAAAGAAATGCCAATGAAATGGATGACCTTGTGGTAGTCCTTATATATGCTGCACCCCAGAACGAGGTAACAGGATACCAATTATAGTCTAATTTGTTCCTGGTAGATGATAGTGTATTCTTTTCTATCAGAGGAAGAAAGTCTACATTTAAATTATGTTGTAGTACTCTGATCTGAGCAATGTAAGATCAGACATTGAATGGGCACAACACTTAGAAGCAATGGAACTGAGAACAAACACTCTAGAAATAGAATTATCAACAAGGATTCTCTTCTAGATATTGCGTTCATATGTTTCCCTTGGAAATGTACTTACTATTGCTCTACTGTTGGTGTCTGTAACTCCCCTTTCAGCTTTGTCTTTTTAAAATACTACATAATGGGGCTGGCAAGATAGCTCAGCAGACTAAGTGCCTGCTTAGGCAAGCGCAGGGACCAGGATTCAATTCCCAGCACCACATGCTTGCCCGCCTCACCCCCAGGCACACTGAGCCAGCCAGCCACTGAGTCTGCACATGGTGGTACATGCCTGTAATCCCAGAACTGGGGAGGCTCAAAACGGGAGGATCACTGAGTTTGACTTGCAAAGTGAGACCCTGTACCAAATGCATAAATAAATAAAAGACAGAATGAGCTGGGATGTAGCTGAGTGTGAAGGGCTAGACAATTTATCTATACTTTGCCCTACATCCACTCCCATTGTTTCATGAAATATTGAATTACCAGTTGGCAGGAGTTCAGGAGAAAAAAAAAAAGAAATTTTATTAATGCTAGTGAACTCCAGAGGAGTGACCTCCAAATCTGTATTAATTACAGAGAGCTCGTCTTATTTACAAGGTGGAAAACAAGTTACAAGAATGAGATAAGCATTTGCTGAAGGTTATAGCACAAGGGGTATCTTGTGGTGATCATACGTGTGTGTTGCAAAGTTGTTTTTGGCACATACACAGACGTTTCAATTTGATGATAAATCATATTATCTAGCTGAGTTCAGTAGAACAGACTGGTTGCAGCTTTATTATACAATGTGGCTGCAGTTAGGTCAGGAATTCTACTTCATCACAGAAAAGGCCACGTTCATTTTCTTCTTCATAAACTTTAGTAAAAGCAAATGAAGACTATATTTAAATATTTTGGGGCCGGGGAGATGGCTCAGTGTTATTCCACTGGCAAGCACAAGGGCCTGAATTCAATCCCTGGTTCTGAAAAAAAAAATTCATCTGTTCTCTTCAATAATAAATATGGCCAAATACTCCCAGAGATCTGCCTATTTATTAAGTGTATCTTTCTATGTCTACACGCAAGAGAAGTAGGTGATGAAAAGACCAAACTGAGCGTTAGAAGGGGTACTGTGATAGGATTTTAGATGCTCCTTTCAGTGATGATGCCCATAAATTATAGATGATCAATCCAGAAAAGGTTCCCTTTTATACACAGACTATAGATAAGTCTATATTACCTCCTTTTTAACATTAGATGCTGATTAACATTTGCTATAGGACAGTTTGGATTGACCAACATAAAACATGTTTTGTAAAGATTAGTAGAAACCCTTCACACTTAGCTACATCCTAGCCCATTTTGTAGTTTGTTTGGTTTTTTTTTTTTTTAATTTCAAGAAAAGGTCTTGTTACATCACCCAGAATAGGACTGAAATTGTGATCCTCCTGTCTGTTTCCTAGAGTGCAGGAATTACAGATGTGTACCAGTATACCCAGGTATCTTCAACACTTTTGATACTACATGTAACCATGGGTCAAAGACTTCACATAAACCTAGTTTCTTCTATCTATAACTAATGATTTCGGGGCTGGTGAGATGGCTCAGTGGTCTAAAGCACCCACTTAGAACAAACTTAGCAAAGCAAAGGGACCACAGTTCAATCCCCAGCACCACATGCCAGCCAGGGCCGCCCCCTGGTGGGCTGAGCTGGCCACACACACACACACACACACACACACACACACACACTAAATAAATAAATAAATAAATAAAAAAAAATTTAAAAAAACATAAAAAAAATTTATAACTAATGATTTCTTGAGGATCAGAGCATTCTCACCCGATTGGTAGGTGTTGGTGACACTTCCAGGTCCTCATCTTTGTCCAAGAAGCCAATATTTGTAATCCCAAACACACGTTATTGGAATCCCATCAAGTTGATTCCCATCTACCACTTACAATGCAACCCATGGCGAAAATAAAGACGCTAAATTATATCTTCAATCATCAGGGAGTCAAAGGGCTCTAAGTCCAGCCATGAATATGGCTTTCTGGAACCAAGAGAGTGACCCAGGGCCTCACCCAGTTTTATTCAGTGGGGCAGTGGCTTGAGGATTGACTGAGAATTGTGGGAAAGACACTACTATGAGCTGAGCTAGGTGGGTGGCCTAAATTTACTTCTGCGATATGCAGACAGGATATGCAGAAAGAGTAATCTGCATTATATAGTATCTAGTGTTTTGGTAAGTCTGGTGCATCAGCTCTGATGTAGCCTTTCAAGCCCCAGGAGTTCATAGCCTCTATCTTGAGGCTCATCCCAGCTGGCAGTGCGGAGCATTAGCTCTACCGTCCTGTCTCAACAAAGCTCACATTAAAGAGCAGCATGTATAGGTTACCAGGGAAACATGCACGCCACCTTCAAAGACTATCACCAGCACCTCAGCTAGACCAATACACATTGCTTAAGGCCAATTGAAGGATAAACAGAAGTCCTAGCCAGCTCTGTACAGAGCAATACAAGGAAATAGGGTCAGGCTCAGTCAAAATGGAGACAATTGCTCTTCTTTCAAGGAGAGCTGCTCAGGTGGTCCTCCGCAGGTAGGAATCCTACTTACTGCAACAGGCCTTACTACCTGGCACCACCCAATGTCACTGAAGGTGTTTTTATCTGTTTACCACAAGGTATTACAAGGTTAGTTCTATTTTTTCTGTGTTAGGCCACTAGCCAAAGACCCCAGCCCCATGTTATTTGACAACTAACAGTCTCACCATGTACCAGGGGCCTAGCTGGTTTGACAGGGCACAAACTGATACTATAGTTTGCTGTTTAACTATAGCAGTAACCCAGGTTCCACCTTCTCAAAATTTTAAAATTCCATTTGATTCATTAGAATGTTTCATAAATAATCACAAAAAAACAAATATATGTTTTAAAGCAAGAAATTTGTTTCCTTGTACATTAAAAAATGCAATTTACTGAGAATTAGCAAAAAAAAATGTCCCAAACACAGTGTCATCCTATCTCCCCATGTGGATATATGATCTATAATTGCACACTGGGCACTCATACAAAGGTAGAGGCTGCACCACACAGCATGCTATGGTGACTGGGTGCCGAAATTCTTGGGGGCACATGTGGGACTTGACTGCCTTTATTTGCAGATCTAGATAAGCAAAACTATCAACATCTGGTTAAACCATGAGGTTATAAAAAGAGATCTCCATGTCTTCTACTTTAGTGCAACATACAAGTAATAAGTAAATCAGAGAGTATTTATTTCCATCAATAATGGAAACACTACACAATTGTTATGGAAAACAGACCAAACACAGGAAGAAACAACACCAAGGAGTTGTAGGAGGCAGTTTATTACACCTGACTGAATGGGATCTCTACCAAACAGTCAGAGACCCACCCAGAAAGGTTTAGGGGTTTTCATAGGGAAAGCAAGTGGGGAGGTACAAAGGCAGGTTTGATACCTTGTGACTGGAGGGTTGGGTGACATCATGGCTTGCTAAGGGAGTTTAAGTATCTCAACTTGCACTCTAAGGCCATCAGTTATACAAAGGTGGTAAAGAATCTCAAATTAAACTACAAGGCCATCAGTTATGTAGAGGCACTAAAAAGTTATTATACAAAGGAATATTCTGTTATCAGGCTTACCTGGACATGTCTTCTAGGTTTTGGCAGGCATTCTTGGTCTCTTTCTTGGGAGGCTTTTATTTTAAAATTTTTAATTTCCTTTTCACAATTAGTATAGAAGATTCTGATCAGAGAATATAGACATGGACTTGGGATTTCATCAGAGAAAAAATTTCCCCTGATCTCCTTCATTGTTTTTAAACCTAATATCCAATACTAAAATTTCAGCACATTCCACTTATAATCACATCTACACATTATTTTAAATAAGCTACCAGGGGCCAGGGAGATGGCTCAGTAAGCTCAATAAGCGCTTCCCTGGGAAGCGCAAAGGGCAAGGGTCTGAGTTCAATCCCCAGTTCTGCCAAAAAAAAAAAAAAAAAGTTAAATAAGCTGCCAAATCAGATTAATGGATTAATGGCATGTTCATAACATCTTTTTAAAGTACAGAAAATTCAGAAATATAAACTTTCTTACACAGAAAGTTTAGGATTGGGCTGGGGAGATGGCTCAAAGGTCTAAGCACAAGAACCCATGTCTGATCCCCAGGACCACATGCCATGCTGGCCCTGAAACCAGGTGCTTTGTGCTGGCCACTGAAATTGGGTGTGGTGGTGTACTCCTGTAATCTCAGCATCGGGGAGGCTGAGACAGGAAGATCACTATGAGTACAAGCTGCATAGTGAGACCTTGTACCAAGTAAATAAATAAAAATTTAGGATTGCCACAAAATGTCTTGTAGGAATAGCATAGTCTCATTATCCCAGAGAAAGTTATGGTGGAGAAAAATATGGAAAAATCAAATACAAAACAAGAGTGTGTACTTAAGAGTTAGGATCACCCACCTGGTTCCTAGACAGTTTTAAAATTTATTATGGATTTACTTTTTGACAAACAGGTTCTAGAGTATTTTTTTTAACATTTTATTTATTTATTTAATTCATTTATTTGTGTGTGTGTGTGTGTGTGTGTGTGTGTGTGTGGCCAGCTCAGCCCACCAGGGGGCGGGGCTGGCTGGCATGTGGTGCTGGGGGATTGAACCGCGGTCCCTGTGCTTTGTTTAGCTTAGTTTGTTCTAAGTAGGTGCCTTAGACCACTGAGCCATCTCACCAGCCCTAGAGTATTTTTTAAGATCAAGGTATTAAAAACATTTTGTTCAGTTGTAATTATAAATTCACTGAAGTGCAGTGAAACAAATCTGGCCTATAAAATGCACACATATGGTTTGAATAATTGTTTTCCAAAATGCTTGGGACCAGAAGTATTTTGAAATTCAGTATTATTGTAGGTTTTGGAAATTTGGATATTTATTAAGTGTTCTGGTGATGGGACATGCCTAAATACAAAATTCATTTATGTTTCATATATACCTTACACATGTAGCCTGAGTGTAGCTCACTTGCAACGATCCTCCTGCCTCAGCCTCCTGAGTACTGAGATTACAGGTGTGTGCTACTATGCCCAGCTACAATATTTTAAGTATACCTACACTTTGACTGTATTGTCATAAAATATAAGGCATTGAATTTTCTACTTGTAGCATCATGTCAGCATTCAAAGTTTTGGATTTGGGAGCATTTGAGGATTTCAGATTTTTGGATTAGGAATGCTCTATGTATATATTCATACATGTCATTAAAATGAAGTTATTGGTTCTCAGTTTAGTACTAAATTTTAAGAAGTTTAATTAAATATTTTTGTCATGTTAGTACTTACTTCGGTTGACCATTTGGTAATTACACCTTTTTTCTTGAAAGGGAAAATACTGAAAATATGATAGAAATCAACTTTTTATTAGCAAATTTGTTTTATTTCAAAACACCTGGCAACCATAACTCACTACCCAGGTGTGGATACACTTGGGGTACACACACTTGATAATCAACCTAGCAAGGTAGACACACACACACACACACACACACACACACACAGAGGACACTATTTGTTTGCAGTTTCACATTTTCAATGAAGTACTTGTAATATTTATTCAAGAAATTCCATACGAATAAAATTATTCCAAAATATTAAAAAGTTCAAAGCCCAATTTTTAGCCTACTTGACTTTATATTCACTCGTATAATCTTCATTCTATCTTCAAAGAAAGATTCAAACTACCAGTGAAAATCATCTAACTTATATCAAGCACTTACATTAATTTTATGTATACCATTGAGGAAATTTATGTAGATTCCATTGTTAAACAAGCATTTTCCACAATTTCAAGCCCTCTGCAAAAACTAGCATATGGGAAACCCTTGCCACTTGTTATTTGTGCACTGATGGGCTGGGGAAAGACAATGCTGGGTGGGAACAAGTTTTCTAGGCATCAACAATTATAGGAGAAGGTGGTGGCACACACCTGTAATCCCAGCAGAGAAGCTGAGACAGGAGGATTATTGCAAGTTCAAGACCAGTCTGGGATACAAAGTGAGCTCAAGGCTAGTCTGGCCTGCATAGTAAGACCCTGTCACAAAAAATAAATAAATAAAACACAAAAGAGACAAAAATCAACAACTGTTCTCCTTGGCCCCCTGTCATTGCTAAGTGTGCTAAACTATGGGGCTTAATTCTGAAGGACAGAGTTCTTCTAGATAATCTTGAGGGAATGGAATTTTATCAAAAGTCTGTCAGAAGTCATTCTGGGTTTTCCTTCCCTTCTCCAGGAGATACACCTCTATCCTCTGCTCTCTCAGTTCAACTCGACATATTTTTTTTAATACCTTTCTAGCACAATATTTCACAGGATGGTAAGAAGAACACCAGAAAGACATTTGAATCAAGTCTTAAAAATCAACAGCTAAAAAACTTATCACACCAAAGAGTTGCTTGCAAGCTTGAGGTGAAGAATACTTAACCAGAACAACACAGCCCCACCAAAGGCTCTCACATTAGGGAATATATCACAGAGAATAAGGACAATAGCTCATGAGATAAAAACTTTCTTGGAAATAGTGCTTCTTTATACTTTACACATATTAAAGCAAACCCTTACATCATCTATACTATCCATGCACTCTCATATCCTCATCACAACCCTTTCTAGTTTAAATTTTAGTTACCCACTTCCAAGGAACTATTTTACTTTCTATAGGTAATTCTTAAGAATCTAAGCCCTAAGGGAAGGCCAGCTAGGCCAAATGGAAATGCCTGGGTGAAGCCAGGAGTTGTGGTGCATGCCTGTAATCCCAGCATTTAGAAGGTTGAGGCAAAATGATCACTGAAAGTTCAAGGCCAGCCTCAGACATAGTGAGTTCAAGGCCAGTCTGAGCCACAGAGTACGATACTCTCTCAAGAAAAAGAACCCTTGGAAACCTTTGCTGCTTGATGAGGTTAAACAAACTAGAAAAAATAGCTTTGGGTTTAACTAATTTTTACTCTTTATATCATTTATTACAGTAAAACAGCATACAGACATAAAGCAAAGTATCAGATGGATACATACATCATCTTTTAAAGTCAATCCATATACAAATACAGTAGTTCTAGAAAATATTTCTCTATTTTCTCTTTCATTTTTCATTTTGTATCATAGCCATTTTTCTTTTCTTCTCTAAAAATCATGACTTTATAACAGAAAGTGCTATTTTAAAAGGTAGACTGTAAACTACCTAATGGGGAAATCATGCAGAGAATGATACACAGTAACACTGTTTTTTAGCCTAAATTCTGAACATTACAAAAATCTTTCTATCTTCTCTATAAGCCCACCAGTGTTAGCCTCTTGGGTGTTTCTTTGGGAAGAGATTAACATCTCACTGGTTTTCTCTCCAACTCACGATTGAGTGCTTTCTGCAAAGAAAATCACCTATAAAGAATGCTTGCGAGCTGGTGAGATGGCTCAGTGGTCTAAAGCACCTACTTAGAACAAGCTAGGCTAAGCAAAGCACAGGGACCGCGGTTCAATCCCCCAGCACCACATGCCAGCCAGCCCCACCCCCCTGGTGGGCTGAGCTGGCCACACACACACACACACACACACACACAATAATAAAGATTTAAAAAAAAAAAAAAAAAGAATGCTTGCAAGGCTAAATTTTATTTTGCATGTATAACTACTGAGTTAAAAATCTGCAGCTCATAGATTTTTCCCCTTTTCTTTCAAAATTCTAAATACATAGTAACAAACAGGCTAAGTTTGTCTACATGCATTACCAAAACTTCACACTAAACATATTCCATCAAAATAAACACACCTTTTGAGTGTAATAAAAAGATTACACTCAAAAGGAATTCTGGCTTGAAGATTTAGACTACCTATATTCATGTGGTTTCTCTTCATTGTGGGTTGCCTGATGCCTAAGAAGCTTAGAGCTATTAATGAAAGCTTTCCCACACTGATTACATGTAAAGGGTTTTTCTCCAGTGTGCGTTCTTTGATGTACTATGAGTCGAGCACTCAAGCTGAATGTCTTTCCACACTGATTACATTCATAAGGCTTCTCTCCAGTATGAGTCCTCTGGTGTTGAGTAAGGCATGAACTCTGCCTAAAGGATTTTCCACACTGACTGCATTCATAGGGCTTTTCGCCAGTATGAGTTCTCTGATGTACAACAAGAACATAACTTTGGCTGAAGGACTTTCCACACTGATTACATGCATAAGGCTTTTCTCCGGTATGAGTTCTCTGATGCATAACAAGGTGAGAACTGCGGTTGAAAGATTTTCCACATTCATTGCATTCATATGGTTTCTCTCCAGTGTGAGTTCGTTGATGTGCCACCAGCTGAGAGCTCCAGCTGAAAGATTTTCCACATTGATTACATTCAAAGGGCTTTTCCCCAGTGTGAGTTCTCTGGTGAGCAACAAGTTTATAGCTTTGACTAAAGGATTTCCCACACTGATTGCACTCATAAGGTTTTTCTCCAGTATGAATTCTTTGATGTGCAATAAGTTTGTAACTCTGGATAAATGATTTCCCACACTGACTGCACTCATAGGGCTTCTCTCCGGTATGAGTTCTTTGATGTGCAATAAGTTTGTAGCTCTGCCTGAATGACTTTCCACACTGGCTACATTCATAAGGCTTCTCACCAGTGTGAGTTCTCTGGTGCACAACGAGGACGTAGCTCTGGCTAAAGGACTTCCCACATTGATTACATCTGTACGGTTTCTCTCCTGTATGAGTTCTCTGGTGGGAAACAAGGTGTGAGCTCCGACTGAAGGATTTTCCACATTCATTACATTCATAAGGTTTTTCCCCTGTATGTGTTCTCTGATGAGCAATAAGATGTGAACTCCAGCTAAAGCATTTCCCACACTGGTTACATTCAAAGGGTTTCTCTTCAGACTGATTTCTCATGTTTTGAGCAATGGATGGATTCTGAGATATTTTACTACATTTATATTGACTCTCTTCAAGAGAAATTCTCTGTTGCTCATTAAAGGACACCACACCATTCAAAACTTGTCCACAGTCCTTAAAATCAAAGGTTTTACCACCTGAGTAAATTTTCTCATTTGTGCTTATGGGTGTAGCATGGCTAAAAGGCTTACTACTGTCACTAAATTCATAAGATTTGTCTCTTTTTTGAGTTCTTGTAAACTGAAACAGATGTATGGCCTGAGGGAGTTTTCCACATTCATTCTTTTCACATAGTCTGTCACTATCACTAATCTTCTGAAGACTGTTTACAAGTGAATCAGGACACAACTTTTTAACATGTGAAATATGTTTATGAAAGTGGTTTTTAATGGGTATCATGGGAAGTGAAAGAATACTGGAATTAATAGCACTCTTCTCAAGTTCATCACTTTCACAGACTCTCTCATGAATAACTGCTTTCCTTTGAGCGAATGTCACTTCCTCCAAAAATCTCTCTTGTTTCTCCTGTTGCTTCTCTAACTTGTCCTTTTTTCCATGAAAGTCTTCACATGAAGACAGCCAAGGATCATCTCTTGTCAACTTTTCTATCTTCACTCCATGCAAGAATTCTTCATCAAAACTGCTCTGCTTTAAGGTTGAGTCTCTTCTTCCAAATGCAGTTGTCAGGTCTGGACAAAAGCAAATTAAGGCATCATGTATTGGAATAAACTTCACAAGAATGCATAATACATGGAGTTGCTTTCAGCTATGGATCTATACTACCTGAGCTGAGAAAACAAAAGAATAGGAATAAGCAGTAAGTACAAAACTACCACAACCTAACAACGTAACAAGGCATTCAACTGTAATTATTTTTTTCATCTTATTTTTGTTTGAATAAGTGATGGAGAACACTACAAAGCAGCCCTAGGCAGACTTAAATTACCAACTTGCCTTCCATGTTTACTTGGCAGTCTGTCCAAAGCCTAGTCCCCTTGTCTGGAGATGGGCGGCAGACTCATTGTAAGTGAACCTCTGTGAGTCACTGATCCCTACTGAGACCTATAATGGCTGGTGAAGTTGTGAAGCCTCAAAGAATAAGTTCACAGATAAGGACATCTGGCTCAAACCTCAACTAGATAAAGACTATAGCCTCCAGCACGTCTGGTTATGGAATTAACATAACTCTCCTCAAGTAACATAATGCCTTACCTGGAGAAGTCCTTGAGAAGTACCCGCCCTTCCTGAATATTCTTCTCCCTTGTTCTGATAACTAAATAGAGGGCACCCAGAGAACATCTTGGTCTTAGCCCCCAGAGACTCTCAAATTCTGTAAGAGGGTTTTGATCTCCCTGGAACCCTGAAATCATACCATTTGTCTTTTTTTTTAGCCTTTGCTGTCCACTCATTTGGGAGATGGTGGACATGATCAGTCTACAATAATTGAAGGATAATATTAATCTGAGAAATAAGATTTTGAATGCCAAGCAGCTAGCATTTACAGATTCTTAATACAATCTTAAAATACTTAGCAAAGAAATAGAAGGACCCTTCCACCCTTATTGGTGCTACATATATGTTCCCTAAAATAGGTCAGTGGCTATAGTTCTAACAATGTACAGAGGCATAAAACTTGCTATAACAGTCTGTATGAACAAGATGTGAACAAACTACATTTACAAATCAAAGGGAAATTTACAAATCCAAGTATGGAAAGAGGGACAATTATCATAGTACCCTAAATAACTCAGGCTAATATGGCCTCATGAATACCTGTGATTTCAACTGAGAATGGAGGTTTGCTCAGAAGAATAAGTCTAACTGGCTAATAGAAAATCCCATAAAGTATACAATTGGAAAAGTAGTGACAAGGAGGTGAAGAAAATGTGGCATTCTCCTATAGGATATTCAAACAAAACTTTTGTACCTATAATGACCCCCGTGTGTCTGGTTCCTAACTGGAAATAAACAACGGGAAGTTCTTCTTATAGTCTTTTCCCTTTCTCCAACTATAAGATTATATCTAGTTTAAAAAGCTTATGAAGAAAGATACTGGACTTTGGGTGTTTGGGCTACGGACAAAAGAAATTACTGCAGAGTTTGATTTAGGCTTTGACTTTTAGAAGCCATAAAGACTGAATAAGCTCAAGTCAAAGAAATTTTACCTATTCTACCTGATAATTCAAAGTTAATCTTCACAAGGCATATGTGGTAAAAATCATCTTGGTTGCCAAACTCCATAGCTCTTAAAGGAGATATGAACACATTTCAATAGATATACCTTCACTATGTGGGATGATACATTTACTGCAAGAGATCAGGTCTGTGTGGTTCTCCAGGGTCACACCTCTGTCTGGAGTCCTTAGAGCAGGATTCCAAGTCCCGTGATCCTCATGAGTGAAGTCCACAGTCACAATTTTGAAATTTATTCCCTCCTAAGACAGAGCACACATTCAAGCTCAGGTGGACATTATTTCACTTTAATGATTATGAAGGAAAATGTGTGACATATGGAAGTAGAAAAATCCAATGGCATGAAGAGACTGACAGTAGCCAAAAGATTCTGGTCAAGGTGTATATATGACATTGAGAAAAAAGCCAAAAGTGCAGTTTAACAGAATATTATAAATTAAGAATCACTGTCTTCTAATGATACTTCTGGACCACCCAGAAACTCTCTTATATCTATGAGGACAAGTTTTGTGCTTTCTTCACTCTAATTCTCATCCTCACCCTCACCTGATCTTCACAGACTAAAACCAATTTCAAAATCACATCTCTCTCACATTCATTCTTCCAGTAGGAATGTTCCCCACTTAAGACTCAATTTAGTCACAGATTTACTGAACTTTTTCTGATACCAGTCAGACTTTGTATTGTTTATTGCCTTTATTTCTCCTGTCAACTGATTAACTTCTTTTTGTTCACTAACTCCTTCCTCTCATTGCTTAAGTAGATTCAAATCTTTTCAATCCTTAAGAAAATAAAGACCAGTCTTTAATCTCAAACATCCTTCAAGTTCTTTCTCTTTTGATCTTTCAAACAATAATCAGGTCTCTTGGAAATCTGCCCAGTGTCATCTCCATTTCCTCACTTTCTACTTTCAAATCACTTCCAAGCTCTTCCAGCTTCTTCCACTGACTAGTCAAGCACATTTTTCAATATAAAAAAAAGAAGCCCTGGCTGACTCACCTTGGATGGGGTGGCCAGTAGCCCACCATCTTCTCCCTCCACCTTGATGATAATCTCTTGAGGAAGGAAAGAGTCCTGAGAAAGTAGAAGAGGTGAAAGAAGGGGAAAAATTAGGCAGATAAGTCATAGCTCAAAACTATGACTTGAGTCAGCTAGAATCTGACATTCCAGCTGTTCTAACACAACCCACCTGCCAACCTTAGGGTCCCTGCCATTGCTTATGTTCAAGTTGACCATATGGAGAAAGAGATGGGGCACTTTGGGTAACACTAAGGCCCCAGACATAAGGAACTCCGTGTGATCTTCAGGCCAGCCCCATTGCTAGTCCAATCCAGTTCAAGTGACCCCAGGTACTACATGTAGCAAAAGAACCGTCTGGCCAGGTCCTGCCTAAATTCTTGCATCACAAAACTGGAAGCAAATAAAATGGACTACAGCACAACAAAAGCCAGACTCATAAAGAAAAAGTCAAGAAATTAACTTCAAAAATATTTAACAGAAAGTATCACCAATAAAGGACCTGTCAATAAAGATGTATGCTAGTAAAGTTTCTTAAAATTGATAAGAAAATTATAACCTCCACAGAAAAATGGGACCTGGGGAGATAGCTCAATAAAATAAGTGCTTGCCTGGCAAGTGCAGGGTCTTGAGTTCAATCCCCGGTACAAAAAAACAAAAACCACACACACACAGAAAAATGGACAAAGAAAATCATGCAATGGAGATGAGTGGAATTCAGGAGACTAGCCTGCTGGGATGGATCCAGGTGCCTGGACCACTCTCCACACAGACGTGTACAGAAAATACAAACACAGGCCCCCCAGCCTAGCCAGAACAAATCCAGGAGACATCAGCATAGAATAAATTGGAAGTAACCTTGAAATCTCTGAAAAATGACTGCAACTGAAGTAATAAACAACTCCAGGGGCCGGGGAGATGGTTCAGTGGAATAAGCGCTTCCCTGGCAAGTGCAAGGGCCTGAGTTCAATCCCCAGTTCCACCAAATTAAAAAAAAAAATTAAATTAAATTAAAATAAACAACTCCAAATGGATGTAGAGGAAATCAGATCAGAAATAATCTCTCAGGTTAAAAAAAAAAAAAAAAGAAATGATAACTACAAGGAAAGAAATGCTGAGCATATCTAAAAAAGGCATTGATTTAAAAAAAAAAAGAGGAACACATAAAAATGATAGAAACTGTGAATGAACAATATAGAAAAGAAACAGAATGCCGGAAACAGATTCACAGAGATACCCAGGAAATTAAAAATTCCATTAAAAGCTGGCAAAACCATTTGAATGAAAATGAAGATATACTTTCAGACCTTGAACATATCATTGCAGCTAAAGACCAGGAAAGGAAAGATCTCTTAAAAGCAAAAAGGAACCAGGAAATAATAATTCAACAGCTACAACATGACAGAAAGATGAAAAACATAAGACTAATAGGTGTCAATGAAAAAGAATCAACACAACTGACATAAAAAGACTATTTGCAGAATAGCAGAAATCTTTACAAGCATGGGAAAAGAATATGAAATACAAGAAGGTGAGGAATAAACAGCTCCAAACAGCATCAAAATAAATCTATATCCAGACATAATCAAGATCCCAGAAATTTAGCACAAGAACAAGTAACATTTAAAAGAAAGCCCATGAGAATCACAGCCAATTTCTCAACACAAAACATTAACACAAGAAGAGCTTGGAGTGAAGTATTTCAACTTCTAAAAGAAAACAGCTTCCAGGCAAAACTGATATACCCTGCAAAACTCTCTTTCAGAATTAATGAAAAGGTAAAATACTTTCATGATAAAGAACAACTAGAAAAATTCATGATCACCAAACCAACCCTACAAAGAGTACTGAAAGATATTCTAGAAAAAGATCAAAATGACAATCCCAAGGACAACAGCAGAAAAAAAACCACTAAACAGGACAACCAATAAAACACAAGCAGGAAGATAACATGACAAAGATAAGCTAATACATATCAATTATAACCACCAAAGTAAATGGTCTCAATTCACCAATTGAAAGAAATAGGCTGGTAGAACGGATCAAGAAACAAAATCCACAATATGCTGTACAAGATACACATTTAACTCAAAAGGATATTCATAGGCTGAAAGTCAAAGGATGCAAAACAATACTCCATACACCAGGAATTAAAAAAAAAAAAAAAAAAAAAAAAGCAGGAAAAGCTATTCTGTTCACAGACAATGTGAACTTCAAACCAAGAAAGATCAAACCAGATAAGGAAGGTCGCTACACACTGGTTATGGGAAAACTTCAAGAGGAAAAAATAACAATCATAAATATATATTCACCAAATATAGGTGCACCCAAGTATATAAGACAAATTCTAAACAACATAAAAAATCGAATAACCACTAACACAACCATAACACGCGACCTTAACACCCCATTATCTCAAAGAGACAGGTCAACAACACAAAAGAAATCAGCAAAGAGGAAGCAGAACTGAATCAAACCTTTGAACAAATTAACTTACTGGACATTCACAGAGTGTTCCACCCAACAGCATCTGAATACATATTCTTTTCAGTTTCACATGGAACATTCCCTAAAATAAGACTACAAACTAGTCCATAGATCATGTTTAAGTAAATGCAAGAAAACTGAAATTATCCCATGCATGTTATTTGACCGTAGCACAATGAAATTGGAAATTAATGACAAAAGAAACTGCAAAAATCCCATCAACAATAAAAGAAAAATTTTTAAAATCCCATAAACACATTGAAATTAAGCAAAACCCTCCTCAGCAATCAATGGCTCACAGATGAAATTAAGCAAGAAACTAAATATCTATAATCCAATGAAAATTCAAACACAACCTACTGGAATTTGTGGGAGGCAATGAAAGCAGTTCTCAGAAGGAAATTTATATCAGTGAATTCACACATCAGGAATGAGAACAAATAAATATCCTAATGCTGCACCTCAAGTTTCTTGATAAAGCAGAGCAAATCAAGCCCAAAGCCCAAAGAAGGCAAGAAACTATAAAGATGAGAGCAGAAATTAACACAATTAATGCAAATGACAAAGAAAACAATACAAAAGAATCAATGAATCAAAGAATTATTGTTTTGAAAGGATAAATAAAATTGATAAATCCCTAGCCAACTTCATCAAAAAAGGAATGAACAAATTCAAATTTAAGCAATAAAGAATAAAGTTACTACAAATCCTGTTGAAATTCAGAAGATCATCAATACCTACTTAGAAAATCTTTACTCTCACAAGATGGAAAACAGGCAAAATGGACAGATTCCTAGATATGTATGAGTTACTAAAACTGAATCAAGAAGATATAAAAATTCTGAATAAACCTGTATCAGTCAATGAAACTGAAAATGTACCAACAAAGAAAAGCCTAGGTCCTAATGGATTCACAGCTGAATTCTACAAGAAATCTGGAGAAGACTTAATCCCAATACTCCTCAAACTCTTCAATAAAATTGAAAAGGAAGAAATTTTCCCTAATTCATTTCTCAAAGCAAATATTAAGCTGATACCCAAATCAGACAAAGACTCAACCAAAAACAGAACTACAGGCCAATCTCCCTCATGAACACAGATGCAAAAATCCTCAATAAAATACTAGCAAATAGAATGCAACAAATCATCAGGAAGATTATACACCATGATCAGGTGGGATTCATCTGAGGGATGTAGGGATGATTCAACATATGCAAATCTATAAATGTAACACACCATATCAACAGAGCCAAAAACAAAAACCACATGATCATCTTAATAGACACAGAAAAAGCTTTGGACAAAGTCCAACACTCATTCATGACAAAAACCCTACAAAAAATTACAATAGATGGACTATATCTTAAGTCTGATAAAATCCATCTATGACAAACCAACAGTCAATATCATTCTAAGTGGACAAAAACTTAAAGTTTGTATTCTAAAATCAGGATAATGGACAAGGATGTTCACTATCAGCAATCAGCACTCCTATTCAACACAGTTCTGGAAAAATTAGCCAGAGCCATAAGACAAGAAAGAACAATAAAAATAAGAATTGGGAAGGAAGAAATTATATTTCTTTTTTTATATATGTTTTAGGGAAGTGTCTACAGAGTGTTCAGGGTCTCACTACTAGATCAGACTCATAGTGATCCGCCTGTTTACAGCCACCCAAGAGCTGGGATTACAGGCACACGCCACCATGACTAGTCTCAACTGCCATCTCAGTGCACCCTAGGGGGTAGGGCTGGCATGGCAGGCACAGGGATTGAATCTCCAGCCCCTGCACCTGCTTGCAGGCACTTTAATCTGCTGAGCTATTTGGCTAGCCCTTAAACTATAATTATTCACGGATGACATGATACTCTACATGGAAGACCAAAAAAGCTCCACCAAGAAACTCCTAGAATTTATAATAAACAAATTCAGTAGCACAGCAGGATACAAAGCCAACACCCAAAGACCAATAGCATACCTCTATACAAACAACAAACTCACTGAGAGAGAAATTAAAGAAACAACACCCTTCACGATATCATCCAAACAAAAACTTAGGAATTAATCTAACAAAATAAAAAATCTATAAAATGAAAATTACAGTACTCTGAAAAAAAAGATCAAAGAGAATGTCAGAAATGGAAATATATTCATTGCTCTTGGATAGGAAGAACCAATATTGTGAAAAAGGTCATACTCCCAAAATTGTTATACAGATTTAATGCAATCCCTATCAAAAATGCCATCAGCATACTTCACAGATCTAAAGAAAAAATTCCTAAAATTCATTTGGAACCAGAAAAGATCTAGCATAGCAAATGTAACCCTGGCCAACAAAGGCAAGGCAGGAGGAATTACAATCCCTGATTTGAAATTACGGTACAAAGCTACTGTGATAAAATCAGCATGGTAATGGCAAGGGAAAAAAAAATACTTGAGGATTAATGGAACAGATTAGAAGATGCAGCCACAACTACAAACACACTTAGCCACCTTATCTTTGACAAAGGGCCAAACATGTTCACTAGAAGAAAGACAGCCTGTTTAACAAATGGTGTTGGAAAAATTGGCTTTCCACACGCCAAAAACTAAAACTAGATCCAGGTCTATATCCACACACTAAAAATAAAGCCAAAATAGATTAAAGATCTAAACATTAAAACAGAAACACTAAATCTACTAGAAGAGAAAGTAGGTGAAAATCTTGAAGACATTGTTAAGAATGAACAAAATATAAAAGATGGCTTGAGGGCATCACACAAAAAGCAGTAGGTCTCCACTCTTTGCAGCGTCAAACTTGCCAAAGTGAAAGACTTTGCTCTGAGGAGAAAGTTGCAGAGCACCATGTCTCAGAATGGCAGAATTATAGAAAATTTGTTTCTCGGAATCAGGTTCAGAGTTCTCAGCAATCCAGGCACTCAAACTCAATAGCAGAGAGAGAAGAAAGCCTAACCTCTGCTCTAGATGGCAGCAGACCTTAACATCATTCACATGATGCTGGTTTTAGGCACATGCAGAATGCAAGAGTTCTGAGGTTGAAAAGGCTTTCACCCCTATTTCAGAAGAAGGCCTGGGAGGTCAAGCAGTGTGCCCCTGAGAGGGCAGTGTGTGAAGCTATGTATGTGAAGCCACAGGTGCAGTGGAAAGCCAAGAAGTTTGGGGAAATCAGGAACATGGATCATCTAAAGAAAGCTGCAAGGACTGAACAGAGCAGGCCTAAGAGAAAAGACCTGGGAGCTACAACCTTTGGAGTGTTGTATGCGCAGAGACACACATGGCCTTTGCAGCTCACAACATAATAGATTGCTTCAGATGTTCTACATGGAACTACAAAGCTTAACGTTTGCCCTGCTGGACTTAGAACTTGCTTTGGTCCCAGTGCCTTATATCTTCCTGTTTGCACTTTTGGAGTAGTAATGTTTATCTTGTGCCACTGAATGTTGGAAATATTTAACTTTTCATTTGTATAGGAGCTCACAGTTGAGTTTGCCTTAGATCTCAGAGGAGACTTGGGACTTGCACTTTTCAGCAATGCTGAAACTGTTAGGATTTTGACAACTCTTAGAGATGGACTAAAATGCTTTTTGCATAAGGGGATGTGAATGAGTCTTTGGGGAGTCAGGGCCAAATGTTATGGTTTGCATCTAGATGTCCCTTCAAAGCCTTATGCAGTTATGGGATGGGCTTCTAGACCTTATGATTGGTTCATGGTCCAATGCTGAGATTATGAGTGTGAGTACTGCACTCACGCTACGGTGGGCAGCCTGCATACAAAATAAGGGAGGGAAAGAGGCTTGCCTGCGGCTCCTCCCTTTCTGCTCTTGTTGCTTTTGCTGTTTTCTGTCGCTATCAACTGCTGCTCTCTTCCATGTGCCACTCTGCCATGGAGTCAGCTGAATATGATCTGAAACCTCCACAAACTGTGAGCTAACTAAACCTTTCCTTCCTTAATTCTGGGAGTCAGATATTTTGTCTTAGCAATAAGATAGCAGTAACTAAGACAGTGGTAAAATATCCATGTTCAATCCCCAGTACCACAAAAACAAATAAAATAAAATAAAACCTGGGAAATAAGAAAAGAAAAAACTTATTTGGAGCCAGGCATGGTGCTGCACCCCTGTAATCCCAGCACTCTGGGAGGCTGAGGCAAGTTTGACTCCAGCCTGGGAAACCTAGCAACAAGATCTTGTCTCAAGAGAAAAAAAAAAAAAAAAAATTGAAAGGGCTTTAGATATAACTCAGTGAGAAAACCCTAGGTTCAATCCAAAGTACTTCAGAAAGAAAGAAAGAGATAGAATTATTAAGAGAGAGGAATTTATACCAGCCTATATTTATAAATCATTACACACTCCTTAAGGTAATTGGTTTCTGCTTTTTTAAAAAATTATTTTATTTATTTGGTACAGGGTCTCACCACTCAGTTTAGATTCATAGTAATCGTCCTGTCTCAGTCTCTGTAGCACTGGGATTACAGGCATGTGCCACCATGCCCGATTTCAGAGGCTGACACTGTGCACCACGCTGGGGATTGAACTGGATCCTTGTGCTTGCCAGGCAGGTTCTTACAGCACTGAGCTATCTCCCCAGCCCTGGTTTCTCTCTTAGAATGACCAAGATCATTTTTTAAAAATTTCAACAGTTACAAGACTTAATGATTCTAACTGTGCAGGTATTAAGCAGAAAAAAATTTCAAATTGATTCTTATCTGGTCCTATATTGGTTCACTGGGCTCACATCTTTCATTCAATCCAAGACTTGAGCTCCTTGATTTCACTCCATGAGAAATACCCACAAGATCTATGCAAGGTACCTGTGCGTCTCTGACGATTGTTAAAACTAACTAGAGGCCATTCAGAATTCAGAAGTGTGGCAGCCTAAGATCTCTCTCTTCTTTTGTCTGGCAGAAATCAGCTGGTGCAGTGTGCGCAGTATGGAGGGAGGCCTACAATGCACGGCCACTGGCAACATAAGCAAGTCTGCAAGCTGATCACCTGTTGCGCCAGGCTGTCAGAAGGCAGCAGCCTCCAGTCAGCGACTTGGCTGAAACATTATCAGGGTCCTGAGCTCCAGAGATGCCCAACTAAGCTACTTCTGGATTCCTGCCCTTCAGAAACTATGTGGCAAAATAAATGTGGGAGCTACGTGTGGTTGACATAGGAGAACTATAACTCCCAACCTGCTAGATGTCAGATGTTCTGAATTCATGGTCCCACAACAGTAAGGAATGAAGTTGTGAACCAAAGGAAAAGTCAGGAGAATTTTACTAGAAATAAGGAAAAAGGAATAGCTTCTGGATTTCCAGGATGGGTCCTGAATGGGGCAGCCACCAAGGCTCTTGGTCAGGCGTAATTTATATAGCAAAATCACAGTGTGGGTACAACAGGGTAAAATTACAAGCAAGCTATCAGATTACAAGCATAGCTGCTTAGCTCATATTGATGCAATAGGAAAATGAGTCACCTAGCAAAGATACATGGAAAGAGTAAAGGGAAGAGACTTTTGGGGAGGACAGGAGGATGCTCTATTCATGCACGTGGGCAACTAATGCCTATCTGGACTTACCAGACCATATGGTGCTGATTACAATATAATCTCAACATTTGAGTGACCCTTATGGAAACATGTAGGCCTGGCCACTACATCTTTTTAGGTCTGACCTTCTTCAAACACATCTCTAACCAAAATTTTAATGTCTCTTTTTGTGTGGACTTCCTTGACAGCCAAGACCCTCTCTAGCTATATATTAATTTCTCTCGAACTCAGCTGCCTCTAATTTGGTGACTCATGCATATTATCCCAGAAGTCTGGGGGCCTGAAGCAGCAGGATGCAAGTTAGTAATTTAGCAAGATCCTGTCTCAAAATAAAGAAGGGCTGTGGGAGGCGCGGGGGGTGGGGGGAGGCTGGGAGACAGCTTGATGGTCTAAGCGCCTGCCTGGCAAGCGCAAGGACCCAGGTTTGATCCCCAGTACCACAGGCCATGCTGGCCCTGGTGTGCTCTGCTGGCCACTGAAACCAGGCATGGTTTCATACCTGTGATCCCAGCACTGGGGAGGCTGAGACTTTAGGATCATTTTGAGTCTGAACTATGTAGCAAGACACTGTATCAAATAAATATAATTTTTTAATTTTTTAAAATTTTATTTATGTGTGTGTGTGTGTGTGTGTGTGTGTGGCCAGCTCAGCCCACCAGGGGGCGGGGCTGGCTGGCATGCGGTGCTGGGGGATTGAACCATGGTCTCTGTGCTTTGCTTGTTCTAGGTAGGTGCTTTAGACCACTGAGCCATCTCACCAGCCCATAAGGTCTTGTGTCTCATACCCTAATTATATTTATTTATTTATTTGGAACTGGGGATTGAACTCAGGTCCTTGCACTTGCCAGGCAAGCACTTATTCAACCGAGCTATTTCCCCGGCCCCAAATAAATAAATTTTTTAAAAAAACTTTTTAAAGGGCTGGGAACATAGTTTAGTGCAAAGGACCTGGGTTCAATCCCCTACACACACACACACACACACACACACACACACACACACACATGAATATATAAGCAAACAAACATACACAGGGTGCCTTTCTTTTCTCTTGTTGCTAGGACAAAATACCCAACATCCAAAATTAAGGAAGGAAAGGTTTATTTAGCTCACAGTTTGTGGAGGCTTCGGTTCATACTCAGCTGGCTCCAAGGCAGAACAGCACATGGCAGAGGGCAGCAGTTCATGGTGGCAGAAAATAGCAAAGAGCAAAGGGAGGGGCAGCTGCTGCAGTAGCAAGCTAGGCTCTCACCCCTCCTCACATTGTAAGGCAGATTACCCACCCCAGGGTGGGAACAGCATTCACACCCATAATCCCAGCGTTGGATCATGAATTAATCACCAACTCTAGAAGCCACCCCATGACTACATGAGGCTTTGGGGGTACACCTGGATACAAACCATAACATTCTGCCCCTGGATCCCCAAAGACTCATTCACATCTCTTTATGTAAAAGACATTTTAGTCCATCTCTGAGAGTTGCCAAAGGCCTACAGTTTCAGCACTGCTGAAAAGTCCAAGTCCCAAGTCTCCTCCAAGATCTAGGGCAAACTCTGAGCTGTGAGGCCTGGACAAATGGAAAGTTAAACACTTCCAACATTCAGTGGCACAAGAAAAACATTACTATTCCAAGAGGTTCAAACAGAGGAATACAAAGCACTGGGACCAAGGCAAGTGAAAAATACAGAAGGGCAAACATCAAGTCCTGTAGTTCCCTGTGGAACATCCAAAGCAATCTGTGGCACAACTGTGAGTTCCGTGTGGCTCCACCTCTGTGGCACTTTTGGTGGTAGTTCCCATGGCTTCTCTCTTAGGCCTGCTTTGCTCCCTTCTTAGGTGAGGCACTTAGTTGTCCTTAGGTGATCCACATTCCTGGCTTTTCCAAACTTCTGGGCTTTCCACTGCATGTTAAGTTTCTCACTCTTTGCTTCACATATTGCCCTCTCAGGGGCACACTGCCTGGCCTTCCAGGCCTTCTTAAATCTAGGTGAAAGCCTTCTTAACCTCAGAACTCTTGGTCCATTGCTCGATTGGCAAATGACCCCAGAACAACAGTAGGGGTATTTACTTATACCTTTGCAAGTTAGTATCACATGACACAAGGTTGCCTAGTGATTAATAAGCTGACATTGACCAGGCAGGATGCTTTTCTCAAGACTGAGGTGGCTTCACTGCTTTAGGCACTGAGGCCTTGTCCTGCCCTCCCACATTTGACCCATTTCCAGCTTCAGCAGCTCCCAACAACAGAGAAGAGCAAAGTGTCATTCAGATTTTTTGAAAGATACCCAAAAGTCACTAGTTTAAAATACAATACCAACTGTCACATCAAATCACATTTTTCCAATAGTTTTGGCACCAGGGATTGAACTCAGGAGGGGATCAAACTTACACTTGCCAGGCAGGCATTTACGCCACTGAGCTATCTCCCTGGCCCTTGCCAATAGATGTGGTCTAGATCTAAAGTTGCTCTACACTTTCAGAGCCTACCCTTGTAGGCAAATGTGGCTCATAAGCAGATCACAGCTAGGAAGGCCGCATTCTGTCCCTGCCTCCTCTCTCTCTCTCTGAATCTCTCTCTCTCTCTCTCTCTCTCTCTCTCTCTCTCTCTCTCTCTCTCTCTTTGTCTCTCTCTCTCCCTCCCTCCTGGCCACCATAACGCAAGCTGCCCTTGGACCCTGCTGGCCACAGACTGAACCCACTGAAATAATGAGCCACAATAAACTTCTCCCTAAAGTCTCACCTGCTCAGCATTTCACCCCAGTGACAGGAAAGTGACTAATACAGACACAAATTTATAACGATAATTAATCTCACACATGTTCAAGGAATCACATGCAAAACATCAGGGAACACCTGTGCGCACACACGCAATCACATGTCTCTCCATACTTGTACATCTATGCATCCTGAAAACCCGGAGCCCACATTAGGACCCACACTGGTCACCATTATGCGGATCCCAGCGCACTCTCTTTCCACCTGTACCTCCCTACTCCAACAAGCCCTCCTGCCTCCCTTGCTGTGAACACTTAATCTCCACTCGCCCTGCTGAGACAGGAGCCCACATCCTGAGGGAAAACTGGGCAACTAGGGGTTAACTGAACAGCTAAGCTCCCTGAAAAACACTGATGCGTATGACGTCAGCTATGTACAGACACAGCTATAGTACAATGTCAGTAGAGCACAACAAACTTGAAAGGTTCCGCTGGAACTCTCTGCTCTCCCTTTCCCACTGTTCACCCCACCCCCAAGCGCTGTTTCACTTCCATTTCTGTAACAGCTCACCAAGACAAGGTTGCCCCATAAAAGAAGAATAACATAAGAGTAAAACTAAGATCCTATTTGAGGGCTGGGGAGATAGCTCAGTGGTATAAGCACCTGCCTGGTCAGTGCAAGGTCCCGAGTTTGATCCATGGTACTTACTGCACACTGTGCTGACACCAGAACCCCGGGCACACCATGTGGGCCCCCGAAACTGGGCATGGTGGCACACACCTGTAAGCCCAGTGCTGGGGAGCTGAGACAGGAAGATTGCTACAAGTCTGAACTGCATAGCAAGACCCTGTATCCAAAACAAAAACAAACAAACAAAAAAAAAAGGCCCTATTTAAGCGCTCAGGTAGACACTAGTCACCTGAGGGATGCTGGTAACAAAGATGCCCTTTTCTCCTACTCCATGTCTGAGTGGCTTTATTTAGGGTTCCATACAGTTTTTTGCTTCACCCATGTGGGCTCTGCCACCCACAGGAGGCCACTCTTTACTAAGGAACATTTGTCACCCTGCTTACGTTGGAACTCTCCAAGCCAGGGTATCCCCCTCATGGACCTACTCCTTGTGCCACCTGGCTTGAGCTGTGCCACCGCATAGCTGCCCTCCACATCCTGCCTGGCTCTGGATCCCTGTGAAGGCTTCCTTCACACCCTCAACCCCTCTAGCTCCACTGCCAGTCACGCTGCACCCCTGCCCTGACACAGGCGCACATTTTCCCCTGCTCTAGCTTCGACACCCCATCAAACCACCCCAGCAATGACACCTGCTCACCACATTAGGGCGCCACTGTCCCTAGGGAGCACCCCCTCTGGGGATGCCATGTTCACCTGCTGGCCATCACCCCACCTTACATCCCCCTCCTCACAGGCACACACAGCCTTATCCCATGTGGGTTCCATCTCCCATGCCCAGGCACCACCTTGTCCACACTCTGTCCTCCTCCCTAGGGGGTTCTACCACCCACTCTGGCCCACCCCCTGTGTAGACGACTCCCTTACTACACCTGGGCTTTTACCCTGTACCAGGATGTCACCGTGGCTATTGTCCTTACCCTGCCTGGTCGCTGACACCACACTCCACTCCACTCCATGACGTCCTCTACAACTGCAGAGAGTCACTTAGCTCAGCCTGCCTAAGGTTGTCAGGACTAGACCATTCAGGAAGCAAAGTTCGAGCTTAATATTTTCAAGAAACTAAATGTTTTCAAAGAAAATTTACTGTAAGAAAATGCTTTCAATTATTCACTTTTAATCCTAAAATGTAACTGCACAAAAGTATAAAACTATGGGTAGTAATCTTAAAAATCCCTTATAGCATAACTGATAGGTAACCTTTGTCAACTAGTGTATTTATGGTCTCTAATATATTTTCTATACGAATAACATTTCTTGTCCAAAAGGCAATGACTTCTAAATGCTATTTACTTAATATAAGTCAGTATCTTTTCCTGCTGTAAGCACACATGAGCATATGTATCCGTTTTGATGCAAAAGCCACATGATTCTTTGAACTATCCACAATTCATTAAACATTTAGGATAAGTCAGCCACATACATTCTCCAACAAAGCTGTCAACTGCTAGGAAAGGTGAATCTACTCCAAGAACTTCTAACTTAAGAGTCCAAGTTTCTCCTGGGGCAGGGGGAATGTTTCTACTAAAAAAAAGAAACAGGTGAAGAACTGCAGCAGAGACTCAGAAAATGCAGTGTGGACATGTTTAAAGTCTGCCACCATGAGGGACCAAATCCCTTAAAAAGTTGCACTGACTTGAGAGAGTCGGCTGCAGGCCTGGTGGGAGAAGGCCCCAGGGTCTCGGAGGAGAGGCGCCACTCACCTGCTCGTAGGCTTTCAAGGGCCGTGGGGGCTTCTCATCCTGTCCCTCCATGCTCCCTCCAGGCTGGGCAGATGCTGAGCTTCAGGGAGAGGGGAAACCCTGAGAACAGGACCGCAGCATTCTCTGCAGGTCCACCCAGCCCCGCCCCACCCCACCCCACCCCGCCCGTGAATCAGCCTCTGATCCCCAGATGTGTACTCATGGCAAGAGTACTTCTAGACGTTTCTATGCATATACCTATGCATGCACCAAGAGTCCCCCGGTCCTTCTCCCAGCTCCAACCCTGCTCCTTCACAGCCACCCACCCCCAAGCCACCTCATGCCCAAATATGACCTTCTGTCTACCACCCAAATCCATAGCACTAATTCCTCCCCTGGTCCACTGGGTCCTGGAATCCCCCACAGACACTCAACTCATGGAGGATCCTGTGGTGTGTATCCTTCTGTCCCATTCCTAACCTGCAACTTCAAGCCAGCACATCTTCCCAGGGTCAGCAGCACAGCTCTGGCACTGATGGGCTAGAATCGTGCCCCTTGGCCAACTGCACGAAGCCCACCAGCCACACCCCTCCCAGAAACTGACTCAGCAAGGAGCACTGATCTTGCCCTTCCAACAGCCTGACCTGTCCTCCAGCAGCTCAGGGCAGGTGGCCTTTACTTCCTTCTCAGAGCCCAACCACAGCCAGCCCCAGGTCCCTCCACCATCTCCCCAGAACATCACCTGTTGGGAGTGAAGCTATCTGTACCTCAGGTATCTGGGGTAGTACCACTACCTCTCATGAGTTTGGCAGGGCCCCATCAGCTCAGGGAGCTGATGCACATAGTGACTTGACCTTCACTAGAGATAACAGAGACAGTCTTGTCTTGTTCCCATGAAACCACCAATTGTCCCAGTAGATTTCCTCCAGTCCCAGATTCTACCCTCCCCTTAAACTCCCCGTGAAATTACTCATATGCTGATTGTATAAATAAATGCACTGCGGGTGCTGGGCAGTTCCCTTCTCCCATCAGCAGAGGGGCTCCACCTGACCTCAGCTTTCCACATCTTGACTTGTTTACTTCATCCCCCACCATCCTCCCTCTGGAGTTTCAAGAGCTGTGCCAGAAACAGCAATCACTGGCTGAGGTTTCAATTCCAACATCCTCCTGGACCCCAAATGTGTAGCTCTGACCTGCTTCCTCCATCTCCCCGGGTGCAGCAGTCTGCACAGGTCTGGGGACTGTGGCAGACACCAGCACACCAGCCAAAGGCAGTCCCTCCCTGCAAAAAAATGTGTTCCTCAGTAGCTTAGCTGTTTTTGTACTAATTAGATGTCCCTTTGTCACCCTACACACCATCTCTCCATCTTAGCCATTATTCCTGCCCTCCAGATCCTCACTCAGGAAGTGTAGTGTATGTTCCCAAGCCAGCTGTGCCCTGCACCTGCCCCCAACCCCACTCCCTCTGGCTTCCTCAGGTCCCAACTCGAGCTGCATCTGACTCCTGCCCAAATGCCTTCCTGGGGAACTGTGGCTCATAGAGATCCTGTCTCTTCATTAACTTGGGCACTGCCGGGCTGTAATCAGGGCAGCATCTGCACAAAGGCATAAGCACTCTCTAAAAATCCATCTCTACCCTCCTGCTTTCCATCTAAATACCTATTCCTGTGCACACAGCGTGCCTGGAACTGCCACGCCCCTCTGCATCCCCGAACACCCAGCAGCTCCCTCCAGCCACCCAGGCCTCTCCAGCTCCCACACGTGCAGGCTACAGTTGAGCAGCCCCATGCCTCCTAAGACCAGAGCCTGCACATCCACGCTGGGGCTCCCAGGCCTCCACTCCAGCAGCCACTGAGCATAGCCCCGTCCCCTCCTTGCTTGGCACACCCACCCACGCACAGAGCAAATTCACACCCAGCATCTGCATACAGGGCTGGAGTGCTTCACCCGGGGGTTCTGTGTGGGTCCCACTCCTGAGATGAGAATCTGCACACTTAACTCTATGCCACAAACTGGGACATCTCCACTATATAAAGTAGAAGAGTGCGTCCCAGGTTCTCCCCCATATCCGCGTACCTGCTCTACCTTCTAGTATCATGAACATGCTCAGATCCCAGACCAGTGAACCACCTGCCCAAGCTTCCGCGCACGCACGCTAAGCACGGTAGCAACTGCCTCAGTATCTCCGCCAGCTTCCAGACGCAAAGCTAAACGTTATCTAGCAGTCAGGCGCTAGACCATACTCCCCACAGAGCACAGCTTCTAGGTGCCCGCTTACATCCTGCGCATGCGCACACAGCTCGCCCAGTGCCGCGCCGCCCCCTACCAACCTGGGTGTCTGAGCGCCGGCAGCGCAGGCCTGTCCTGTCCGTACTTGGGATCCCGGCACGGCTCTGCGGAGAACGTACTCCGGTTGAGCTGCCCACTGCCTCGATTCGGCAGCAAGTCAGACTGGGGTTAAACTAGACTGATCCTCGCCCCTAGTTAACATCCGCAAGATCGCTTGGGGTTAACTTTGAAAGACTGCGGTGTGGAACGACTGTCAGCGTCCGCGCACCGGACAATGGCTGCGCTTCTGGACGAACAAGGAAGTGCGTTGCTCTCGGCGAGTCGGAACTACAATTCCCAGAAGCCTCAGCGGTTTACGCGGCCACGGGGAGGGCATTGCCCCCCTTGGCGGAGCGGGCATTGCACCCGTTGGCAGAGCGCAGACTGGCGCGCTGCACTGGGGTCCGGAGGAGCGCCGTTCAAGCTGTGCAGAGAAGCGGATGCAGAGCAGAGAAGTGTCCGATATGCAAAATGCTGGCTCCGGACCCGCTTGACCTCTGTGAGTCTTCCTGAAAACAGAATCGGCGCGGAAACCACGGTTTCCTTTCCTGAGCTCCTGCTGCCTCTTGATTCTCTTGGTAAACGTGGTGACCCCATTTTACAGCTGAGGCGTCCTTACAGGCTCAAGAATCTGATGTGCTTGTACTTGGTAAAGTAGGAATCCTTTTGCTCACGGGAGTGGTGGCACAGCCAGTAGTACCAGCACTCAGGGAGAAAGGCAGGAGAATCACGTTCGAGCCCACTTTGAGTGATGTAGCAAGACCCCGCCGCAAGATTTTTAAAAAGTTAGAAAAAGGGCTGTCTCCTTCTTCTCCTTCTCCTTCTCCTTCTCCTTCTCCTTCTCCTTCTCCTTCTCCTTCTCCTTCTCCTTCTCCTTCTCCTTCTCCTTCTCCTCC